>NC_079481.1:735610-1103416 GCF_026230105.1 Diorhabda sublineata
ACTTTATACGGCTATACTGATTTATTAACAATAGCTAAACCTCGTATTTCTTATAAATCGTCAGTATTTATGGTACTCAAATATCGATTTTTGTGCCAAATGGAATTTGGCATTAAATTGACGGCGGTCAACGTGTTAAACATGGAATTACTCATATTTATGACTATATTTTTTTGAAAATTTAGGAAAAAAGTATGAAACAGATTAAATTAATGGAAAAATAAGATTTTGCAATAAATTTTATTGATTATATCGAAAATTTTGTTGTTTTCAAAATTTCACGTGTTATTTCACACTTATACGGCTATACTGATTTATTAACAATAGCTAAACCTCGTATTTCTTATAAATCGTCAGTATTTATGGTACTAAATATCGATTTTTTGTGCCAAATGGAATTTGGCATTAAATTGACGGCGGTCAACGTGTTAAACATGGAATTACTCATATTTATGACTATATTTTTTTGAAAATTTAGGAAAAAAGTATGAAACAGATTAAATTAATGGAAAAATAAGATTTTGCAATAAATTTTATTGATTATATCGAAAATTTTGTTGTTTTTCAAAATTTCACGTGTTATTTCACACTTATACGGCTATACTGATTTATTAACAATAGCTACACCTCGTGTTTCTCATAAATCGTCAGTATTTATGGTACTAAATATCGATTTTTGTGCCAAATGGAATTTGGCATTAAATTGACGGCGGTCAACGTGTTAAACATGGAATTACTCATATTTATGACTATATTTTTTTGAAAATTTAGGAAAAAAGTATGAAACAGATTAAATTAATGGAAAAATAAGATTTTGCAATAAATTTTATTGATTATATCGAAAATTTTGTTGTTTTTCAAAATTTCACGTGTTATTTCACACTTATACGGCTATACTGATTTATTAACAATAGCTAAACCTCGTATTTCTTATAAATCGTCAGTATTCATGGTACTAAATATCGATTTTTGTGCCAAATGGAATTTGGCATTAAATTGACGGCGGTCAACGTGTTAAACATGGAATTACTCATATTTATGACTATATTTTTTTGAAAATTTAGGAAAAAAGTATGAAACAGATTAAATTAATGGAAAAATAGATTTTGCAATAAATTTTATTGATTATATCGAAAATTTTGTTGTTTTTCAAAATTTCACGTGTTATTTCACACTTATACGGCTATACTGATTTATTAACAATAGCTAAACCTCGTATTTCTTATAAATCGTCAGTATTCATGGTACTAAATATCGATTTTTGTGCCAAATGGAATTTGGCATTAAATTGACGGCGGTCAACGTGTTAAACATGGAATTACTCATATTTATGACTATATTTTTTGAAAATTTAGGAAAAAAGTATGAAAACAGATTAAATTAATGGAAAAATAAGATTTTGCAATAAATTTTATTGATTATATCGAAAATTTTGTTGTTTTTCAAAATTTCACGTGTTATTTCACACTTATACGGCTATACTGATTTATTAACAATAGCTACACCTCGTGTTTCTCATAAATCGTCAGTATTTATGGTACTAAATATCGATTTTTGTGCCAAATGGAATTTGGCATTAAATTGACGGCGGTCAACGTGTTAAACATGGAATTACCTCATATTTATGACTATATTTTTTTGAAAATTTAGGAAAAAAGTATGAAACAGATTAAATTAATGGAAAAATAAGATTTTGCAATAAATTTTATTGATTATATCGAAAATTTTGTTGTTTTTCAAAATTTCACGTGTTATTTCACACTTATACGGCTATACTGATTTATTAACATAGCTAAACCTCGTATTTCTTATAAATCGTCAGTATTTATGGTACTAAATATCGATTTTTGTGCCAAATGGAATTTGGCATTAAATTGACGGCGGTCAACGTGTTAAACATGGAATTACTCATATTTATGACTATATTTTTTTGAAAATTTAGGAAAAAAGTATGAAACAGATTAAATTAATGGAAAAATAAGATTTTTGCAATAATTTTATTGAAGATTATATCGAAAATTTTGTTGTTTTTCAAAATTTCACGTGTTATTTCACACTTATACGGCTATACTGATTTATTAACAATAGCTACACCTCGTGTTTCTCATAAATCGTCAGTATTTATGGTACTAAATATCGATTTTTGTGCCAAATGGAATTTGGCATTAAATTGACGGCGGTCAACGTGTTAAACATGGAATTACTCATATTTATGACTATATTTTTTTGAAAATTTAGGAAAAAAGTATGAAACAGATTAAATTAATGGAAAAATAAGATTTTGCAATAAATTTTATTGATTATATCGAAAATTTTGTTGTTTTTCAAAATTTCACGTGTTATTTCACACTTATACGGCTATACTGATTTATTAACAATAGCTAAACCTCGTATTTCTTATAAATCGTCAGTATTCATGGTACTAAATATCGATTTTTGTGCCAAATGGAATTTGGCATTAAATTGACGGCGGTCAACGTGTTAAACATGGAATTACTCATATTTATGACTATATTTTTTTGAAAATTTAGGAAAAAAGTATGAAACAGATTAAATTAATGGAAAAATAAGATTTTGCAATAAATTTTATTGATTATATCGAAAATTTTGTTGTTTTTCAAAATTTCACGTGTTATTTCACACTTATACGGCTATACTGATTTATTAACAATAGCTAAACCTCGTATTTCTTATAAATCGTCAGTATTTATGGTACTAAATATCGATTTTTGTGCCAAATGGAATTTGGCATTAAATTGACGGCGGTCAACGTGTTAAACATGGAATTACTCATATTTATGACTATATTTTTTTGAAAATTTAGGAAAAAAGTATGAAACAGATTAAATTAATGGAAAAATAAGATTTTGCAATAAATTTTATTGATTATATCGAAAATTTTGTTGTTTTTCAAAATTTCACGTGTTATTTCACACTTATACGGCTATACTGATTTATTAACAATAGCTAAACCTCGTATTTCTTATAAATCGTCAGTATTTATGGTACTAAATATCGATTTTGTGCCAAATGGAATTTGGCATTAAATTGACGGCGGTCAACGTGTTAAACATGGAATTACTCATATTTATGACTATATTTTTTTGAAAATTTAGGAAAAAAGTATGAAACAGATTAAATTAATGGAAAAATAAGATTTTGCAATAAATTTTATTGATTATATCGAAAATTTTGTTGTTTTTCAAAATTTCACGTGTTATTTCACACTTATACGGCTATACTGATTTAATAACAATAGCTAAACCTCGTATTTCTTATAAATCGTCAGTATTCATGGTACTAAATATCGATTTTTGTGCCAAATGGAATTTGGCATTAAATTGACGGCGGTCAACGTGTTAAACATGGAATTACTCATATTTATGACTATATTTTTTTGAAAATTTAGGAAAAAAGTATGAAACAGATTAAATTAATGGAAAAATAAGATTTTGCAACAAATTTTATTGATTATATGGAAAATTTTGTTGTTTTTCAAAATTTCACGTGTTATTTCACACTTATACGGCTATACTGATTTATTAACAATAGCTACACCTCGTGTTTCTCATAAATCGTCAGTATTTATGGTACTAAATATCGATTTTTGTGCCAAATGGAATTTGGCATTAAATTGACGGCGGTCAACGTGTTAAACACGGAATTACTCATATTTATGGCTATATTTTTTTGAAAATTTAGGAAAAAAGTATGAAACAGATTAAATTAATGAAAAAATAAGATTTTGCAACAAATTTTATTGATTATATGGAAAATTTTGTTGTTTTTCAAAATTTCACGTGTTATTTCACACTTATACGGCTATACTGATTTATTAACAATAGCTAAACCTCGTATTTCTTATAAATCGTCAGTATTCATGGTACTAAATATCGATTTTTGTGCCAAATGGAATTTGGCATTAAATTGACGGCGGTCAACGTGTTAAACACGGAATTACTCATATTTATGGCTATATTTTTTTGAAAATTTAGGAAAAAAGTATGAAACAGATTAAATTAATGAAAAAATAAGATTTTGCAACAAATTTTATTGATTATATCGAAAATTTTGTTGTTTTTCAAAATTTCACGTGTTATTTCACACTTATACGGCTATACTGATTTATTAACAATAGCTACACCTCGTGTTTCTCATAAATCGTCAGTATTTATGGTACTAAATATCGATTTTTGTGCCAAATGGAATTTGGCATTAAATTGACGGCGGTCAACGTGTTAAACATGGAATTACTCATATTTATGACTATATTTTTTTGAAAATTTAGGAAAAAAGTATGAAACAGATTAAATTAATGAAAAAATAAGATTTTGCAACAAATTTTATTGATTATATCGAAAATTTTGTTGTTTTTCAAAATTTCACGTGTTATTTCACACTTATACGGCTATACTGATTTATTAACAATAGCTACACCTCGTATTTCTTATAAATCGTCAGTATTTATGGTACTAAATATCGATTTTTGTGCCAAATGGAATTTGGCATTAAATTGACGGCGGTCAACGTGTTAAACATGGAATTACTCATATTTATGACTATATTTTTTTGAAAATTTAGGAAAAAAGTATGAAACAGATTAAATTAATGAAAAAATAAGATTTTGCAACAAATTTTATTGATTATATCGAAAATTTTGTTGTTTATCAAAATTTCACGTGTTATTTCACACTTATACGGCTATACTGATTTATTAACAATAGCTACACCTCGTATTTCTTATAAATCGTCAGTATTTATGGTACTAAATATCGATTTTTGTGCCAAATGGAATTTGGCATTAAATTGACGGCGGTCAACGTGTTAAACATGGAATTACTCATATTTATGACTATATTTTTTTGAAAATTTAGGAAAAAAGTATGAAACAGATTAAATTAATGAAAAAATAAGATTTTGCAACAAATTTTATTGATTATATCGAAAATTTTGTTGTTTATCAAAATTTCACGTGTTATTTCACACTTATACGGCTATACTGATTTATTAACAATAGCTACACCTCGTATTTCTTATAAATCGTCAGTATTTATGGTACTAAATATCGATTTTTGTGCCAAATGGAATTTGGCATTAAATTGACGGCGGTCAACGTGTTAAACATGGAATTACTCATATTTATGACTATATTTTTTTGAAAATTTAGGAAAAAAGTATGAAACAGATTAAATTAATGAAAAAATAAGATTTTGCAACAAATTTTATTGATTATATCGAAAATTTTGTTGTTTTTCAAAATTTCACGTGTTATTTCACACTTATACGGCTATACTGATTTATTAACAATAGCTACACCTCGTGTTTCTCATAAATCGTCAGTATTTATGGTACTAAATATCGATTTTTGTGCCAAATGGAATTTGGCATTAAATTGACGGCGGTCAACGTGTTAAACATGGAATTACTCATATTTATGACTATATTTTTTTGAAAATTTAGGAAAAAAGTATGAAACAGATTAAATTAATGAAAAAATAAGATTTTGCAACAAATTTTATTGATTATATCGAAAATTTTGTTGTTTTTCAAAATTTCACGTGTTATTTCACACTTATACGGCTATACTGATTTATTAACAATAGCTACACCTCGTATTTCTTATAAATCGTCAGTATTTATGGTACTAAATATCGATTTTTGTGCCAAATGGAATTTGGCATTAAATTGACGGCGGTCAACGTGTTAAACATGGAATTACTCATATTTATGACTATATTTTTTTGAAAATTTAGGAAAAAAGTATGAAACAGATTAAATTAATGAAAAAATAAGATTTTGCAACAAATTTTATTGATTATATCGAAAATTTTGTTGTTTATCAAAATTTCACGTGTTATTTCACACTTATACGGCTATACTGATTTATTAGCAATAGCTAAACCTCGTATTTCTTATAAATCGTCAATTTTATGTTTGATTTTCGATTCCCAACGGTTTGTCACATGGTGATTTTGCAATATCAATTAAAGCACAGAATTTTTCTGATTTTGGACGACCTTTAAGTAATTCATCCTGTATCGACTTGCGACAAAGACGGAATTCGATAAACCAGCGAAAAACGATGCTTCGAAATTGGGTTTCATCACCAAAAGTCGAAGCGAGTTCATCGAAACTCTGTCGTTGGTTTAATCCGCGTCGAAATTGCGAAATCGTATTTTTTTGCTCCACCCTCTATATAGATATACCTCTATTTATAAACTAGACATTTATCGAGTTTCTACTTGAAATAAATAATCGTTTATTCACCAGTAAACAAGGTGTCCCGTTGAATATCGAATAATTTATTTATTTTATCGTGTCACCGTGTATATTTTCCAGAATCCGGGTTACGCTGGTAGAAAAGAACTTCCGGAGAATCTAAAAATACAATTTAGGACCGTGGCGATGATGGTGCCCGACAGACAGATCATAATAAGAGTTAAACTAGCCAGTTGCGGTTTTTTGGAAAATATAACACTAGCCAGAAAATTTTACACCCTGTATAAATTGTGCGAAGAACAATTAACGAAACAGGTACGGAAATTATCGGGAAATAATCCGTTTTCACTCTATATTCAAATTGTAGGTTCACTACGATTTCGGTTTGAGAAATATCCTTTCGGTGTTGCGCAGTTTGGGGGCGGCTAAAAGGGTCAATAATAAAGATTCCGAAAGTACCATAGTTATGAGGGTACTGAGAGATATGAATCTTTCGAAATTAATAGACGAAGACGAGCCGCTTTTTATTTCTCTAGTGGCGGATCTGTTCCCGAATCAAACTTTGGAAAAAACCGCGTATCCGGAGCTCGAAGAAGCCATCAATGTTCAAGTGGATCAAGCGGGGCTGGTTAACCATCCGTCGTGGGCTCTAAAATTGATCCAAGTAAATATCGTTGGGGATTTGGGGTAAAATAGTATTATAATTGGTTTTTTTTCTTAGTTGTACGAAACCCAAAGGGTGCGTCACGGGATAATGACCTTGGGTCCGACCGGAGCCGGTAAGACAACGTGTATACAAACGTTGATGAGGGCGTTGACGCAAATGGGCGACAATCACAGGTACTAGTGACGGAGAAATCATCGACGATAATGTTTTTATATTGTTTTCGATATTTATAGAGAGATGAGGATGAATCCGAAATCTATTACGGCTGCACAGATGTTTGGTAGATTGGACGTTGCGACTAATGATTGGACGGATGGGATTTTTTCGGCCTTGTGGAGGAAAACATTGAAATCGAAAGCGGGTAAACTCTTGCATATTCTATATAAACTTATTCATCCTAAAATCTCGCTTGAGATCGAATCAAATTCCTTCGGGGGACTCAATTCTATTATTATGGTAGAAACATCTTCTGGACCGAAGTGAATACCATTTTCTTTGAATTAGATCCTTCATTTCATTGCCATAACTCACTTGGTGCTGAATCTGATGAGTTTCGTGGACTCCATTTGATATAAACTTGTCCAAAACCAATCAAGTATCCATTTCTTTGGATTAAAACCTTTATTCTATTTCCAAAACTCACTTGGTGTGAAATTTGATGACCTTAATGGATTCTAAATTGTTTTTTCTCATATAAACTCGTCCAAAACCAAGCAAATAACCATTTATTTGGATTAGAACCTTTATTCTATTTCCAAAACTCACTTGGTGTGAAATTTGATGACCTTAATTGATTCTAAATCGGTTTTTCTCATATAAACTCGTCCAAAACCAAGCAAGTATCCATTTATTTGGATTAAAACCTTTATTCTATTTCCAAAACTCACTTGGTGTGAAATTTGATGACCTTAATGGATTCTAAATCGTTTTTTCTCATATAAACTCGTCCAAAACCAAGCAAGTATCCATTTATTTGGATTAAAACCTTTATTCTATTTCCAAAACTCACTTGGTGTGAAATTTGATGACCTTAATGGATTCTAAATTGTTTTTCCTCATATAAACTCGTTCAAAACCAAGCAAATAAGCATTTATTTGGATTAGAACCTTTATTCTATTCCCAAAACTCACTTGGTGTGAAATTTGATGACCTTAATTGAGTCTAAATCGTTTTTTCTCATATAAACTCGTCCAAAACCAAGCAAGTATCCATTTATTTGGATTAGAACCTTCATTCTATTTCCAAAACTCACTTGGTGTGAAATTTGATGACCTTAATGGATTCTAAATTGTTTTTCCTCATATAAACTCGTTCAAAACCAAGCAAATAAGCATTTATTTGGATTAGAACCTTTATTCTATTCCCAAAACTCACTTGGTGTGAAATTTGATGACCTTAATTGAGTCTAAATCGTTTTTTCTCATATAAACTCGTCCAAAACCAAGCAAGTATCCATTTATTTGGATTAGAACCTTCATTCTATTTCCAAAACTCACTTGGTGTGAAATTTGATGACCTTAATGGATTCTAAATTGTTTTTCCTCATATAAACTCGTTCAAAACCAAGCAAATAAGCATTTATTTGGATTAGAACCTTTATTCTATTCCCAAAACTCACTTGGTGTGAAATTTGATGACCTTAATTGAGTCTAAATCGTTTTTTCTCATATAAACTTGTCCAAAACCAAGCAAGTATCCATTTATTTGGATTAAAACCTTTATTCTATTTCCAAAACTCACTTGGTGTGAAATTTGATGACCTTAATTGATTCTAAATCGTTTTTTCTCATATAAACTTGTCCAAAACCAAGTAAGTATCCATTTCTTTGGATTAGAACCTTCATTCTATTTCCAAAACTCACTTGGTGTGAAATTTGATGACCTTAATGGATTCTAAATTGTTTTTCCTCATATAAACTCGTCCAAAACCAAGCAAGTATCCATTTATTTGGATTAAAACCTTTATTCTATTTCCAAAACTCACTTGGTGTGAAATTTGATGACCTTAATTGAGTCTAAATCGTTTTTTCTTATATAAACTCGTCCAAAACCAAGTAAGTATCCATTTCTTTGGATTAGAACCTTCATTCTATTTCCAAAACTCACTTGGTGTGAAATTTGATGACCTTAATTGATTCTAAATCGTTTTTTCTTATATAAACTCGTCCAAAACCAAGCAAGTATCCATTTAGTTGGATTAGCACCTTCATTTTATTTCCAAAACTCACTTGGTGTGAAATTTGATGACCTTAATTGATTCTAAATCGTTTTTTCTCATATAAACTTGTCCAAAACCAAGTAAGTATCCATTTCTTTGGATTAGAACCTTCATTCTATTTCCAAAACTCACTTGGTGTGAAATTTGATGACCTTAATTGATTCTAAATCGTTTTTTCTCATATAAACTCGTCCAAAACCAAGCAAGTATCCATTTATTTGGATTAGCACCTTCATTCTATTTCCAAAACTCACTTGGTGTGAAATTTGATGACCTTAATTGATTCTAAATCGTTTTTTCTCATATAAACTTGTCCAAAACCAAGTAAGTATCCATTTGTTTGGATTAGAACCTCCATTCTATTTCCAAAACTCACTTGGTGTTAAATCAGATATTTTTGATAGAGTTGTCACCTTAAACTATCGATTATTATAGGCGAACATGTCTGGTTGGTATTGGACGGTCCCGTAGATAGCATCTGGATAGAAAATTTAAATTCGGTTCTCGACGACAATAAAACACTGACTTTAGCCAACGGAGACAGACTTGCAATGTCACCAACATGTAAAATTATCTTCGAACCCCATAATATAGATAACGCCTCACCGGCGACCGTCTCTCGAAACGGTATGGTGTACATGAGTTCCTCGGGACTGAATTGGAAGCCCGTCATCAAAGCTTGGTTAAAAGGAAGAACGTCGAAAGAAATGGACATCTTCCAGCACCTTTTCGACGAATCCTTTTCGAAGACGTTCAATTGGGGAGCACAAAATTTATCGATGGTCATCGATGTACTGCAGTGCAATATCACTTTACAAATGATCAAATTACTTGAAGGTACGTTATATAACCTGAATATCTAACTTGTATAACCGATTTATTACAAGGTTTGATACCGAAACAACAAACGATCGAAGAAGATATTTCCGCCGCTAAATCGGACGCCGGTGATTTGGAAGACGAAATCATCGAAGATAACGAAAAAATCGAAGAAAATAGAATATTCACTTCGGAACATTTGTCTAAATTGTACGTTTTCGCTTTGGTGTGGAGTATGGGCGCTTTTCTGGAAACTGAAGATAGAATTAAATACGACGTTTTCATTAAAGAAGAATTGGGATTTTTAGATTTACCCATAAACGATAGAAAGAACCAAGACGTAAGTATTTAAATAAATAAATAAAATTTTTATATATTTATGCTCATTGATTCTATTTTCGAATTATATATTTGTTTGTCCAACAATCGATTTATAAATTCCGCATTATTAGAACTACAATAAATAAACAAATATTCTTTTATAATTTTTACAACTATTTGTCATTTATTTATATCAATATTTTGTTTTCGTAATTGATTTTTCATATAAGAATCTCAAAAAAAAAATAACGTTTCCACAGAAAGTTTGAAATTTTTCGTATTTATGCTCATTGATTCTTTTTTCGAATTATATATTTGTTTGTCCTACAATCGATTGATAAATTCCGCATTATTAGAACTACAATAAATAAACAAACATTCCTTTGTAATTTTTACAACCGCCTGTCATTTATTTATATCAATATTTTGTTTTTGTAATCGATTTTTCATATAAGAATCTTCAAAAAAAAAATAACGTTTCCACAGAAAGTTTGAAATTTTTCGTATTTATGCTCATTGATTCTATTTTCGAATTATATATTTGTTTGTCCAACAATCGATTCATAAATTCCGCATTATTAGAACTACAATAAATAAACAAATATTCTTTTATAATTTTTACAACTATTTGTCATTTATTTATATCAATATTTTGTTTTCGTAATTGATTTTTCATATAAGAATCTCCAAAAAAAAATAACGTTTCCACAGAAAGTTTGAAATTTTTCGTATTTATGCTCATTGATTCTATTTTCGAATTATATATTTGTTTGTCCTACAATCGATTGATAAATTCCGCATTATTAGAACTACAATAAATAAACAAACATTCCTTTGTAATTTTTACAACCGCCTGTCATTTATTTATATCAATATTTTGTTTTCGTAATTGATTTTTCATATAAGAATCTCCAAAAAAAAAAAATAACGTTTCCACAGAAAGTTTGAAATTTTTCGTATTTATGCTCATTGATTCTTTTTTCGAATTATATATTTGTTTGTCCAACAATCAAGGAGATTTCGGGCTATTCGATGATGACTTTTAACACCTATTTCAGGCGACTGTGTTCGATTACGTGGTAAACATCGATGGTGAATGGGTTCACTGGAATACCATGTTAACCAATTACGTTTATCCCGAATTGGCGACACCGGAATTCGCGTCGATTCTCGTACCGATTCCGGATAACGTCCGTATGAATTTTTTGATCGAAACGATAGCTAAACAAGAAAAAGCCGTTCTGTTGATAGGTGAACAGGGAACAGCTAAAACGGTGATGATGAAGAGCTTCATGAAAAAATCGAACAGCGAAATTTATTTGAATAGGGCTTTCAATTTTTCGAGCGCCACCAGTCCCTACCAATTTCAAAAGACGATAGAAAGTTACGTCGAAAAGAGGATGGGTAATACGTTCGGACCGCCGAACGGTAAAAAGATGATAGTTTTTATCGACGATATCAATTTACCGGAAATTAATTGTTGGGGAGATCAGGTTGGTTACTGCTAATGATTCTTCCTCTTTGTTTCGTTTATCTCTATTTATCCCAATCCATTTTTTATCATCCTTTCTGTTTCTTCTTGTTATGTTATTCGTATTTTCGTATTCGTAGTTGTTTTACCTGCCATTGATTATTTTTTATCTCCACTTCGAAATTCTGTAGCTTATCATTAAATTACTGGATATTTCCTTTCGCAATTTTTGTGTGTATCGTTTTAATTGTTCAATTTTATTGTCTACTGTAACTACTCCATTTATTTATTCGTATTTTCATTATCGCTATTAATTCCTTCAATCTTTTCATTTGTTTTTTGTCTCACCTTGATATTTCAGTTTATTTTTGCATTTTCGCATTTTCTTCCTTCTTATTAATGTTTTTATTCCTTCATTCTATCATTTTTTTACAGCATTTGCAATTTTTATTTCGAAGTTTTCATTTCGAAACCTTCTCCTATTCCTCGGTAACGTTTTTCTCCAATTGTTTTATTTATTTTACCGTTTTTTCCTTTTGCTATTCTCTATAATGTTACCTTACAGGTAACGAACGAGATAGTAAGACAGACAATGGACATGGGAGGTTTTTACAGTTTGGAAAAACCCGGGGAATTTACAACAATAAATGACGTGCAATTCGTGGGCGCCATGGGTCAACCGGGCGGCGGTAGAAACGACATTCCATCGAGATTGAAACGTCAATTTTGTATATTCAACTGCCCTTTACCTAACGAAGCGTCCATCGATAAAATTTTCGGCGTTATAGCTCAAGGTCATTACAACGCGAAAAGAGGTTTCACTTTAGAGGTTAGAAATTTGGTGAAAAGATTGATACCGCTAACGAGAATATTGTGGAAGAACACGAGGACGAAATTACTACCAACTCCAGCCAAATTCCATTACGTATTTTCATTAAGGGATCTATCTAGAATATGGCAAGGGATGGTATGTATGCTTCTTTTTGGTTTTTTCATCCCTCGCTTATTAGTAATCCCAGTGGAAAATCACAAGGTTCAGGCTTGACCATTTGTATATCAGTTTCATTTTATTGGTTAAGCTCGTCAATTATTGTTGTGGTTGCTCAAATTTTCTCCATGGAACATCTTCACGAGGTTCCAACGGACGATGAGGACGTCTCGTATCTATAAGAACGCCATCCAAGACCTTTTGGTCCACTAGCTTTCCAGCAATTATTAGTTTGGTTCTTCAGGCTTGACCATTTGTGTATCAGTTTCATTTTATTGGTTAAGCTCGTCAATTATTGTTGTGGTTGCTCAAATTTCCTCCATGGAACATCTTCACGAGGTTCCAACGGACGATGAGGACGTCTCGTATCTATAAGAACGCTATCCAAGACCTTTTCGTCCACTAGCTTTCCAGCAATTATTGGTTTGGTTCTTCAGGCTTGACCATTTGTGTATCAGTTTCATTTTATTGGTTAAGCTCGTCAATTATTGTTGTGGTTGCTCAAATTTTCTCCATGGAACATCTTCACGAGGTTCCAACGGACGATGAGGACGTCTCGTATCTCTAAGAACGTTATCCAAGACCTTTTCGTCCACTAGCTTTCCAGCAATTATTAGTTTGGTTCTTCAGGCTTGACCATTTGTGTATCAGTTTCATTTTATTGGTTAAGCTCGTCAATTATTGTTGTGGTTGCTCAAATTTTCTCCATGGAACATCTTCACGAGGTTCCAACGGACGATGAGGACGTCTCGTATCTATAAGAACGCCATCCAAGACCTTTTGGTCCACTAGCTTTCCAGCAATTATTAGTTTGGTTCTTCAGGCTTGACCATTTGTGTATCAGTTTCATTTTATTGGTTAAGCTCGTCAATTATTGTTGTGGTTGCTCAAATTTCCTCCATGGAACATCTTCACGAGGTTCCAACGGACGATGAGGACGTCTCGTATCTATAAGAACGCTATCCAAGACCTTTTCGTCCACTAGCTTTCCAGCAATTATTGGTTTGGTTCTTCAGGCTTGACCATTTGTGTATCAGTTTCATTTTATTGGTTAAGCTCGTCAATTATTGTTGTGGTTGCTCAAATTTTCTCCATGGAACATCTTCACGAGGTTCCAACGGACGATGAGGACGTCTCGTATCTATAAGAACGCTATCCAAGACCTTTTCGTCCACTAGCTTTCCAGCAATTATTGGTTTGGTTCTTCAGGCTTGACCATTTGTGTATCAGTTTCATTTTATTGGTTAAGCTCGTCAATTATTGTTGTGGTTGCTCAAATTTTCTCCATGGAACATCTTCACGAGGTTCCAACGGACGATGAGGACGTCTTGTATCTCTAAGAACGTTATCCAAGACCTTTTCGTCCACTAGCTTTCCAGCAATTATTAGTTTGGTTCTTCAGGCTTGACCATTTGTGTATCAGTTTCATTTTATTGGTTAAGCTCGTCATTTATTGTTGTGGTTGCTCAAATTTTCTTCATGGAACATCTTCACGAGGTTCCAACGGACGATGAGGACGTCTCGTATCTATAAGAACGCTATCCAAGACCTTTTCGTCCACTAGCTTTCCAGCAATTATTAGTTTGGTTCTTCAGGCTTGACCATTTGTGTATCAGTTTCATTTTCTTGGTTAAGCTCGTCATTTATTGTTGTGGTTGCTCAAATTTTCTCCATGGAACATCTTCACGAGGTTCCAACGGACGATGAGGACGTCTCGTATCTATAAGAACGCCATCCAAGACCTTTTCATCCACTAGCTTTCCAGCAATTATTGGTTTGGTTCTTCAGGCTTCACCATTTGTGTATCAGTTCCATTTGCTTGGTTAAGCTCGTCATTTATTGTTGTGGTTGCTCAAATTTTCTTCATGGAACATCTTCACGAGGTTCCAACGGACGATGAGGACGTCTCGTATCTATAAGAACGCCATCCAAGACCTTTTCGTCCACTAGCTTTCCAGCAATTATTAGTTTGGTTCTTCAGGCTTGACCATTTGTGTATCAGTTCCATTTGCTTGGTTAAGCTCGTCATTTATTGTTGTGGTTGCTCAAATTTTCTTCATGGAACATCTTCACGAGGTTCCAACGGACGATGAGGACGTCTCGTATCTATAAGAACGCCATCCAAGACCTTTTGGTCCACTAGCTTTCCAGCAATTATTAGTTTGGTTCTTCAGGCTTGACCATTTGTGTATCAGTTCCATTTGCTTGGTTAAGCTCGTCATTTATTGTTGTGGTTGCTCAAATTTTCTCCATGGAACATCTTCACGAGGTTCCAACGGACGATGAGGACGTCTCGTATCTATAAGAACGCCATCCAAGACCTTTTGGTCCACTAGCTTTCCAGCAATTATTAGTTTGGTTCTTCAGGCTTGACCATTTGTGTATCAGTTTCATTTTCTTGGTTAAGCTCGTCAATTATTGTTGTGGTTGCTCAAATTTCCTCCATGGAACATCTTCACGAGGTTCCAACGGATGATAAGGACGTCTCGTATCTATAAGAACGCCATCCAAGACCTTTTCGTCCACTAGCTTTCCAGCAATTATTGGTTTGGTTCTTCAGGCTTGACCATTTGTGTATCAGTTTCATTTTATTGGTTAAGCTCGTCAATTATTGTTGTGGTTGCTCAAATTTCCTCCATGGAACATCTTCACGAGGTTCCAACGGATGATAAGGACGTCTCGTATCTATAAGAACGTTATCCAAGACCTTTTCGTCCACTAGCTTTCCAGCAATTATTGGTTTGGTTCTTCAGGCTTGACCATTTGTGTATCAGTTTCATTTTATTGGTTAAGCTCGTCAATTATTGTTGTGGTTGCTCAAATTTCCTCCATGGAACATCTTCACGAGGTTCCAACGGATGATAAGGACGTCTCGTATCTATAAGAACGTTATCCAAGACCTTTTCGTCCACTAGCTTTCCAGCAATTATTAGTTTGGTTCTTCAGGCTTGACCATTTGTGTATCAGTTTCATTTTATTGGTTAAGCTCGTCAATTATTGTTGTGGTTGCTCAAATTTTCTCCATGGAACATCTTCACGAGGTTCCAACGGACGATGAGGACGTCTCGTATCTATAAGAACGCCATCCAAGACCTTTTCGTCCACTAGCTTTCCAGCAATTATTAGTTTGGTTCTTCTGGCTTGACCATTTGTGTATCAGTTTCATTTTCTTGGTAAGCTCGTCATTGATGAAGAAGACAATGAAGACAAGAACGCTGTCCAATGGTTCCATAGTACATTAAGAGGAAAATCTTGTTGTTTCAGTAGAGTTAATTTCTACTATCCAATTGATTCGATTCCAAATTGTTGTAGTTGAATATTCCAGCTGTTATCTTCTCTAGATTGGTACCTTATCATCTGTAATAGAATCAGAAGGTTGTATGATGGTTTTATGGAAGCACGAATGTACCAGAGTCTTCTCAGATCGATTCACCATACAGGAAGACAAAAATTGGTTCGACAAGGAACTATTAAATTTAGTTCGAGATCATTTGGGTGATGAATTTAAAATTAAGACGGAACCAAGTCCGGTTTTCGTCGATTTCATGAGGTAATTTCGATATAATAGATTGTTGGGAGATGTGGAATATTTTGTTAATTTCCAGAGACGCTCCCGAACCTACGGGGGAAGAAGGAGAAGACGCCGATATGGAATTACCGAAAGTTTACGAACCCGTTATCAATTCTAACGAATTGAGAGAGAGATTGGACATGTTTTTGGCGCAATTTAACGAAATGATCAGAGGCTCCGGAATGGATTTGGTATTTTTTCCGGACGCTATGTTACATCTTGTGAAAATATCTAGGGTTATTAGACATCCGAGGGGTAACGTGATGCTCGTCGGTAAGAAATCAAAGTTGATATTAATTTGAGAAAAACATGTGGATTTGCCAGTTTGGGCATTACTGGTTTATGAAAAAGCCACAATTTGCAACTTGGACATACCTAATGTAGTCAAAAAGAGATAGGAAAATACTTTAGCTACATCTAGATTGGAAAGAACGTTAAAAATCGTACTTTGGAAGATCCTGGCATGAAAAGTTGTCCATCGAACGTTTCTGGTTTGGATAGTGAGTCCAACTTGCTTTGGACGTTCTTACGAAGAAGGCAATTTGACACTTTGGGCACATTTGGCCAAGAAAGCTCAATAACACCAAAGCTTTCTCTGTGGACACCATTAGATGGTGAAGAGTGCCAATAATTACATTTCCAACATTCCTGGTCTGTTTGGGAAGGTCAAATTTTGATCTTTGGACATTCTTAGCTATTGAAGAAGCCAAATATACAATTTGGCCAGACATATCTGACCTGTAAATGAAAAGATCCTCAAGGTTTCCACTTTTGATTATTCTAACTTGAAAAAACAAAGAAAAATTTGTATTTTGGATATTCTTGACTAAAAATTAATACCAAGATTCGGTATTTGAACACTTCAAGCTTCCAAAAAATCCAATATTCGCTTCCGGTTTGCAAAAAACGTCAAGGCTCGTACTTTGGAAGATCCTGGCATCAAAAGATATCTATGGAACGTTTTTGGTTTTTCAATTTGACATTTTGGGCACATTTGGCAAAGAAATAAGGCAAAAGCTTTGATTTCGCACAACTCTGAACACTTGTGGCTTCTAAATAACACCAAAGAAGCCAAATATACAATTTGAGCAGACATATCTGGCTTGTAAATGAAAAGATCCTCAAGGTTTCCACTTTTGATCATTCCAGCTTGAAAAAACAAAGAAAATTTGCATTTTGGATATTCTTGACTAACAAATTAATACCAAGATTCGGTATTTGAACACTTCAAGCTTCCAAAAAATCCAATTTTCGCTTCCGGTTTGCAAAAAACGTCAAGGCTCGTACTTTGGAAGATCCTGGCATCAAAAGATATCTATGGAACGTTTTTGGTTTTTCAATTTGACATTTTGGGCACATTTGGCAAAGAAATAAGGCAAAAGCTTTGATTTCGCACAACTCTGAACACTTGTGGCTTCTAAATAACACCAAAGAAGCCAAATATACAATTTGAGCAGACATATCTGGCTTGTAAATGAAAAGATCCTCAAGGTTTCCACTTTTGATCATTCCAGCTTGAAAAAACAAAGAAAATTTGCATTTTGGATATTCTTGACTAAAAATTAATACCAAGATTCGGTATTTGAACACTTCAAGCTTCCAAAAAATCCAATATTCGCTTCCGGTTTGCAAAAAACGTCAAGGTTCGGTACTATGGAAGATCCTGGCATGAAAAGATGTCTATGGAAAGTTTCCGGTTTGGATAGTGAGTCCAACTTGGTTTGGACATTCCTACGGAGAAGGCAATTTGACATTTTGGGCACATTTGGCCAAGAAATAGAGCCAAAGATCAATAACACTAAAGCTTTTTCTTTTGGCACTATTAGATGGTGAAGAGTGCCAATAATTGCATTTCGAATATTCCTGGTCTGTTTGGGAAGGTCAAATTTTGATCTTTGGACATTCTTAGATATTGAAGAAGCCAAATATACAATTTGGACAGACATATCTGGCCTATAAATGAAAAGATCCTCAAGGTTCCCACTTTTGATTATTCCAGCTTGAAAAAACAAAGAAAATTTGCATTTTGGATATTCTTGACTAACAAATTAATACCAAGATTCGGTATTTGAACACTTCGAGCTTCTAAAGAATCCAATAATGTTAGGACTTCTAATTTTCAGACTACAAGTTACAAAACATCATCAAAGTTTGTGTTTTAGACCTTACCAACTTGAAACAATTACCATAGGGTTTATTCTAGACTCTATTGGTTTGGAAAGAGTGTACCAAGACTTGTACCTTGACCTGGATGGATATTTTTGTCTTCCGAATTAACTAGATTTGTAACTTTTAGGTGTCGGCGGTAGTGGAAAGCAATCCTTAACAAAATTATCGTCCTTTATTGCCGGATATAAAACGTTTCAGATAGCTCTAACCAGATCTTACAATATTGGTAACTTTTTGGAAGATCTCAAGGCTTTGTACCGTTCCTGCGGTTGTCAAGGCAAAGGTACTACTTTCATATTCACCGATCTCGATATAAAAGAAGAAGGATTCCTGGAATATTTGAATAATATACTTTCTTCCGGTGTTATTTCCAATCTTTTCACCAAAGACGACCAAGCCGAAATCATTCAAGAATTAACGCCTATTATGAAGAGGGAAAATCCGAAACGGACACTAAACAACGAAATCGTAATGGAGTATTTCATGAATAGGACTTGTCAAAATCTACACGTCGTTTTCTGCTTTTCACCTGTGAGAATATCCTTGGAATTACTCTATTTTCTTTTAATGCCATATTTTGTAGGTCGGGGAGAAATTTAGGAACCGAGCTTTACGTTTTCCGGCTCTAATATCCGGTTGTACAATCGATTGGTTCCAGCCTTGGCCGAAAGACGCTCTGGTACTAGTAGCTCAACATTTTCTCGACGAATTCGAAATCGCTTGCACTGAAGAAGTGAAACAGGAATTGGTCGTCGCACTAGGATCCATACAAGACGTTGTGGCTCAAACTTCCATCGAATATTTTCAAAGGTAACGTTCCTATCTTCTTCAATGGTACTTAACCCTTCAGGTATGGATAAAGTTTGATTTAAATAGAGTTTGTACACGCCAAACCTCCTATTTGAACACTTCCAGATGGAAAATCATCCTTGGTTCACAGTTTAGACGCACCTGGTTTGGAAAAAATAGCAAGATCAGAATTCTGGACGTTCCTGTATTAAGTAGAGCGACTAGGATTTTCCTTCTGACTTGGAGCTAAATCCTAGTCGATATTTCAGATACTCTCGACACTTCTACATAGAGCAAAGTTGCTCCGTCCCTTCCCTATCATAATTTATTAATTTGGAAGATCTGTGATCAGTACTAGATATCGAATTAGGTTTTTTCAGGTTCAGAAGGGCGACTCACGTAACGCCCAAGTCGTACTTGAACTTCATAGCCGGTTATAAAAGCATTTATAATAATAAACAGGTAGAATTGAGTAACGGTGCGCTGAGGATGGATACAGGATTAGAGAAACTGGCGGAGGCTTCTTCATCGGTATTAGTACTGAAGAAAGAACTTGCCGTTATGGAAAAAGAACTTGTCGAAGCTTCCCAAAGAGCGGAACGAGTACTTACCGAGGTAAATTTTTTTTTTTTTCGGCTCAAAATATTGAAATTAAGACTTAAAATTTAATTACAGGTAACCGAGAGGGCGATGCAGGCCGAAATCGTGAAAAATCAAGTTCAAAAAGTTAAAGAGAAAGCCGAGGTTCTCGTACAATCGATAGCGGTCGAAAAGGCGTTGGCCGAAGAAAAACTAGAAGCCGCCAAACCGGCGCTGGAAGAAGCCGAGGCGGCTTTGAATACCATAAAACCAGCGCATATTGGTAAGTATATCCCAAGAATGAATCGCTGTTTGAACTTTCCTGGTTCGCAAGGAATCCAAGTCTAGTACTTTGGACGCACCCGATTTGGAAATACTGAAAATGGAAACCAAGAATCGCTGTTTGACCTCTTCTAGTTTGGTTCGCTTGAGAAAAGTCCTCAGAGAAAGGATCGGCGCCCGTTTCTTCAATTTTTGAATTTGAAATGTGCCTTCCAATTAAATAATGATTCTAATTCACTATTCAGTTCAAAAATTGAAGGACTAACGTTCACGATGTACTCAATAACATTTTGGCGTCTACTAGTTCATGAAAAATCGAAGGTTTGCACTTTGGACATACTTGTTTTGGAAAAAAACGTCAAGGTTCGTGAATGGGATATCCATGGGCTGAACAAATCATCAAGGTTCGTGTTTTGAACCTTTTAAAACTTGTTTTGGACACTTCTGAAATCTCAAGATCATCAAGGTTCATGTTTTGTACCTTTTAAAACTTGTTTTGGACACTTCTGACATCTCAAGATCATCGAGGTTCATGTTTTGAACCATTTGGCTTGAAAATAATGGAGAGACTTGTACTATGGATATCATTAGCAAGATATGAATGCCTAGAGCAAAGTTTTGGACACTTCTGAAATCTCAAGATCATCAAGGTTCGTGTTTTGAACCTTTTTGCCTCGATAACAACATCGAAACTTGTACTTTAGAAACTTTTTGCTTGGAATGAATGTTAAAACTTGTTTTGGACACTTCTGAAATCTCAAGATCATAAAGGTTCATGTTTTGAACCTTTTAAAACTTGTTTTGGACACTTTTGACACGTAAAGATCATCAAGGTGCGTGGTTTGAACCTCTTAAAACTTGTTTTGGACACTTCTGACATCTCAAGATCATCGAGGTTCATGTTTTGAACGTTTTGGCTGGAAAATAACGCAGAGGCTTGTACTAGCAAGATATGAATGCCTAGATCAAAGTTTTGGACACTTGGACACTTTTGACACGTAAAGATCATCAAGGTGCGTGGTTTGAACCTTTTAAAACTTGTTTTGGACACTTCTGACATCTCAAGATCATCAAGGTTCATGTTTTGAACCTTTTAAAACTTGTTTTGGACACTTTTGACATCTCAAGATCATCGAGGTTCGTGTTTTGAACCTTTTTGCCTCGATAACAACATCGAAACTTGTACTTTAGAAACTTTTTGCTTGGAATGAATGTTAAAACTTGTTTTGGACACTTCTGAAATCTCAATATCATCAAGGTTCATGTTTTGAACCTTTTAAAACTTGTTTTGGACACTTCTGACACGTAAAGATCATCAAGGTGCGTGGTTTGAACCTTTTAAAACTTGTTTTGGACACTTTTGACATCTCAAGATGATCGAGGTTCGTGTTTTGAACCTTTTTGCCTCGATAACAACATCGAAACTTGTACTTTAGACACTTTCTGCTTGGAATGAATGTTAAAACTTGTTTTGGACACTTCTGACATCTCAAGATCATCGAGGTTCATGTTTTGAACGTTTTGGCTTGAAAATAATGCAGATGCTTGTACTATGGATATCATTAGTAAGATATGAATGCCTAGATCAAAGTTTTGGACACTTGGACACTTCTGACACGTAAAGATCATCAAGGTTCGTGTTTTGAACCTCTTAAAACTTGTTTTGGACATTTCTAACATCTCAAGATCATCAAGGTTCATGTTTTGAACCATTTTGATTGAAAATAATGTAGAGTCTTGTACTATGGATATCATTAGCAAGATACGAATGCCTAGATGAAAGTTTTGGACACTTCTGACACGTAAAGATTATCAAGGTTCGAATTTTGAACCTTTTTGATTTCCGTTTCTACATTTTTCCAAATTTAGACTGCGACATTATATTTTTTTCCAACTTTCAGCGACTGTGAGAAAATTAGGACGTCCGCCGCATTTAATCATGAGGATAATGGATTGCGTTTTGATTTTATTCCAAAGAAAACTACAACCGACGGTCGCCGATACCGCCACGCCATGTCCGAAACCTTCTTGGGCGGAATCTTTAAAGGTAATTTCAACAAAAATCCGAGTAGACATTTTCGACTCGTTTTTTTTATGGTTTCACTTTTCAGATGATGGCTTCCACGACATTCTTATTACAATTACAAAATTATCCCAAAGATATTATCAATAACGAAATGGTGGATCTACTACAACCTTATTTCGAACTGGACGACTACAATATGGACACGGCTAAAAGAGTGTGCGGAGACGTTGCCGGGTTACTATCTTGGACCAAAGCCATGGCGTTTTTCCACGGTGTAAATAGGGAAGTATTACCCCTAAAAGCGAATTTAACATTACAAGAAGCAAGATTGAAAGTACGTATCACAACAACTTAAAAATATACGCGGGGTAATTCCTGGAGAGACGGCAGGAACTAGAACCGGCCATCTCTCCAAGGATATCCGGGAATAAAGACCATAATGGTCTGAAAAAAGAGGAAGACATGGCCAGTACTTATTTTGCCCTTTGAGATCTTTCAACTGTCAAAAGAAGTCTTAGTTGTTGGGCTTGTTCGCCGACTTGATTTAATTTTACAGGCAGTGGAGGTGTTGGTTGATCCGCAGTTCGACTCGATCTACTCGGACCTGGATCTGAAGCTAATTGGGTCTGCGATTCATGTTCTATGTTTCTTTCAGTTGATTCCTCAATGTTTTCACTAAAAGCGACTCCGGAATGGCTTTTGGATTTAGCGGGCGAACTCCAGCTGTTTTGATACAGACTTTCCAGGCTTGGTTATAAATCTGGAGGCGGTTCATCTTCGAATTCAGGGTTTTTCCTTCTTCTTTTACCAACCAATCACCGTGATGGTTTTAGATTTTTCTTGGGAGGTTTAGGATCTGGACTAGCAGCCGCATTCTGGCGGACCAATTTTCCCCGGAATTACCTTTATATATAATAATTTAGAGGTTTTTTAGGTCGCAATGGAAGATCTAGCTGCTGCTGAACGACAATTGGAAGAACGGGAACAATCTTTGAAAGAGGTTAAAGAGCAATACGACGCCGCCGTAACGGAAAAACAAAGACTGACGGAGGCGGCGAATTCGTGTTTGAGAAAAATGAATACCGCCACCGCTCTAATAAACGGTTTAGGTGGCGAGAAAGTCAGATGGACGCAACAGAGTAAACAATTCAAAGAACAATTGGGACGATTAGTCGGCGACGTTTTACTCGCTACCGGATTCTTATCCTATTGCGGTCCTTACAATCAGGAATTTCGAGCGAATTTAGTTAAAACTTGGATGGGGATTCTACGGCAGCGTCTAATACCTTTTACTCACAATCTCAATATTACGAATATGTTGGTGGAAAACGCGGTTATATCCGAATGGACCCTTCAAGGTTTACCCAACGACGAATTGTCCGTACAAAACGCTTTAATAGTGACCAAATCGAGATCGTATCCTTTATTGATCGATCCGCAGATACAGGGGAAGATTTGGATCAAAAACAAGGAAGCCAATAATAATTTACAGATAACGTCGTTGAATCACAAATATTTTAGAACGCATTTAGAAGATTGTCTGTCATTAGGTGAGTTTTTCAACATTTGAGGTCGTAGAATAAATATAGTGTGCACTATGAAACATCTAATTACTAATAAGCTCAATTAGAAAAGTTGGAAATCTAGATTTTGCCATTTTCCATGAAAATTCTTCATTGAAATGCCTTTGGAATTGTTGAAATGTATTTTCGAAAATCAAAAGTTTGATTTTGACCTTTACAGACATTTAATTTTCCAGATTTCAGCGTTTTCTGATTCATTGGCGACTATATTAACTGTCAATTTTGCTTAATCTCACGAATATTAAATAAAATGCATTTTGTTGTTTCAATGAATTTTATTATCCCATTGACTGCGCCAATTTTACCTCCATCTATGAAAATTGTAATAAAACATTTATTTTATGCACTGCAAATTCGAAATGTTCATCGATTTTGTTTTTTTTCAATCAAATCGGTTTTTTATTTTAGAAACTTGTTTCCAAATAAACACGAAACGTTTTTTCGATATGTAACGTCGTAAAATAAATATAGTGTGCACTATGAAACATCTGATTACTTATAATTTCAATTGGGAAAGCTGGAATTCTAGTTTTAGCCATTTTCCATGATAAATTATTCATTGAAATTGTTGAAATGTATTTTCGAAAACCAAAAGTTTGATTTTGACCTTTATAGACATTTAATTTTCCAGATTTCAGCGTTTTCTGATTCGTTTACGACTATATTTACTGTCAATTTTGTTTAATCCCACTAATATTAAATAAAATGTATTTTGTTGTTTCAATGAATTTTATTATCCCATTGACTGCGCCAATTTCGCCTCCCTCTATGAAAATTGTAATAAAACATTTATTTTATGCACTGCAAATTCGAAATGTTCATCGATTTTGTTTTTTTTTCAACCAAATCGGTTTTTTATTTTAGAAACTTGTTTCCAAATAAACACGAAACGTTTTTTCGATATGTAACGTCGTAAAATAAATATAGTGTGCACTATGAAACATCTGATTACTTATAATTTCAATTGGGAAAGCTGGAATTCTAGTTTTAGCCATTTTCCATGAAAATTCTTCATTGAAATGCCTTTGGAATTGTTGAAATGTATTTTCGAAAATCAAAAGTTTGATTTTGACCTTTACAGACATTTAATTTTCCAGATTTCAGCGTTTTCTGATTCATTGGCCACTATATTAACTGTCAATTTTGCTTAATCTCACGAATATTAAATAATATGCATTTTGTTGTTTCAATGAATTTTATTATCCCATTGACTGCGCCAATTTCGCCTCCCTCTATGAAAATTGTAATAAAACATTTATTTTATGCACTGCAAATTCGAAATGTTCATCGATTTTGTTTTTTTTCAATCAAATCGGTTTTTTATTTTAGAAACTTGTTTCCAAATAAACACGAAACGTTTTTTCGATATGTAACGTCGTAAAATAAATATAGTGTGCACTATGAAACATCTGATTACTTATAATTTCAATTGGGAAAGCTGGAATTCTAGTTTTAGCCATTTTCCATGAAAATTCTTCATTGAAATGCCTTTGGAATTGTTAAAATGTATTTTCGAAAATCAAAAGTTTGATTTTGACCTTTATAGAGGTTTAATTTTTCCAGATTTCCGCGTTTTCTGGTTCATTGGCGACTATATTAACTGTCAATTTTGTTTAATCCCACTAATATTAAATAAAATGTATTTTGTTGTTTCAATGAATTTTATTATCCCATTGACTGCGCCAATTTTACCTCCATCTATGAAAATTGTAATAAAGCATTCATTTCATACAATGCAAATTCGAAAAGTTTCTCATTTTTGTTTTGTTTCAATCAAATCGGTTTTTTATTTTAGAAACTTGTTTCCAAATAAACACGAAACGTTTTTTCGATATGTAACGTCGTAAAATAAATATAGTGTGCACTATGAAACATCTGATTACTTATAATTTCAATTGGGAAAGCTGGAATTCTAGTTTTAGCCATTTTCCATGAAAATTCTTCATTGAAATGCCTTTGGAATTGTTGAAATGTATTTTCGAAAATCAAAAGTTTGATTTTGACCTTTATAGAGGTTTAATTTTTCCAGATTTCCGCGTTTTCTGGTTCATTGGCGACTATATTAACTGTCAATTTTGTTTAATCCCACTAATATTAAATAAAATGTATTTTGTTGTTTCAATGAATTTTATTATCCCATTGACTGCGCCAATTTTGCCTCCCTCTACAAAAATTGTAATAAAACATTGCAAATTCGAAAAGTTTCTCGATTTAGTACAAAATTTCGCACGTAATATTTTTCGAAAGGATAAATTTTTTTTTTTTTCAGGAAAACCCTTGCTTATAGAAGATATAGACATAGACCTGGATCCTGTTTTGGACAACGTCCTCGAAAAAAATTTCATCAAATCTGGTTCTATAGAAAAAGTAATAGTGGGAGATAAAGAATGCGATGTCCTTAAAGGATTCATGCTCTATATAACAACAAAATTACCAAATCCTCCATATTCACCGGAAATAAGTGCTAAAACGTCGATTATCGATTTTACGGTAACAATGTTGGGTGAGTGATTCGTACGAATCCAAAAGAACTCCGTCAGTGTTATAGATTCTTTATGGTACTTAGGTTTGGAAGATCAGCTTCTGGGCAGGGTTATATTGATGGAAAAATCCGATTTGGAAGCCGAACGAGTCGCACTATTCGAATCGGTTATGCAAAATCAAAGAAGAATGAAAGAATTGGAAACCAATCTATTAAGTAGATTGAATTCCACCAGAGGTTCTTTGGTCGACGACGAGGAACTGATAAACGTTTTGCAAGTCACCAAAACCACGGCCGAAGAAGTTAAACAAAAATTAACAGTATCCGTCGCCACTGAGAAGAAGATCAATGTAGCGCGGGAGGAATTTAGAGCCGTCGCCGCCAGAGGCTCCATATTATATTTTTTAATTGGTAAAAACACATTGTTTTTCGATTATCGAAACGTTCCTTGCTTATTTATTTCCTTCTAGTCGAAATGAGTAACGTTAACGTGATGTATCAGAATTCGTTGAAGCAATTTTTGATCCTATTCGATAATTCCATCACCAAGTCGGAAAAAAGCAACCACACACTTGACAGGATAAATATTATTTTGAAATATCTCACGCACGAGGTAAGTTGTAACATTACAATTTTCAATTTTAGCTATGAATCTACATCCTGAAGCTGTATACTCATATGATCCTTCGTTTTTATCAATCGCAGCTTTGAAATCTTCTCTGGTACTATTTCCTTATCTCTTGGCATCTTCACCAGGATATTCTGTTGGGTTTAGACATCATTTCGAAGACTTTTAATGGTTTATATCCGAGCTGGAAACGCTGTTTCATTATTAACATCAGTATTTTGGTGATTTTTTTTCTCCGGGTTGGGTCTTCATCGATTTCTACATCACTTCTCTTGTCATCTTCTTCTTCTTGTTTCACCAGGATATTCTGTTGGGTTTGGACATCATTTTGAAGACTTTTAATGGTTTATATCCGAGCTGGAAACGCTGTTTCATTATTAACATCAGTATTTTGGTGATTTTTTTTCTCCGGGTTGGGTCTTCATCGATTTCTACATCACTTTTCTTGTCATCTTCTTCTTCTTGATCCACCAGGATATTCTGTTGGGTTTGGACATCATTTCGAAGACTTTTAATGGTTTATATCCGAGCTGCAAACGCTGTTTCATTATTAACATCAGTATTTTGGTGATTTTTTTTCTCCGGGTTGGGTCTTCATCGATTTCTACATCACTTTTCTTGTCATCTTCTTCTTCTTGATTCACCAGGATATTCTGTTGGGTTTGGACATCATTTCGAAGACTTTTAATGGTTTATATCCGAGCTGCGAACGCTGTTTCATTATTAACATCAGTATTTTGGTGATTTTTTTTCTCCGGGTTGGGTCTTCATCGATTTCTACATCACTTTTCTTGTCATCTTCTTCTTCTTGATTCACCAGGATATTCTGTTGGGTTTGGACATCATTTTGAAGACTTTTAATGGTTTATATCCGAGCTGGAAACGCTGTTTCATTATTAACATCAGTATTTTGGTGATTTTTTTTCTCCGGGTTGGGTCTTCATCGATTTCTACATCACTTCTCTTGTCATCTTCTTCTTCTTGTTTCACCAGGATATTCTGTTGGGTTTGGACATCATTTTGAAGACTTTTAATGGTTTATATCCGAGCTGGAAACGCTGTTTCATTATTAACATCAGTATTTTGGTGATTTTTTTTCTCCGGGTTGGGTCTTCATCGATTTCTACATCACTTTTCTTGTCATCTTCTTCTTCTTGATTCACCAGGATATTCTGTTGGGTTTGGACATCATTTTGAAGACTTTTAATGGTTTATATCCGAGCTGGAAACGCTGTTTTATTAGTAACATCAGTATTTTGGTGATTTTTTTCTCCGGGTTGGGTCTTCATCGATTTCTACATCACTTCTCTTGTCATCTTCTTCTTCTTGTTTCACCAGGATATTCTGTTGGGTTTGGACATCATTTTGAAGACTTTTAATGGTTTATATCCGAGCTGGAAACGCTGTTTCATTATTAACATCAGTATTTTGGTGATTTTTTTTCTCCGGGTTGGGTCTTCATCGATTTCTACATCACTTTTCTTGTCATCTTCTTCTTCTTGATTCACCAGGATATTCTGTTGGGTTTGGACATCATTTCGAAGACTTTTAATGGTTTATATCCGAGCTGGAAACGCTGTTTTATTAGTAACATCAGTATTTTGGTGATTTTTTTCTCCGGGTTGGGTCTTCATCGATTTCTACATCACTTTTCTTGTCATCTTCTTCTTCTTGATCCACCAGGATATTCTGTTGGGTTTGGACATCATTTCGAAGACTTTTAATGGTTTATATCCGAGCTGGAAACGCTGTTTTATTAGTAACATCAGTATTTTGGTGATTTTTTTTCTCCGGGTTGGGTCTTCATCGATTTCTACATCACTTTTCTTGTCATCTTCTTCTTCTTGATCCACCAGGATATTCTGTTGGGTTTGGACATCATTTCGAAGACTTTTAATGGTTTATATCCGAGCTGGAAACGCTGTTTTATTAGTAACATCAGTATTTTGGTGATTTTTTTCTCCGGGTTGGGTCTTCATCGATTTCTACATCACTTTTCTTGTCATCTTCTTCTTCTTGATTCACCAGGATATTCTGTTGGGTTTGGACATCATTTCGAAGACTTTTAATGGTTTATATCCGAGCTGCGAACGCTGTTTCATTATTAACATCAGTATTTTGGTGATTTATTTCTCCGGGTTGGGTCTTCATCGATTTCTACATCACTTCTCTTGTCATCTTCTTCTTCTTGTTTCACCAGGATATTCTGTTGGGTTTGGACATCATTTCGAAGACTTTTAATGGTTTATATCCGAGCTGGAAACGCTGTTTTATTAGTAACATCAGTATTTTGGTGATTTTTTTTTCTCCAGTTTGGGTCTTCATCGATTTCTACATCAGTCTTTGTTTCCTCCCACGATTTCTTGAAGTTTTTGGTTTTGGTTGTTGTTTTATTTTGGTGTAACATCGATTCAACTGTTTGATATGATTTTAGGTATGGATTTTTACGCAGAGGAGTTTGTACGAAAGACACAAATCTCTGTTTACGTTAATGATGGCGATGAAGATCGATTTGTATGAAGGTACCATAAAACACGAAGAATTTATGGCTTTCATAAAAGGAGGCGCTTCTCTAGATCTGAACGCCGTCGCCCCTAAGCCTTTCAAATGGATTTTGGACATTACTTGGTTAAATCTAGTCGAAATTAACAAGCTACCAACTTTTTCTGATATATTAACAAAGGTAGCATCGCTGAAAATATTAAAAATTTTATTTACGAAAACGATAACGTTCCAGATTGAAAATAACGAAAAAGAATGGCGGATTTGGTACGAAAAAGAACGTCCCGAAGAAGAAGATATACCGTGCGGATATCAAAAATGTTTGGACGTATTCAGAAAATTGATTTTAATAAGATCTTGGAGTCCGGATCGAACTTTATCTCAAGCTAGAAAATATATAATGGATTCTCTTGGTGAAGAATACGGAGAACCGTGCATTTTAGATTTGGAAGCTACTTGGAACGAATCGGACACAAGAACGCCTCTTATTTGTATACTTTCCATTGGATCGGATCCTTCTCCGCAGATATCCTCCCTAGCTAAATCGAAGGATATACGTGAGTATCCTAACGACACAAATCCTTCATTTCTCCCAAATCTCGCGGGTATTTTCAGCTTTGAAGGCGGTTTCTATGGGACAAGGTCAAGAAATCGTCGCCAAGGATATGATAGAATCGTCGATGGTTAACGGCGGTTGGGTTCTATTGCAAAACATTCATTTGTCTTTACCGTTCGCTACGGAAGTAATGTCCATGATGGCGGATACGGAAGCGATAGAAGATAGTTTCCGGATATGGTTAACGACGGAAGTTCACGAATTATTCCCTATCGGATTGTTACAAATGGCGATAAAGTTTACGAACGAACCGCCCCAAGGTATCAGAGCTAGTATGAAAAGGACGTATCAAAATATCACGCAGGATTTTTTGGATTATTCCGCGCAGGCGCAGTGGCCTCCGTTGTTGTACGCCGTCGCGTTTTTGCATACCGTCGTTCAAGAAAGAAGAAAATTCGGACCTTTAGGTATATATGCAACACCGAATACAAGGAATCGGTATTTAGGGTTGCGTGTATTGCAGGTTGGAACGTCCCGTACGAATTCAATCAAGCGGATTTCGCGGCCAGCGTCCAATTCATTCAGAATCATTTGGACGATATGGATCCTAAAAAAGGAGTTTCTTGGCCTACCGTTTGTTATATGCTCGGCGAAGTTCAGTACGGCGGTAGAGTCACCGACGATTTCGATAAAAGGCTTTTGACGACTTTTACGCAGGTAGGTATACAAAAAATCGTCGATACCCCGTATAATTACGTCGTATACTCTTAAACAGAAAGAAAAAAAAATATCGGAAAATAATGAATTCGAATATAGTTAAACTATTTGAAAGTATTTAAATCCGTATTATTTTTTTAGACTACCCCGTATACAGATATTTATAATTTTCGAAACCATTTCGTTATAAAACTTGTTACGGCCATAATATTTTTTATAATTTGGTGAAATTAGATATTACAACAAAAAAATTTACGTAAAATTATTTTTGAAGAGATATACAAGGTGTTTATTATCACCCTGTAACATATTTGATGTGAAATATTTGCGATTTTTTCAAAATTAAATGAAAATTTCAATAAACGAATTAAATGTACGTTTTCTCCATATACAGGGTGTTCATTTTTCTAACGATTTAGATATAAAAATAATGGTCTGGCTATATCTTTTTAAATACCCTGTATAATTCGGTAGAAATTCGTGCTGTTACAACGAGAATTGAGAAAAATTCAAATATGAGAATATATACAGGGTGTCGTATCTTGTTAAGTAATGATTAATCATCATTTTACATTTTTTTAATTTTTTTTGAATAATTTTTATTGCCACCCTGTATAATTGACATATTTAATATAAAATATTGCACAAAACGCTGGATTTTGATTAAGAGAATGCTCTAAAAGAGAAAGCTCTAAAAAATGAGACGATATATCGTATATATTAAAAAAAATAAAATAAAAAATTTTTGAAAAATAAATTTAAAAATCATCAGTTTAGTTTTAGCATCACCCGGTATAAAAATAATTGCTTTTTTCGTTATAATTAATTGAATATCTCGATATACAAATTTTGCGACTTATTCATATACAGGGTGTTTATTTTTCTAACGATTTAGATATAAAAATAATGGTCTGGTTATATCTTTTTAAGTACCCTGTATAATTCGTTAGAAATTCGTGCTGTTACAACGAGAATTGAGAAAAATTCAAATATGAGAATATATACAGGGTGTCGTATCTTGTTAAGTAATGATTAATCATCATTTTACATTTTTTTTTATTTTTTTTGAATAATTTTTATTGCCACCCTGTATAATTGACATATTTAATATTAAAGATTGCACAAAACGATGGATTTTGATTAAGAGAATGCTCTAAAAGAGAAAGCTCTAAAAAATTAGACGATATATCGTACATATTGAGAATACAAAAAAAAATTTTTTTGAAAAATAAATTTAAAAATCATCAGTTTAGTTTTAGCATCACCCGGTATAAAGATAATTGGTTTTTTCGTTATAATTAATTGAAAATCTCGATATACAAATTTCGTGACTTATTCGTATACAGGGTGTTTATTTTTTTCCCGATTTAGATATAAAAATAATGGTTTGGCTATATCTTTTTAAATACCCTGTATAATTCGGTAGGAATGCATATTTTAACAGCGAGAATTGTGAAAAATTCGAATATGAGGATATATACAGGGTGTCGTATTTTGTTACACAATTCTTATTCCGATGAATTTTTCGAATAATTTTTATTATCACCCTGTAACATATTTAATGTGAAATATTTCGATACGCAGATATTTGCGATTTTTTCAAAACTAAATGAAAATTTCAATAAACGAATTAAATGTACTTTTTCTCCATATACAGGGTGTTTATTTTCTAACGATTTAAATATAAAAATAATGGTCTGGCTATATCTTTTTAAATACCCTGTATAATTCGGTAGAAATTCATGCTGTGACAAAAAGTATTGAGAAAAATTCGAATTTAAGGATATATACAGGGTGTCGCATCTTGTTAAGTAATGATTAGTCATCATATTACATTTTTTTCGATATCTTTTTTGAATAATTTTTATTGCCACCCTGTATAATTGACATATTTAATATAAAAGGTCACACAAAACAATGGATTTTGATTAAAGGACAGCTCTAAAAAACGAAACGATATATCGTATATATTAAAAAAACAAATAAAAAAAAAACTTTTGGAAAAATAAATTGAAAAATCATCAGTTTAGTTTTAGCTTCACACGGTATATAGATAATTGCTTTTTTTGTTATAATTGATTGAAAATCTCGATATACAAATTCATTTTGTCACTAATTCATATACAGGGTGTTTATTTTCTTTTCGATTTAGATATGAAAATAATGGTCTGATCAAATCTTTTTAAATACCCTGTATAATTTGATTAAACTGCATTTTATGATAATTTTTCAAATATTCGACCATATTAAATGTGAAATATTTTCATTTCTTTCCTTTTGAGGTATGGTTTTGCGACGTCCTCCTCCGACCGGGATTCGAATTTTACAAAGGATACAAAGTACCACAAACAAGGAACCTCCAAGGATACATCGATTACGTAAATAGTTTACAGGCGACGGATACGCCGGAAGTTTTCGGTTTACACGCCAACGCCGACATTACATATCAAATTAATACAGCGAAAGGTAAATTTTTAATACGTCAACATAAAAAAAAACGTTGCCAAACTTCATGCAAATTTCTCGATATACATTCTCGTGCAAAAAAATCGACTCGGACAAAAAAAAACTAAACGCCGACACTGTCAAACGTCAATTTCGTTAACAACCAACGAGAATTCTACCAAAAAATTGACACAACACGTGATAAAACTGTTCAAGCGTTCACCCTATCGCGATAAGGTCAGTGGTTTCTGCTCTGAACATGAATCAGTCCAAAATTTACCGTCGTTACCAAAAAAAGTGACAGCTGTCAACGAAGACGCGATTCCCGAAGAAAAAGGAGCACATCCTAGAGTGATGACCGATTCATTAAAACCTCGCTGGTGCTCGAGTCCAACAAGAGTTGGACAATGTTAAGGCTTAAGATTTGAGCCATTGGGGCTCCGTTCTCTTTTCATACGAAACCATAGAGTGCATGTTTGGTGGCGATGGAAGCTACAGAATACCTGATGAAGTATTGGACAAAAGAAAACGTGGCTTTTCCAGGAGGTTCCTGGACGAACTTGATCCCAATGTCCATCCGCATCGCTACGGATTGGAATCAACAAATTTCTGCTAGTTTTTGACCGCGAGCGTGCGATTTGAATCCGTTCTTTTGCTTTTCTGATCAAAGATGTCATCCTGAAACATCTTAGCGTTCAAATTGGGTTAATGCATTTAATTCCAGGTATTCTTGATACCATTTTGAACGTTCAACCGAAGGAAGGGGGCGGCGGCGGAGGGGAAACTAGAGAAAGCGTCGTTTATTGTTTAGCCGAAGACATGTTGGAGAAGCTTCCGAAACCCTACAACAGTTTCGAAGTTAGAGAAGCCCTACAAAGAATGGGACCTTTGTTGCCGATGAATATATTCCTAAGACAAGAAGTCGATAGGATACAGAAAGTTTTAAAAGAAGTACGTTAATTTTGGGGAAAATATCGACTCGGAGATTTCATTCGATTTTTTCTTTTTAGGTGAAATCGACTTTGACGGATTTGAAATTAGCTATTGACGGTACGATTGTTATGAGTCAAAATTTGAGGACGTCTTTGGATTCCATGTACGACGCTAGGATACCGGAAAAATGGCAAAAAGTATGATAGTAATTATCTGTTTTATTTTCATGTTTTTTTTTGTGTTAATAAAAATATTTAGGTTTCGTGGGAATCGGCGACTTTGGGTTTTTGGTACACCGAGCTTTTAGAACGAGACGCTCAATTTCGTAGCTGGTGTCAAAATGGGAAACCGACCGTCTTTTGGATGACTGGATTTTTTAATCCTCAAGGTTTTCTAACCGCTATGAGACAAGTGAGTATACGTGGGTCTCCAATATTTTTTTCCGCCCCTTTTTACTACCATCGTATTTCTCCAAAACGTCATTCGGTCACCAATCCTGTCCTCATTAGTTCTTTCGACCCAATTTTTCTCGAAATTAAGATAAAAACAACCCGGAAAGGAAAATCGTTAATTTGTCAAACTTCATTAAAACTAAAAACAACATTGACAGAAGTAGCGACTTTCGCCACGTCTAGTTTCGCCGTATTTTTGTTGTCAACTGTCAAAATTTGACATAAATATGACAGATACGTTCAATAATCATGGAAATGGAAATTGTTTATGCTGTATGTATCACTATCCTACTGACTGCGCCAATTTTATTTTTCTTCGAGAAAAATCCGTTCGGGAAGGAAAACTATTTATGAAAAATCTAATAGATATTAGAATTTAAGATGAAAAATACAGAGAAAAGTCAAAATTTGACATAAATATGACAAATACGTTCAATAATCATGAAATTTCTCCAAAACATCATTCGGTCACCAATCCTGTCCTCATTAGTTCTTTCGACCCAATTTATCCCGAAATTAAGATAAAAACAACCCGGAAAGGAAAATCGTTAATTTGTCAAACTTCATTAAAACTAAAAACAACATTGACAGAAGTAGCGACTTTCGCCACGTCAGTTTTCGCCGTATTTTTGTTGTCAACTGTCAAAATTTGACATAAATATGACAGATACGTTCAATAATCATGGAAATGGAAATTGTTTATGCTGTATGTATCACTATCCTACTGACTGCGCCAATTTTATTTTTCTTCGAGAAAAATCCGTTCGGGAAGGAAAACTATTTATGAAAAATCTAATAGATATTAGAATTTAAGATGAAAAATACAGAGAAAAGTCAAAATTTGACATAAATATGACAAATACGTTCAATAATCATGAAATTTCTCCAAAACATCATTCGGTCACCAATCCTGTCCTCATTAGTTTTTTCGACCCAATTTATCCCGAAATTAAGATAAAAACAACCCGGAAAGGAAAATCGTTAATTTGTCAAACTTCATTAAAACTAAAAACTTTAAAAACAACATTGACAGAAGTAGCGACTTTCGCCACGTCAGTTTTCGCCGTATTTTTGTTGTCAACTGTCAAAATTTGACATAAATATGACAGATACGTTCAATAATCATGAAAATGGAAACAATTTATCTTGTCGTTGCTGAAGAAAAGAAATTCGGATATTAAACATGTTTTACGCGAAAAGATAAACAAAGAAATCGAGGAAAAGTTATATAATTATCATCATGGAAGTATTTCGTCGCATGGATACGCAGAATTTTCATTTACTTTACGGTACCAGAAGTACTTGGCCCATAAACATTTGAACCGACCTCGTAGAAACGAAAATTCTGTAATAACAACAAACACAGATTTGTAGATAGCTTTTGACGCTATATATAAAGGGGATTTTCTAATTTATTGATGTTTTTTCTGCAATTGCTCAATTTAATTTCCAAAAATTCAGTATTTTCATATTCAGTATCCTACTGACTGCGCCAATTTTACTTTTCTTTAAGAAAAATATAGAGAAAAGTCAAAATTTGACACAAATATGACAAATACGTTCAATAATCATGAAATTTCTCCAAAACATCATTCGGTCACCAATCCTGTCCTCATTAGTTCTTTCGACCCAATTTATCCCGAAATTAAGATAAAAACAACCCGGAAAGGAAAATCGTTAATTTGTCAAACTTCATTAAAACTAAAAACTTTAAAAACAACATTGACAGAAGTAGCGACTTTCGCCACGTCAGTTTTCGCCGTATTTTTGTTGTCAACTGTCAAAATTTGACATAAATATGACAGATACGTTCAATAATCATGAAAATGGAAATTGTTTATGCTGTATGTATCACTATCCTACTGACTGCGCCAATTTTATTTTTCTTCGAGAAAAATCCGTTCGGGAAGGAAAACTATTTATGAAAAATCTAATAGATATTAGAATTTAAGATGAAAAATACAGAGAAAAGTCAAAATTTGACATAAATATGACAAATACGTTCAATAATCATGAAATTTCTCCAAAACATCATTCGGTCACCAATCCTGTCCTCATTAGTTCTTTCGACCCAATTTATCCCGAAATTAAGATAAAAACAACCCGGAAAGGAAAATCGTTAATTTGTCAAACTTCATTAAAACTAAAAACTTTAAAAACAACATTGACAGAAGTAGCGACTTTCGCCACGTCAGTTTTCGCCGTATTTTTGTTGTCAACTGTCAAAATTTGACATAAATATGACAGATACGTTCAATAATCATGAAAATGGAAACAATTTATCTTGTCGTTGCTGAAGAAAAGAAATTCTGATATTAAACATGTTTTACGCGAAAAGATAAACAAAGAAATCGAGGAAAAGTTATATAATTATCATCATGGAAGTATTTCGTCGCATGGATACGCAGAATTTTCATTTACTTTACGGTACCAGAAGTACTTGGCCCATAAACATTTGAACCGACCTCGTAGAAACGAAAATTCTGTAATAACAACAAACACAGATTTGTAGATAGCTTTTGACGCTATATATAAAGGGGATTTTCTAATTTATTGATGTTTTTTCTGCAATTGCTCAATTTAATTTCCAAAAATTCAGTATTTTCATAATCAGTATCCTACTGACTGCGCCAATTTTACTTTTCTTTAAGAAAAATATAGAGAAAAGTCAAAATTTGACACAAATATGACAAATACGTTCAATAATCATGGAAATGGAAATTGTTGATGTTGTTGGGTATTAAACATCTTTTTACGCGAAAAAATAAACAAAGAAATCGAGAAAAAGTTATATAATTATCATCTTGCAAGTATTTCGTCGCATTTAAAAATCACAATCCTACTGACTGCGCCAATTTCATTTTTCTTCGAGAGAAATCCGTTCGGGAAGGAAAACTATTGATGAAAAATCTGATAGAGATTGGAATTTAAAATGAATAATACAGGGAAAAGTCAAAATTCAAGAAATATAATATAAGCATTACAAGGAACTTCGTTAAATTTATAATTTTTCAAATTGTATAGTTAACGATGGGCGTTTTTTTCGAATGTCGAATATTACATTATTTCATATAATTATTTTTCAGGACGTAACCCGAGCTCACAAAGGTTGGGCGTTAGATTCTGTAGTACTACAGAACATGATCACAAAACAGGGTAAAGAAGAGATCAAAGAAAGTCCCGCGGAAGGCGTATACGTTCACGGTTTATTTCTGGAAGGCGCCGGTTTGGATAGAAGAACTGGAAAATTAATCGAAAGTAAACCGAAAGTTTTGTACGAACAAATGCCTGTCATTTACATTTTCGCTATAAATACGACGGCAGGAAAAGATCCCAAATTGTACGAATGTCCTATTTATAGAAAACCCCAAAGGACCGATCAGAAATACGTCGGTTCGATCGATTTCGAAACTGATCACAATCCTCGACATTGGACGTTGAGGGGGGTGGCACTTTTGTGCGATATCAAATAAATTTTTTAATACATTTGAAAATATGAATTTTTAATGAAAAATTTTCCATTTTGTAGTTGCCTCATGATGAGATCGCTTCTCGAAGCGCTTCATTTGTTGTAACATTTGCACTGGGTTATAATAAAAGTTATTAAAAATGACATTTTCGTATCATTCTATTCTAAACAACTGCGTTTCGTATCTTATCTTATTTCGCTTACCTTCCCGACGTTTTCTAACCTTACTTAACCTTATTTAACGTTACCTAACCTCAATTAATCTTGTTTAACGTTACCTAACCTCAGTTAATCTTGTTTAACGTTACCTATCTTCAATTAAACTTGTTTAACGTTACCTAACCTCAGTTTAACGTTACCTAACCTCAGTTTAACATTACCTAACCTCAATTAATCTTGTTTAAAGTTACCTAACCTCACTTAACTCCAGTTTAACGTTACTTAACCTCAGTTAATCTTGTTTAACATTACCTAACCTCAGTTTAACATTACCTAACCTCAATTAATCTTGTTTAAAGTTACCTAACCCCACTTAACCCCAGTTTAACGTTACCTAACCTCAATTAATCTTGTTTAACGTTACCTAACCTCAGTTTAACGTTACCTAACCTCAGTTTAACATTACCTAACCTCAATTAATCTTGTTTAAAGTTACCTAACCTCACTTAACCCCAGTTTAACGTTACCTAACCTCAGTTAATCTTGTTTAACGTTACCTAACCTCAGTTTAACATCACCTAACTTCAATTAAACTTGTTTAACGTTACCTAACCTCAGTTTAACATTACCTAACCTCAATTAATCTTGTTTAAAGTTACCTAACCTCACTTAACCCCAGTTTAACGTTACCTAACCTCAATTAATCTTGTTTAACGTTACCTAACCTCACTTAACCCCAGTTTAACGTTACCTAACCTCAGTTAATCTTGTTTTAACGTTACCTAACCTCAGTTTAACATCACCTAACTTCAATTAATCTTGTTTAAAGTTACCTAACTTCACTTAACCCCAGTTTAACGTTACCTAACCTCAATTAATCTTGTTTAACGTTACCTAACCTCATGTTAACATTACCTAACCTCAATTAATCTTGTTTAACGTTACCTAATCTCATGTTAACGTTACCTAAGCTCAATTAATCTTGTTTAACGTTACTTAACCTCAGTTTAACATTACCTAACCTCAATTAATCTTGTTTAACGTTACCTAACCTCATGTTAACATTACCTAACCTCAATTAATCTTGTTTAACGTTACCTAATCTCATGTTAACGTTACCTAAGCTCAATTAATCTTGTTTAACGTTACTTAACCTCAGTTTAACATTACCTAACCTCAATTAATCTTGTTTAACGTTACCTAACCTCATGTTAACGTTACCTAAGCTCAATTAATCTTGTTTAACGTTACTTAACCTCAGTTTAACATTACCTAACCTCAATTAATCTTGTTTAAAGTTACCTAACCTCAGTATCTGATCTAAACTAGCCTTAAGGTGGTGGACAATCTGTTATGTTGGCTGAGGAAGATCACGATAAATTTCATGCCACGTAAATAGGCTTGGCTGTAACTTGTTTTACAGGCTTTTTAGATTATGAAATTTTGAAAAAAATTGTCATTTAACTGTTTATATATACTTACCGTATCTCAGAAATTATAGAACGTAGACAATTAATTCCAAGAGTCGTTTTAAAATATGACAATCACGTTTTTATCAGGATAATATATAAAAATTCCCAACTCAAATTATAATTTAAACACTTTCGCTGCCGAAAATCCAATAAAAAAAACCTGTTTCCTTATCAATAATCGAAAATAACATAGAAAAAAATAGTGAATATTTATTATTTCCAGAAGATTTATTATACTTATACAGGGTGTCATTACAAATATTAGTATTTGAAAGAATATAACGGAATTTTTAGTAAATAATTCGAATACCAAAAAATTAATCAACTTCTTCGACTTTTGGACCACCTTGAGCTTGTTGGGATCCCATGTGGAGCTTCATCATAACAGGCGAACAATCCTGTTGTACTTCTTTCAATTTATGTTCGAATTCGTCTTTTTCGGCCAACTGATTCGAATCTAACCAAGATAATACTTCGGCGCATTTATCTTGTACCAATTTTTTATCTTCTGTAGTCAATTTATCAGCCGGGGCGTCTTCTACGGCCTACAATTCATAATTTCGATAAAATTTCGTCGTTAATTTATGTAGAAAACTGTCTTTAAATGACAAATGACGGTTAATTTATGTAGAAAACTGTCTTTAAATGACAAATGACGGTTAATTTATGTAGAAAACTGTCTTTAAATGACAAATGACGGTTAATTTATATAAAAAACTGTCTTAAAAGACAATCGACGGTTAATTTATGTAGAAAACTGTCTTTAAATGACAAATGACGGTTAATTTATAAAGAAAACTGTCTTAAAAGACAAATGACGGTAAGTTTATGTAGAGAACTTTCTTAAAAGACAAATGACGGTTAATTTATGTAGAAAACTGTCTTTAAAAGACAAATGATGGTTAGTTTATGTAGAAAACTGTCTTTAAATGACAAATAACGGTTAGTTTATGTAGACAACTGTCTTAAAAGACAAATGACGGTTAATTTATATAGAAAACTGTCTTTAAATGACAAATGATGGTTAGTTTATGTAGAAAACTGTCTTTAAATGACAAATGACGGTTAATTTATGTAGAAAACTGTCTTTAAATGACAAATGACGGTTAGTTTATGTAGAAAACTGTCTTAAAAGACAAATGACGATTAATTTATATAGAAAACTGTCTTTAAAAGACAAATGACGGTAAGTTTATGTAGAAAACTGTCTTTAAATGACAAATGACGGTTAGTTTATGTAGAAAACTGTCTTAAAAGACAAATGACGGTTAATTTATATAGAAAACTGTCTTTAAAAGACAAATGACGGTTAATTTATGTAGAAAACTGTTTTAAAAGACAAATGACGGTTAATTTATATAGAAAACTGTCTTTAAAAGACAAATGACGGTAAGTTTATGTAGAAAACTGTTTCATAAGACAAATGACAGTTAAATTATGTATAAAACTGTCTCTAAACACAAATGACGATTAGTTTATGTAAAAAACTGTTTTAAAAGACAAATGACAGGTAGTTAATGTAGAAAACTGTCTTTAAAAACAAATTATGGTTACTTTATGTAGAAAACTGTTTTATAAGACAAATGACGGTTACTTTATATAGAAAACTGTCTTTAAAAGACAAATGACGGTAAGTTTATGTAGAAAACTGTTTTATAAGACAAATGACAGTTGAATTATGTAGAAAACTGTCTCTAAACACAAATGACGATTAGTTTATGTAGAAAACTGTCTTTAAATGACAAATAACGATTAGTTAATGTAGAAAACTGTCTCTAAACACGAATGATGCTTACTTTATGTAGAAAACTGTTTTATAAGACAAATGACAGTTAAATTATGTAGAAAACTGTCTCTAAACACAAATGACGATTAGTTTATGTAGAAAACTGTCTTTAAATGACAAATAACGATTAGTTAATGTAGAAAACTGTCTCTAAACACGAATGATGCTTACTTTATGTAGAAAACTGTTTTATAAGACAAATGACAGTTAAATTATGTAGAAAACTGTCTCTAAACACAAATGACGATTAGTTTATGTAGAAAACTGTCTTTAAATGACAAATAACGATTAGTTAATGTAGAAAACTGTCTCTAAACACGAATGATGGTTACTTTATGTAGAAAACTGTTTTATAAGACAAATGACAGTTAAATTATGTAGAAAACTGTCTCTAAACACAAATGACGATTAGTTTATGTAGAAAACTGTCTTTAAATGACAAATAACAATTAGTTAATGTAGAAAACTGTCTCTAAACACGAATGATGGTTACTTTATGTAGAAAACTGTTTTATAAGACAAATGACAGTTAGTTTATGTAGAAAACTGTTTTGAAAAACACAAAATTTACCTGCTTAGCGCTAAAAATATAAGATTCCAATTGATTCCTGGCGGATATCTTTTGTCGCTGTTGTTCGTCTTCGGCGGCATATTTTTCAGCATCGGCAACCATCTTATCAATATCAGCTTTCGATAATCTCCCTTTATCGTTTGTTATCGTGATTTTTTCCGATTTTCCAGTACTGCTATCTTTAGCGGAAACGTTCAATATCCCATTGGCGTCTAAATCGAAGGTTACCTCAATTTTAGGTACCCCTCTAGGAGCTGGAGGTATTCCTGTCAAATTAAAAGTACCCAAAAGGTTATTGTCTTTGGTCATAGCTCGTTCCCCTTCGAATACTTGAATAGTAACAGCATTTTGATTATCGGCGTATGTAGTGAAAGTTTGTTGTTGTTTACACGGTATCCTCGAATTTCTTTCGACGATTTTCGTCATAACTCCTCCCGCTGTTTCTATTCCTAGCGACAAAGGAGCCACGTCTACTAGTAGTACGTCTTGTATTTGCGAGCTAGTATCTCCGCTAAGGATGGCGGCTTGTACAGCGGCTCCGTAAGCTACAGCTTCGTCTGGATTGATACTTAAATTCAATGCCTTACCGCAGAAGAAATCTTGCAACATCTTTTGTATTTTCGGAATTCTAGTAGAACCTCCGACTAATACAACATCGTGGATAGCTTCCTTATCTAATTTAGCGTCGATCAAAGATTTTTCCACTGGTTGGAGAGTCGATCTAAACAGATCCATACAAAGTTCCTCGAATCGAGCTCTGGTTATTTTCGAATAAAAATCGACACCTTCGTGTAAAGCGTCTATTTCTAAACTAGCTTCGGTACTCGAAGACAACGTCCTTTTAGCTCTTTCGCAAGCGGTTCTCAATCTCCTCAACGCCCTACTATTACCGCTCAGATCTTTCTTATGTTTCCTTTTAAATTCCTCCACGAAATGATTTACTAAACGATTATCGAAATCTTCGCCACCTAAATGCGTATCTCCGGCCGTTGATTTAACTTCAAATAGAGATCCTTCGTCTATCGCTAATATTGATACATCGAAAGTACCACCTCCTAAATCGAATATCAACACGTTTTTTTCTCCTTTCAAGTTCTTGTCCAATCCGTAAGCCAGAGCAGCGGCTGTTGGTTCATTTATGATTCTTAAGACGTTAAGACCGGCGATGGCACCGGCGTCTTTGGTTGCTTGTCTTTGGGAATCGTTGAAATATGCTGGTACCGTAACTACGGCGTCTGTTACTTTACCTGAAGAAGTTTAGATTAGATATATTCTTGGAGAAGACAACAACGAAGGAATAATAGAAAATAATGGAGAAACAACGATATTAGATCGTGGTTGGACTCTAATGTAGAAAGGATTAAGGATTAATAAAGACAGATAACGTACCTCCGAGGTAAGTTTCCGCGATTTCCCTCATCTTCGTTAAAACCATCGAGCTAATTTCTTCTGGAGCGAACTTTTTGGTTTCGCCTTTATATTCGACTTGGATTTTCGGTTTACCGCAATCGTTGATGACTCGGAAAGGCCAATGTTTCATGTCGCCTTGTATTTTGGGATCGTCGAATTTTCTACCGATGAGACGTTTGGCGTCGAAGACGGTGTTCTTAGGATTCATGGCTACCTAATAACAAATATCGAAATTAAATTGGGATAACGAAAAATATATCCAACTCCAAGACGGTAGGAAATATGTAGAAACCTGTTCAAGTGGACTGCCGATAGAGAGATAAAGAACATTCGGTATACCACTCTCTATCTCTCTCTATTCGCTTCTGATTCTTTTGCCGTTCCCGCCACTCGAAACTTCGACGTCATGGCGATCCGATCTCAATCAGCAAACCGGGATTACTCGAACAATTATGGCAGCGCCATCTATGTGTCAGTTACAAGACTTATCCAGCGATGTTATGTCTTACTGTCTTTAAAAGACAAATGACAGTTACTTTGTATAGAAAACTGTCTTAAAAGACAAATTACAGTTAGATTATGTAGAAAACTGTTTTTAAATGACAAATGACAATTAGTTCATGTAGAAAACTGTTTTTAAATGACAAATGACAATTAGTTCATGTAGAAAACTGTTTTAAAAGACAAATGGCATTTAGATTATGTAGAAAACTGTTTTTAAAAGACAAATGACAGTTAATTTATGTAGAAAACTGTTTTAAAAGACAAATGACGGTTAGTTTCTGTAGAAAACTGTTTTTAAATGACAAATGACAATTAGTTCATGTAGAAAACTGTTTTAAAAGACAAATGGCATTTAGATTATGTAGAAAACTGTCTTTAAAAGACAAATGACAGTTAATTTATGTAGAAAACTGTTTTAAAAGACAAATGACGGTTAGTTTCTGTAGAAAACTGTTTTTAAATGACAAATGACAATTAGTTCATGTAGAAAACTGTTTTAAAAGACAAATGGCAGTTAGATTATGTAGAAAACTGTTTTAAAAGACAAATGACGGTTAGATTATGTAGAAAACTGTTTTTAAATGACAATTAGTTCATGTAGAAAACTGTTTTAAAAGACAAATGGCAGTTAGATTATGTAGAAAACTGTGTTTAAAAGACAAATGACAGTTAATTTATGTAGAAAACTGTTTCAAAAGACAAATGACGGTTACATTATGTAGAAAACTGTTTTTAAATGACAATTAGTTCATGTAGAAAACTGTTTTAAAAGACAAATGGTAGTTAGATTATGTAGAAAACTGTCTTTAAAAGACAAATGACGGTTAGTTTCTGTAGAAAACTGTTTTTAAATGACAAATGACAATTAGTTCATGTAGAAAACTGTTTTAAAAGACAAATGGCAGTTAGATTATGTAGAAAACTGTCTTTATAAGACAAAAGACAGTTAATTTATGTAGAAAACTGTTTTAAAAGACAAATGACGGTTAGATTATGTAGAAAACTGTTTTTAAATGACAATTAGTTCATGTAAAATACTGTTTTAAAAGACAAATGGCAGTTAGATTATGTAGAAAACTGTCTTTAAAAGACAAATGACAGTTAATTTATGTAGAAAACTGTTTTAAAAGACAAATGACGGTTAGATTATGTAGAAAACTGTCTTTAAAAGACAAATGACAGTTAATTTATGTAGAAAACTGTTTTAAAAGACAAATGACGGTTAGATTATGTAGAAAACTGTTTTTAAATGACAATTAGTTCATGTAGAAAACTGTTTTAAAAGACAAATGACGGTTAGATTATGTAGAAAACTGTTTTTAAATGACAATTAGTTCATGTAAAATACTGTTTTAAAAGACAAATGGCAGTTAGATTATGTAGAAAACTGTCTTTAAAAGACAAATGACAGTTAATTTATGTAGAAAACTGTTTTAAAAGACAAATGACGGTTAGTTTCTGTAGAAAACTGTTTTTAAATGACAAATGACAATTAGTTCATGTAGAAAACTGTTTTAAAAGACAAATGGCAGTTAGATTATGTAGAAAACTGTCTTTATAAGACAAATGACAGTTAGATTATGTAGAAAACTGTTTTAAAAGACAAATGACGGTTAGATTATGTAGAAAACTGTTTTTAAATGACAATTAGTTCATGTAAAATACTGTTTTAAAAGACAAATGGCAGTTAGATTATGTAGAAAACTGTCTTTAAAAGACAAATGACAGTTAATTTATGTAGAAAACTGTTTTAAAAGACAAATGACGGTTAGTTTCTGTAGAAAACTGTTTTTAAATGACAAATGACAATTAGTTCATGTAGAAAACTGTTTTAAAAGACAAATGGCATTTAGATTATGTAGAAAACTGTCTTTAAAAGACAAATGACAGTTAATTTATGTAGAAAACTGTTTTAAAAGACAAATGACGGTTAGATTATGTAGAAAACTGTTTTTAAATGACAATTAGTTCATGTAGAAAACTGTTTTAAAAGACAAATGGCAGTTAGATTATGTAGAAAACTGTGTTTAAAAGACAAATGACAGTTAATTTATGTAGAAAACTGTTTCAAAAGACAAATGACGGTTAGATTATGTAGAAAACTGTTTTTAAATGACAATTAGTTCATGTAGAAAACTGTTTTAAAAGACAAATGGTAGTTAGATTATGTAGAAAACTGTCTTTAAAAGACAAATGACGGTTAGTTTCTGTAGAAAACTGTTTTTAAATGACAAATGACAATTAGTTCATGTAGAAAACTGTTTTAAAAGACAAATGGCAGTTAGATTATGTAGAAAACTGTCTTTATAAGACAAATGACAGTTAATTTATGTAGAAAACTGTTTTAAAAGACAAATGACGGTTAGATTATGTAGAAAACTGTTTTTAAATGACAATTAGTTCATGTAAAATACTGTTTTAAAAGACAAATGGCAGTTAGATTATGTAGAAAACTGTCTTTAAAAGACAAATGACAGTTAATTTATGTAGAAAACTGTTTTAAAAGACAAATGACGGTTAGATTATGTAGAAAACTGTCTTTAAAAGACAAATGACAGTTAATTTATGTAGAAAACTGTTTTAAAAGACAAATGACGGTTAGATTATGTAGAAAACTGTTTTTAAATGACAATTAGTTCATGTAGAAAACTGTTTTAAAAGACAAATGACGGTTAGATTATGTAGAAAACTGTTTTTAAATGACAATTAGTTCATGTAAAATACTGTTTTAAAAGACAAATGGCAGTTAGATTATGTAGAAAACTGTCTTTAAAAGACAAATGACAGTTAATTTATGTAGAAAACTGTTTTAAAAGACAAATGACGGTTAGTTTCTGTAGAAAACTGTTTTTAAATGACAAATGACAATTAGTTCATGTAGAAAACTGTTTTAAAAGACAAATGGCAGTTAGATTATGTAGAAAACTGTCTTTATAAGACAAATGACAGTTAGATTATGTAGAAAACTGTTTTAAAAGACAAATGACGGTTAGATTATGTAGAAAACTGTTTTTAAATGACAATTAGTTCATGTAAAATACTGTTTTAAAAGACAAATGGCAGTTAGATTATGTAGAAAACTGTCTTTAAAAGACAAATGACAGTTAATTTATGTAGAAAACTGTTTTAAAAGACAAATGACGGTTAGTTTCTGTAGAAAACTGTTTTTAAATGACAAATGACAATTAGTTCATGTAGAAAACTGTTTTAAAAGACAAATGGCATTTAGATTATGTAGAAAACTGTCTTTAAAAGACAAATGACAGTTAATTTATGTAGAAAACTGTTTTAAAAGACAAATGACGGTTAGATTATGTAGAAAACTGTTTTTAAATGACAATTAGTTCATGTAGAAAACTGTTTTAAAAGACAAATGGCAGTTAGATTATGTAGAAAACTGTGTTTAAAAGACAAATGACAGTTAATTTATGTAGAAAACTGTTTCAAAAGACAAATGACGGTTAGATTATGTAGAAAACTGTTTTTAAATGACAATTAGTTCATGTAGAAAACTGTTTTAAAAGACAAATGGTAGTTAGATTATGTAGAAAACTGTCTTTAAAAGACAAATGACGGTTAGTTTCTGTAGAAAACTGTTTTTAAATGACAAATGACAATTAGTTCATGTAGAAAACTGTTTTAAAAGACAAATGGCAGTTAGATTATGTAGAAAACTGTCTTTATAAGACAAATGACAGTTAATTTATGTAGAAAACTGTTTTAAAAGACAAATGACGGTTAGATTATGTAGAAAACTGTTTTTAAATGACAATTAGTTCATGTAAAATACTGTTTTAAAAGACAAATGGCAGTTAGATTATGTAGAAAACTGTCTTTAAAAGACAAATGACAGTTAATTTATGTAGAAAACTGTTTTAAAAGACAAATGACGGTTAGATTATGTAGAAAACTGTCTTTAAAAGACAAATGACAGTTAATTTATGTAGAAAACTGTTTTAAAAGACAAATGACGGTTAGATTATGTAGAAAACTGTTTTTAAATGACAATTAGTTCATGTAGAAAACTGTTTTAAAAGACAAATGACGGTTAGATTATGTAGAAAACTGTTTTTAAATGACAATTAGTTCATGTAAAATACTGTTTTAAAAGACAAATGGCAGTTAGATTATGTAGAAAACTGTCTTTAAAAGACAAATGACAGTTAATTTATGTAGAAAACTGTTTTAAAAGACAAATGACGGTTAGTTTCTGTAGAAAACTGTTTTTAAATGACAAATGACAATTAGTTCATGTAGAAAACTGTTTTAAAAGACAAATGGCAGTTAGATTATGTAGAAAACTGTCTTTATAAGACAAATGACAGTTAGATTATGTAGAAAACTGTTTTAAAAGACAAATGACGGTTAGATTATGTAGAAAACTGTTTTTAAATGACAATTAGTTCATGTAAAATACTGTTTTAAAAGACAAATGGCAGTTAGATTATGTAGAAAACTGTCTTTAAAAGACAAATGACAGTTAATTTATGTAGAAAACTGTTTTAAAAGACAAATGACGGTTAGATTATGTAGAAAACTGTCTTTAAAAGACAAATGACAGTTAATTTATGTAGAAAACTGTTTTAAAAGACAAATGACGGTTAGATTATGTAGAAAACTGTTTTTAAATGACAATTAGTTCATGTAGAAAACTGTTTTAAAAGACAAATGGTAGTTAGATTATGTAGAAAACTGTCTTTAAAAGACAAATGACAGTTAATTTATGTAGAAAACTGTTTTAAAAGACAAATGACGGTTAGTTTCTGTAGAAAACTGTTTTTAAATGACAAATGACAATTAGTTCATGTAGAAAACTGTTTTAAAAGACAAATGGCATTTAGATTATGTAGAAAACTGTCTTTAAAAGACAAATGACAGTTAATTTACGTAGAAAACTGTTTTAAAAGACAAATGACGGTTAGATTATGTAGAAAACTGTTTTTAAATGACAATTAGTTCATGTAAAATACTGTTTTAAAAGACAAATGGCAGTTAGATTATGTAGAAAACTGTCTTTAAAAGACAAATGACAGTTAATTTATGTAGAAAACTGTTTTAAAAGACAAATGACGGTTAGTTTCTGTAGAAAACTGTTTTTAAATGACAAATGACAATTAGTTCATGTAGAAAACTGTTTTAAAAGACAAATGGCAGTTAGATTATGTAGAAAACTGTTTTAAAAGACAAATGACAGTTAGATTATGTAGAAAACTGTTTTAAAAGACAAATGACAGTTAGATTATGTAGAAAACTGTTTTTAAATGACAATTAGTTCATGTAGAAAACTGTTTTAAAAGACAAATGGCAGATAGATTATGTAGAAAACTGTCTTTAAAAGACAAATGACAGTTAATTTACGTAGAAAACTGTTTTAAAAGACAAATGACGGTTAGATTATGTAGAAAACTGTTTTTAAATGACAATTAGTTCATGTAAAAAACTGTTTTAAAAGACAAATGGCAGTTAGATTATGTAGAAAACTGTCTTTAAAAGACAAATGACAGTTAATTTATGTAGAAAACTGTTTTAAAAGACAAATGACGGTTAGATTATGTAGAAAACTGTTTTTAAATGACAAATGACAATTAGTTCATGTAGAAAACTGTTTTAAAAGACAAATGGCAGTTAGATTATGTAGAAAACTGTTTTAAAAGACAAATGACAGTTAGATTATGTAGAAAACTGTTTTAAAAGACAAATGACAGTTAGATTATGTACAAAACTGTTTTTAAATGACAATTAGTTCATGTAGAAAACTGTCTTTAAAAGACAAATGACGGTTAGATTATGTAGAAAACTGTTTTAAAAGACAAATGACAGTTAGATTATGTAGAAAACTGTTTTTAAATGACAATTAGTTCATGTAGAAAACTGTCTTTAAAAGACAAATGACAGTTAGATTATGTAGAAAACTGTTTTAAAAGACAAATGACAGTTAGATTATGTAGAAAACTGTTTTAAAAGACAAATGACAGTTAGATTATGTAGAAAACTGTCTCTAAACACAAATGACGATTAGTTTATGTAGAAAACTGTTTTAAAAGACAAATGACAGTTAGATTATGTAGAAAACTGTTTTAAAAGACAAATGACAGTTAGATTATGTAGAAAACTGTTTTAAAAGACAAATGACAGTTAGATTATGTAGAAAACTGTCTCTAAACACAAATGACGATTAGTTTATGTAGAAAACTGTTTTAAAAGACAAATGACAGTTAGATTATGTAGAAAACTGTTTTAAAAGACAAATGACAGTTAGATTATGTAGAAAACTGTTTTAAAAGACAAATGACAGTTAGTTTATGTAGAAAACTGTTTTAAAAGACAAATGACAGTTAGATTATGTAGAAAACTGTCTCTAAACACAAATGACGATTAGTTTATGTAGAAAACTGTTTTAAAAGACAAATGACAGTTAGATTATGTAGAAAACTGTTTTAAAAGACAAATGACAGTTAGATTATGTAGAAAACTGTTTTAAAAGACAAATGACAGTTAGTTTATGTAGAAAACTGTTTTAAAAGACAAATGACAGTTAGATTATGTAGAAAACTGTTTTAAAAGACAAATGACAGTTAGATTATGTAGAAAACTGTTTTAAAAGACAAATGACAGTTAGATTATGTAGAAAACTGTTTTAAAAGACAAATGACAGTTAGATTATGTAGAAAACTGTTTTAAAAGACAAATGACAGTTAGTTTATGTAGAAAACTGTTTTAAAAGACAAATGACAGTTAGATTATGTAGAAAACTGTCTCTAAACACAAATGACGATTAGTTTATGTAGAAAACTGTTTTAAAAGACAAATGACAGTTAGATTATGTAGAAAACTGTTTTAAAAGACAAATGACAGTTAGATTATGTAGAAAACTGTTTTAAAAGACAAATGACAGTTAGATTATGTAGAAAACTATTTTGAAAGACAAATGACAGTTAGATTATGTAGAAAACTGTCTCTAAACACAAATGACGATTAGTTTCTGTATAAAACTGTTTTAGCTCTTAGCGATGTTATGTCTTACCATTGGAGACTTTAAATGTTGCGTCTGGGTATTTTTGAAATATTATAGGGATCGAAATATCGATGGTACGTTTCTAAATTGACACCTTGTATAAACTACCGATTTCGATGTTTTCAAAGTCGACTGGTTTCTCCAAAAAAGGACTATAAGATTGTAATTATCGCAACCAGATCCTTTAAACGTAAATGGTATTGGGTAGTACCATAAAGTTACGTAAAAATTGGATTCCATTTATAGAAATATTTTATTTTTTTTTTTTTTTTTCGATTTCTCTTAATCAAATCAAATTTTATCCACATACAAATATATCGTTTCTCTTACAAATAATCTTAAAAAATTTAATTTTAGATATTATACAGAATGACTCACTTGATTTTTCGCAGCGTCTCCAATCAATCTTTCGCTATCGGTGAAAGCCACGTAACTAGGGGTGGTTCTGTTTCCTTGGTCGTTAGCTATAATTTCAACTTTTCCGTGTTGCCATACGCCTACGCAGGAGTAAGTAGTACCCAGATCGATACCGATTGCTGCTACTTTACCCATTTTTGAAATACTGTAGACGAAAATCTGATTTAACTCAATTCTATAGGATCGTTAAATTAAGTGACTAGTTTCGACGTTATTGTATCTCATCAGAGTGGTGTAACGAACACTCCTGAACACCTGAATTGAAGACAACTTCGAACAGAGGGTTCATGTAGTTATATAATCAAAGTATTCGAAAACTGGGAAATATATTAGTGTTAGTACACTTTTTTTTCGAAATCTTGTTTTATAATATTATAGAGCACGAAATTCTCTATAATTTTGATAACCACGACTTTTTTGTATTAGCAAAAATAAAAGAGAAAATTGAAAGTTTATTAGAAACGTTTTGGGAATAATTGGGGGGTCGACGTATTTTCAATTTCCTCGCACTATAATGATACAAATTTTTACCGGACTAATAGGCGATTCACAGGAATTATAGGTTATATGAAAAATCGGCCAGAAATTGATGAAAATTAGTAAATTTTCCATGGAAAATATGAATTATATTTGGAAAATGTATATTACGAATAAAATTTAGTCATAAAAAATATATTTAAAACTCTTACCGGTTGTATTTGATGCCAAAAAACAGAAAATTTTATAGTTGCTTACCAGTTTTGTGACTATAATAGAATGTGAAAATCGAGTATCCAAAGTGATGGCATGCATCCTCCCACAGATCGTCTAGGTGGGGAAAATTGGGTTAATATATCTATAGATACAATTCAAGATATACAGGGTGTGCAAATTTGAAAATAACGCAACATTTTATCTTTCATTTGTGTGGGTTTGATTATTTTTAATCGGGCAATAATTGAGTTAACATTCGACAAGTATTTAATGATTTAAGATCGTAAATTCAGAAAAATTTTGAATGTTTTTTGTATCTACAATAGACAAATAATAATTCCGAACAGATTCTTTAATAAAAACTATAGAAAATTACGTTAATTTAACAATTATTTCAAACGATTTTTTCTATTTCAAAATTTGAATAATACATCTCGAAAATTCGACGTTTTTTTTTTGTAAATTTCGTTCTTATTTAATGCTATAGTTTTTTTATATTAAAATATAAAATTAATTAGAAACGCGTCTATAACGTTTTTTAATAAAATTTTCGAAACGATTCAGTTGTTTTGATCGAAATATATTCGCCGTTGGAAAATTCTTACTTAAAATTCATTATAAATCAAAACGAGAAAGTATAAAAAGCTAAAAATACTCGACGTGTTTTCAAAATAAACCCGATAGAAATTTGAAACGTGATTTCAACAAAATTAGATTACAAAAATTATCTAGACGTTATATTATAGGTAGGCGACAAAGTAATTTCATTTTTTTTTTAAACAAAAAATAGTTTTTAATCAATTATAAATCTGCCATTTTGTTTAATGACCTTTTTCCACCCTAAAAATACCGCGCTCGTAAAAAAACTGAACCAGGTCATCGTCAAAGTTTGACAATTCGAAGAATTCTACAAATTTCGAAATAAATGGTAATCAGACGGTGCTAAATCGGGGTTGTATGGGGGAAGCCTTGCCGATTCGACAATTCTGGTCGTTTTTCCTTGATTGCTCCGTCCAATTTTATTAATTGTTGATAGTAAACATCAGATTTTATAGTTTGGTTCATTAAAAATACCTCAAACGACACAACAGCTTTAGAATGCAACCAAAATGGTAGCATTAGCTTTTTTCGTTGTTTTTCGGCCTCCCGCGCGATTTGTGCTAGTTCATCGTGTTTATTCGAATTATTTTACTCTACAGGATCCATTTTCCATCACCAATGATGATTCTTTTCAAAAAAGGATCAGTTTCATTTCGTTTAAGGTTTAAGTCCAAAGCAGCGACACATCATGAAAAAAAAAACAACGAAAAACATACTTTAACTAGTAGTAGTTAATATGAAAACATTTTTAACCCGAAACAACGAATCAGGGTCGTTAGAAATACTTCAAATTGAGGTCTTGTTCTGATCATAACCTAAAATTATAATAATAATTCATATAATCCAATTCATAACCTAAAACTAGATTTGTAGGTTATAAATATTAGTTAAAACGTACATTTTGTTCTGATCATAACCTAAAATTATAATAGTAGTTCATATAATCCAATTCATAACCTAAAACTAGATTTGTAGGTTATAAATATTAGTTCAAACGTAAATTTTGTTGTGATCATAACCTAAAATTATAATAGTAGTTCATATGATCGAATTAATAACCTAAAACTACATTTGTAGCTTATAAATATTAGTTCAAACGTAAATTTCGTTCTGATCATAACCTATAAATTAGTAGTAGTTCATATAATCGAATTAATAACCTAAAACTACATTTGTAGCTTATAAATATTAGTTAAAACGTAAATTTTGTTCTGATCATAACCTATGAATTAGTAGTAGTTCATATAATCGAATTCATAACCTATAACTAGATTTGTAGGTTATAAATATTAGTTAAAACGTACATTTTGTTCTGATCATAACCTAAAATTATAATAGTAGTTCATATGATCGAATTCATAACCTAAAACTAGATTTGTAGGTTATAAATATTAGTTAAAACGTAAATTTCGTTCTGATCATAACCTATAAATTAGTAGTAGTTCATATAATCGAATTCATAACCTATAACTAGATTTGTAGGTTATAAATATTAGTTCAAACGTAAATTTCGTTCTGATCATAACCTAAAATTATAATAGTAGTTCATATGATCGAATTAATAACCTAAAACTACATTTGTAGCTTATAAATATTAGTTCAAACGTAAATTTTGTTCTGATCATAACCTATAAATTAGAAGTAGTTCATATAATCGAATTCATAACCTATAACTAGATTTGTAGGTTATAAATATTAGTTAAAACGTAAATTTTGTTCTGATCATAACCTATAAATTAGTAGTAGTTCATATAATCGAATTCATAACCTATAACTAGATTTGTAGGTTATAAATATTAGTTCAAACGTAAATTTCGTTCTGATCATAACCTAAAATTATAATAGTAGTTCATATGATCGAATTAATAACCTAAAACTACATTTGTAGCTTATAAATATTAGTTCAAACGTAAATTTTGTTCTGATCATAACCTATAAATTAGAAGTAGTTCATATAATCGAATTCATAACCTATAACTAGATTTGTAGATTATAAATATTAGTTAAAACGTAAATTTTGTTCTGATCATAACCTATAAATTAGTAGTAGTTCATATAATCGAATTCATAACCTATAACTAGATTTGTAGGTTATAAATATTAGTTAAAACGTAAATTTTGTTCTGATCATAACCTAAAATTATAATAGTAGTTCATATAAACAATTAAACGATAATCTATACAACTTAAACGACATTTTATCAGTAATTGACTCAATTTCGTGAAAATTTCTAAGGCTAAATGGAGTTTTCTCTTCAATTCGTTACTTGCAATACCAATCAAATAATTTCCTTTAGATAAATCGAGTTCTCGTTTCAGCGCCATCTCTTGGTTCAATAGCAATACTAAACGTACATGGAAAAAAACAGTTTCATGTCTGATTTTGGCGGCATATTTCAAATACAAATCTCACGATCAGTTATTTTTCGAAATAATTCAAAAAGATCGTGATCGTAATCATGCATCCATCAAATGAAGTGATGACATACTTTAACTAACCTCAAAAAAGACCCCAAACCTTTGGTTTTTTATTTAAAACACAACGGGCCGGAATGTTTTAAACATATTTCCAAATTTCTTCATATTTTGCCCTTAAAACCGATCCGATTTAACCACTTTAATCGAATCTATAAAAACTGTTACGTTTATTGGCATCTCTTTTTTCAAAATAAAGTTGTTTCACTCTAAATAGTTTGTATGGAAACGCCTGCTTCGATCGAATATTCGAAATTTGATCACGTGTGGCAACGTCGCAAAGTTTCAACCGCGTTTTCCGTTTATTTGGTACACCCGTTACGGCGAATTTATTGCGAAATTCCAACTAAACAGAATTAACTTTATTGTTTAAAATTTGAGTAAATTTACTTACAATGCCTATTAAATATTAATGTCCCATTAAAATAATCGCCCGTAGTCGAAACGGATTTCGTACCGAAAATTGTCGTATAAATAATTTCGAATATGGCAGTTGTTAGTAAAGAAATTTTCTATAAACATGTACTCAAAGATACGGGATGTCAATTTGTACATTATTGGACACCGAGTTGTACAACGGCGCTTTCGAATTTACTACCCAACGTAGTTTTAGGAACGACCAAGTTTTTTATTCCCATATTTATTGTAAGTTATACAAAAATTCATTATACAGCGTGTCGAGTATTGTAAAACCATAAAAACGCGTCCGTAGAATAAACGCTACGAATATACAGGGTGTGGTACGAAAATTTTTAATCGAAAGTTGGATTTAGATACCAAACAACTTGAATCAAAGAAACCGGTGGGAATATTTGTCTGCCACACCCTGTATTATAGAATATTTTGTATAAAAACGAATAAATTAACTAACACCATCATTTAAAATAGTCGTAAGCCATATGTCAAGACGGGGTCCAAAAACCATTTGTAAAGAAGCGATTTTTTGTTAGTTGCATTGTTAGTATAAAAAAATTCGATTCTATTCTTGATACGCCATGTATTAATTCAATAATTAGCTTCTTCATGGTCTGTTCCACGTCCAAAATAACCACCAGCGAGTGTCTTGAAGGTTTTGGTATATTTAACTTGTAGTTTATTGAAGACCACGTCTATGAAAGCTGCGGAATCCTTCCAAGGACTAGATCGATGGTTTAGAGCCAAATTTTTGATACGGGAGGTTTCCTTCATTTACGTACCATAACCTCTGCTACTTCCCATAATTTAGGAAGGTTTTGCTTCTTCAGTACTTCCTCGATGATGGTGTCAAATCCAAAAGCTTTTTTACGATTTATGTTGATGGTAGAAACTTCTTTTGAAGAATGGAATCTCGTTCTGGTTTATTCGAGTCTTTGGGCTTCTTCGACCTTGGTTGCTAATCGGTGTCTATAATTGGGGTTCTTCGTCATTTAAAGGGTTAACTTTATGGTGAATTTGATATTTTTGTTGGGATTCGAACTACAAGCAGAAGTTTTTATCAAAATTATTGATAATTGAATAACTTCTTTATATAATTTTGCATTTTCTATTCAAGATCCGTTTGATTATGGATTACAAAATGAAGAAGAAAAATATAGGAAAACGATCGTTGGAACGTGTTTTTAGAACTGTATTTTACGGATTTTTAATGGGAACTTTTACATTCGGTTCGATATGTCTTTTGGCGTAAGATTTTTTTATTTAAAAATTCATATTTAATGCGGTTTTTTACCATTTTTACCACGTTTTTAGCAAAACCTTTGGATTACATTTTTATACAGCTTTACTAGTACCCGGATTAATATCTGGTACATCTATATTAGTTGAATCCAAGGAAAACCAAAATTTGAACACTTTAATGTTTTTTAATTCGGTAAGTTTATTTTTTTTAATATATCCAACCCTCTATATAATCAGAATCCTATAGAAACTGTCTTCCCCATATTATGAGTCACGAATTGCAGAAGATTTTAATAAATTTGTTGTCTACAACTTAAAGAAACGTCGACTGGTCTGATAAGTACAGAAAACTTTACAAAAACTTGTCGAATCCACTACAAGACACAGATTCCTCCAGAAAGTTTACAAAAAACTTGGAATCTTCTTCGAGACTAAAAATTTGTAGCTTCGAATCCACTACAAGACACAGATTCGTCCAGAAAGTTTACAAAAACTTGGAATCTTCTTCGAGACTAAAAATTTGTAGCTTCGAATCCACTACAAGACACAGATTCCTCCAGAAAGTTTACAAAAACTTGGAATCTTCTTCGAGACTAAAAAGTTGTAGCTTCGAATCCACTACAAGACACAGATTCCTCCAGAAAGTTCACAAAAACTTGGAATCTTCTTCGAAACTAAAAAGTTGTAGCTTCGAATCCACTACAAGACACAGATTCCTCCAGAAAGTTTACAAAAACTTGGAATCTTCTTCGAGACTAAAAAGTTGTAGCTTCGAATCCACTACAAGACACAGATTCGTCCAGAAAGTTTACAAAAACTTGGAATCTTCTTCGAGACTAAAAATTTGTAGCTTCGAATACACTACAAGACACAGATTCCTCCAGAAAGTTTACAAAAACTTGGAATCTTCTTCGAGACTAAAAATTTGTAGCTTCGAATACACTACAAGACACAGATTCCTCCAGAAAGTTTACAAAAACTTGGAATCTCTTTCGAGACTAAAAATTTGTAGCTTCGAATCCACTACAAGACACAGATTCCTCCAGAAAGTTTACAAAAACTTGGAATCTTCTTCGAGACTAAAAAGTTGTAGCTTCGAATCCACTACAAGACACAGATTCCTCCAGAAAGTTTACAAAAACTTGGAATCTTCTTCGAGACTAAAAAGTTGTAGCTTCGAATCCACTACAAGACACAGATTCCTCCAGAAAGTTCACAAAAACTTGGAATCTCTTTCGAGACTAAAAATTTGTAGCTTCGAATCCACTACAAGACACAGATTCCTCCAGAAAGTTTACAAAAACTTGGAATCTTCTTCGAGACTAAAAAGTTGTAGCTTCGAATCCACTACAAGACACAGATTCCTCCAGAAAGTTCACAAAAACTTGGAATCTCTTTCGAGACTAAAAATTTGTAGCTTCGAATCCACTACAAGACACAGATTCCTCCAGAAAGTTTACAAAAACTTGGAATCTTCTTCGAGACTAAAAAGTTGTAGCTTCGAATCCACTACAAGACACAGATTCCTCCAGAAAGTTTACAAAAACTTGGAATCTTCTTCGAGACTAAAAAGTTGTAGCTTCGAATCCACTACAAGACACAGATTCCTCCAGAAAGTTCACAAAAACTTGGAATCTCTTTCGAGACTAAAAATTTGTAGCTTCGAATCCACTACAAGACACAGATTCCTCCAGAAAGTTTACAAAAACTTGGAATCTTCTTCGAGACTAAAAAGTTGTAGCTTCGAATCCACTACAAGACACAGATTCCTCCAGAAAGTTCACAAAAACTTGGAATCTTCTTCGAAACTAAAAAGTTGTAGCTTCGAATCCACTACAAGACACAGATTCCTCCAGAAAGTTTACAAAAACTTGGAATCTCTTTCGAGACTAAAAATTTGTAGCTTCGAATCCACTACAAGACACAGATTCGTCCAGAAAGTTTACAAAAACTTGGAATCTTCTTCGAGACTAAAAAGTTGTAGCTTCGAATCCACTACAAGACACAGATTCCTCCAGAAAGTTTACAAAAACTTGGAATCTTCTTCGAGACTAAAAAGTTGTAGCTTCGAATCCACTACAAGACACAGATTCCTCCAGAAAGTTTACAAAAACTTGGAATCTTTTTCGAGACTAAAAATTTGTAGCTTCGAATCCACTACAAGACACAGATTCGTCCAGAAAGTTTACAAAAACTTGGAATCTTCTTCGAGACTAAAAAGTTGTAGCTTCGAATCCACTACAAGACACAGATTCCTCCAGAAAGTTTACAAAAACTTGGAATCTCTTTCGAGACTAAAAATTTGTAGCTTCGAATCCACTACAAGACACAGATTCGTCCAGAAAGTTTACAAAAACTTGGAATCTTCTTCGAGACTAAAAAGTTGTAGCTTCGAATCCACTACAAGACACAGATTCCTCCAGAAAGTTTACAAAAACTTGGAATCTTCTTCGAGACTAAAAAGTTGTAGCTTCGAATCCACTACAAGACACAGATTCCTCCAGAAAGTTTACAAAAACTTGGAATCTCTTTCGAGACTAAAAAGTTGTAGCTTCGAATCCACTACAAGACACAGATTCCTCCAGAAAGTTTACAAAAACTTGGAATCTTCTTCGAAACTAAAAAGTTGTAGCTTCGAATCCACTACAAGACACAGATTCCTCCAGAAAGTTTACAAAAACTTGGAATCTTCTTCGAAACTAAAAAGTTGTAGCTTCGAATCCACTACAAGACACAGATTCGTCCAGAAAGTTTACAAAAACTTGGAATCTTCTTCGAGACTAAAAAGTTGTAGCTTCGAATCCACTACAAGACACAGATTCCTCCAGAAAGTTTACAAAAACTTGGAATCTTCTTCGAGACTAAAAAGTTGTAGCTTCGAATCCACTACAAGACACAGATTCGTCCAGAAAGTTTACAAAAACTTGGAATCTCTTTCGAGACTAAAAATTTGTAGCTTCGAATCCACTACAAGACACAGATTCGTCCAGAAAGTTTACAAAAACTTGGAATCTTCTTCGAGACTAAAAAGTTGTAGCTTCGAATCCACTACAAGACACAGATTCCTCCAGAAAGTTTACAAAAACTTGGAATCTCTTTCGAGACTAAAAATTTGTAGCTTCGAATCCACTACAAGACACAGATTCGTCCAGAAAGTTTACAAAAACTTGGAATCTTCTTCGAGACTAAAAAGTTGTAGCTTCGAATCCACTACAAGACACAGATTCCTCCAGAAAGTTTACAAAAACTTGGAATCTTCTTCGAGACTAAAAAGTTGTAGCTTCGAATCCACTACAAGACACAGATTCCTCCAGAAAGTTTACAAAAACTTGGAATCTCTTTCGAGACTAAAAAGTTGTAGCTTCGAATCCACTACAAGACACAGATTCCTCCAGAAAGTTTACAAAAACTTGGAATCTTCTTCGAAACTAAAAAGTTGTAGCTTCGAATCCACTACAAGACACAGATTCCTCCAGAAAGTTTACAAAAACTTGGAATCTTCTTCGAAACTAAAAAGTTGTAGCTTCGAATCCACTACAAGACACAGATTCGTCCAGAAAGTTTACAAAAACTTGGAATCTTCTTCGAGACTAAAAAGTTGTAGCTTCGAATCCACTACAAGACACAGATTCCTCCAGAAAGTTTACAAAAACTTGGAATCTTCTTCGAAACTAAAAAGTTGTAGCTTCGAATCCACTACAAGACACAGATTCCTCCAGAAAGTTTACAAAAACTTGGAATCTTCTTCGAAACTAAAAAGTTGTAGCTTCGAATCCACTACAAGACACAGATTCCTCCAGAAAGTTTACAAAAACTTGGAATCTTCTTCGAAACTAAAAAGTTGTAGCTTCGAATCCACTACAAGACACAGATTCGTCCAGAAAGTTTACAAAAACTTGGAATCTTCTTCGAGACTAAAAAGTTGTAGCTTCGAATCCACTACAAGACACAGATTCCTCCAGAAAGTTTACAAAAACTTGGAATCTCTTTCGAGACTAAAAAGTTGTAGCTTCGAATCCACTACAAGACACAGATTCGTCCAGAAAGTTTACAAAAACTTGGAATCTTCTTCGAGACTAAAAAGTTGTAGCTTCGAATCCACTACAAGACACAGATTCCTCCAGAAAGTTTACAAAAACTTGGAATCTTCTTCGAGACTAAAAAGTTGTAGCTTCGAATCCACTACAAGACACAGATTCCTCCAGAAAGTTTACAAAAACTTGGAATCTTCTTCGAAACTAAAAAGTTGTAGCTTCGAATCCACTACAAGACACAGATTCGTCCAGAAAGTTTACAAAAACTTGGAATCTTCTTCGAGACTAAAAAGTTGTAGCTTCGAATCCACTACAAGACACAGATTCGTCCAGAAAGTTTACAAAAACTTGGAATCTTCTTCGAGACTAAAAAGTTGTAGCTTCGAATCCACTACAAGACACAGATTCCTCCAGAAAGTTTACAAAAACTTGGAATCTTCTTCGAAACTAAAAAGTTGTAGCTTCGAATCCACTACAAGACACAGATTCGTCCAGAAAGTTTACAAAAACTTGGAATCTTCTTCGAAACTAAAAAGTTGTAGCTTCGAATCCACTACAAGACACAGATTCGTCCAGAAAGTTTACAAAAACTTGGAATCTTCTTCGAGACTAAAAAGTTGTAGCTTCGAATCCACTACAAGACACAGATTCCTCCAGAAAGTTTACAAAAACTTGGAATCTCTTTCGAGACTAAAAATTTGTAGCTTCGAATCCACTACAAGACACAGATTCGTCCAGAAAGTTTACAAAAACTTGGAATCTTCTTCGAGACTAAAAAGTTGTAGCTTCGAATCCACTACAAGACACAGATTCCTCCAGAAAGTTTACAAAAACTTGGAATCTTCTTCGAGACTAAAAAGTTGTAGCTTCGAATCCACTACAAGACACAGATTCCTCCAGAAAGTTTACAAAAACTTGGAATCTCTTTCGAGACTAAAAAGTTGTAGCTTCGAATCCACTACAAGACACAGATTCCTCCAGAAAGTTTACAAAAACTTGGAATCTCTTTCGAGACTAAAAAGTTGTAGCTTCGAATCCACTACAAGACACAGATTCCTCCAGAAAGTTTACAAAAACTTGGAATCTCTTTCGAGACTAAAAAGTTGTAGCTTCGAATCCACTACAAGACACAGATTCCTCCAGAAAGTTTACAAAAACTTGGAATCTCTTTCGAGACTAAAAAGTTGTAGCTTCGAATCCACTACAAGACACAGATTCCTCCAGAAAGTTTACAAAAACTTGGAATCTTCTTCGAAACTAAAAAGTTGTAGCTTCGAATCCACTACAAGACACAGATTCCTCCAGAAAGTTTACAAAAACTTGGAATCTTCTTCGAAACTAAAAAGTTGTAGCTTCGAATCCACTACAAGACACAGATTCGTCCAGAAAGTTTACAAAAACTTGGAATCTTCTTCGAGACTAAAAAGTTGTAGCTTCGAATCCACTACAAGACACAGATTCCTCCAGAAAGTTTACAAAAACTTGGAATCTTCTTCGAGACTAAAAAGTTGTAGCTTCGAATCCACTACAAGACACAGATTCGTCCAGAAAGTTTACAAAAACTTGGAATCTCTTTCGAGACTAAAAATTTGTAGCTTCGAATCCACTACAAGACACAGATTCGTCCAGAAAGTTTACAAAAACTTGGAATCTTCTTCGAGACTAAAAAGTTGTAGCTTCGAATCCACTACAAGACACAGATTCCTCCAGAAAGTTTACAAAAACTTGGAATCTCTTTCGAGACTAAAAATTTGTAGCTTCGAATCCACTACAAGACACAGATTCGTCCAGAAAGTTTACAAAAACTTGGAATCTTCTTCGAGACTAAAAAGTTGTAGCTTCGAATCCACTACAAGACACAGATTCCTCCAGAAAGTTTACAAAAACTTGGAATCTTCTTCGAGACTAAAAAGTTGTAGCTTCGAATCCACTACAAGACACAGATTCCTCCAGAAAGTTTACAAAAACTTGGAATCTCTTTCGAGACTAAAAAGTTGTAGCTTCGAATCCACTACAAGACACAGATTCCTCCAGAAAGTTTACAAAAACTTGGAATCTTCTTCGAAACTAAAAAGTTGTAGCTTCGAATCCACTACAAGACACAGATTCCTCCAGAAAGTTTACAAAAACTTGGAATCTTCTTCGAAACTAAAAAGTTGTAGCTTCGAATCCACTACAAGACACAGATTCGTCCAGAAAGTTTACAAAAACTTGGAATCTTCTTCGAGACTAAAAAGTTGTAGCTTCGAATCCACTACAAGACACAGATTCCTCCAGAAAGTTTACAAAAACTTGGAATCTTCTTCGAAACTAAAAAGTTGTAGCTTCGAATCCACTACAAGACACAGATTCCTCCAGAAAGTTTACAAAAACTTGGAATCTTCTTCGAAACTAAAAAGTTGTAGCTTCGAATCCACTACAAGACACAGATTCCTCCAGAAAGTTTACAAAAACTTGGAATCTTCTTCGAAACTAAAAAGTTGTAGCTTCGAATCCACTACAAGACACAGATTCGTCCAGAAAGTTTACAAAAACTTGGAATCTTCTTCGAGACTAAAAAGTTGTAGCTTCGAATCCACTACAAGACACAGATTCCTCCAGAAAGTTTACAAAAACTTGGAATCTTCTTCGAGACTAAAAAGTTGTAGCTTCGAATCCACTACAAGACACAGATTCGTCCAGAAAGTTTACAAAAACTTGGAATCTCTTTCGAGACTAAAAATTTGTAGCTTCGAATCCACTACAAGACACAGATTCGTCCAGAAAGTTTACAAAAACTTGGAATCTTCTTCGAGACTAAAAAGTTGTAGCTTCGAATCCACTACAAGACACAGATTCCTCCAGAAAGTTTACAAAAACTTGGAATCTTCTTCGAGACTAAAAAGTTGTAGCTTCGAATCCACTACAAGACACAGATTCCTCCAGAAAGTTTACAAAAACTTGGAATCTCTTTCGAGACTAAAAATTTGTAGCTTCGAATCCACTACAAGACACAGATTCGTCCAGAAAGTTTACAAAAACTTGGAATCTTCTTCGAGACTAAAAAGTTGTAGCTTCGAATCCACTACAAGACACAGATTCCTCCAGAAAGTTCACAAAAACTTGGAATCTTCTTCGAAACTAAAAAGTTGTAGCTTCGAATCCACTACAAGACACAGATTCGTCCAGATAGAGTTAACCTGGTTATATTAAATGGACTCACGATGCTACAGCACTTTGTAAACAATATTTAGAACATAACAGTATTAAAGAAATGTTAAAAATCGGTTTAAGAGTTTAAATTGATCATTTTCACTTTATTATACTGTATAGAAAAGTTAAAACATCCCGTATATCTTTACAGTTTTTAGAAACGTGTTTAAACGCGTTGAGATTATCATCCGTACAACAAACGGCGTTATTTATGATCACCAGCGGAATTCTAATGCACCTTTTCGAAAAAAGAAATAAAGAAATTGATTTCAATTATTTTTGGTAAGTAAAATTCGAAAATAATTTGTGTATCTGTCATATTTTTTTGATTCTCGCTAGAATTCCATAAGTGATTTATGAATTAGTTAAACACCCACCGTATTCACCAGATCTAACCCGTAGTTTTATTTAAAACTACTTTTAGTTTTACTTACAGGAAACAGAAGTATTAATATCTTAGTTTTTTTTCGTTTTAAATTTCAGGTTTTTCATTCCAAAGTTAAAAAACGATAAATACAGAAAAAATCGAAAATCTCTCAAGCAAATCGGAGAAATTTCATTACAGGTGAATATACTGGCCTACCCTAATGTTGTAACATTTTATTAAATTAAACTTTTGGTTTGTGTACGAGGTTCGATTAAAAAATTTTAGTAGCAAACAATAAAAACTGATAGTGATAATTTAAAACGGATTTTTTAAGTAAATAAGAATAAGAAATATGTTTATAATAAGATTAAGGTCAATATTGAAGCTCCCAGCTAATAATTGATCATGTTTTAAGACAAAACCGAGCGCCGCGATCCTCTGGTGTGTTTTTTTAGATTTTAACCGAGTCGCGTGCTCCCGAGAAATCAAAAAACCTTTCTAAGAACCACTACGCTTATATTCTTGCAGGCATTTTTCAAATACTCGTTGGTAGGTGTTGGAATCAATCTAACTAAACGTCTATTAGGAAAATTGAATTCGATATTTAAGGATCCGAAGAAGATTTTTGACGTTATTTTTCATAAAACGAATATTTATTTTGGTTTATTTGTCGGTGTTTACGTCGGATTATATATGGTAAGTAATATTTGATCATAGACAAACAATTTATTAATAAGGTATGGCAACACTGATATAAATATGTCAAATCTGACATTGACATTTGACATTTTTGTATAGCAGATTTTATTTGTTGTTTCGTGTTAACTAAATCGACGTTTTATGATGATCAATATTAAACTTTACAGTAAAGCTTTTTACACATTTCAGGCAATAAGTTCTTATTTAGAACTGAATGATCAAACAAAGGAATGGCGCGGACTTATCTCCGGAATTATTTCGGGAATTACTTATATATGTTGCCCCACGATTCAAGTTTTAGTACTGGCACTAACTACAACCTTACAGGTAAAACAGAAATTTAATTTGTTTCCTTTGGGTTTTTTTGAACGAATCAGCATCGTTTCCGTTAAATTATCAGAGCTGGCAACGCCCAAATGATACCCAAAAGATTAAACTTCTTGAATTGTCATTTTTCATGTGTATATTTATTAATAAAACTAGTTGCGAGGTTTCCGTATAAATTTAAACACTTTTTCCATTATTTTCAGATGATTTATCATCGATTTTGCGAAAAATATAAAATCACCGATCACTTCTATCAGCGATTGTTGATATTTCAATTGACTCACGCTATTAATTTGCACAACAAATTTTTTAACGATGACATCTGTTCCCCGTACTACGATAAAATGGTCGACGCTTGTACTAATAATGTGTAAGTGAAATGATTTCTTGTAATATGTCCAAAATTAGTAGTTTGGCGACTAAGAACACTTTTAAATTGTAAAAAATCGTATCCATACATTCTGTCAAGTTTCGATTCTCGCCAAATCAATTTTTCGTAAAAGTTTATTGACGTAATGACATACGACGTGCACGAAATCCTGTCATTGCATGTCACTGGCTGTCACTAATAAAACTGTCAAAATTCTATGAGGAAAAGTAAACAAATTCCTAACCTCAAATTTCATCTAATGTTTTGTATCTAGTTTTATGAAAGTCAGCTGATCTGTCAAGTCAAAAGTGACGAAATTTTGAGTGACATTATGAATGAAACCAAGCAGTCTTTAGAGCTTTGAGCTTCAATATTATAAGATTTAAATTGATTAGATATAATATTAATTTATTACCAAATTCTTGGTGGAAATAATTTGAGAAATGAAGAAAAATCGAAATAAAATCGATTATTTATGATAGGTGGCAAAATCTAGTGCCACTATTTTGGAAAATTTTATCAAAATTTCTTTTTTTTTTGTATGCCGTAGTAGTTTATTTTGTTTTTAGATCGGCAATTATAAAACACGAAGTTATAAATAAAACCCTTTCATAAGAAGAAATAAATAATCTTTTAGGAATTATTCGTTTTTTATTTTCAATATATTTACATCATAACCCTACTTTTCTTCCTACCAATATACAGACTCGATTTCCACGAAAACTAGAACAATATGACAACGTCGGAATTCATTTGCAACCTCGACGTCCAATAATTTGGTTATTCGACCAATAGGATACTATGCAAGAGCCTTACGCACATTGACCTTGGAATTTTGTAAGCCTTGCACCATTTGATCTCGGTTATGAGCCTTCAGCTTGTCTCAATCTCAAAAGGATTCAAGTTGTTTGCTCTGTCGCACTCGATCTTGATCTTACATGCTTTTAGTTTGTCTCAATATAGTTCGTGACCACTTGACAATGGTTTTACAAGCCTTTAGCTAGTCTAGGTATCACACATTTCGTCTTGGAGTTGATCTTACAAGCCTTCAACTTGCCCCAATCTTACAAAGCTTCAATTTTTCTCGGTCTAGGTTTTGCGCACTTTATCTTGGTTTTACAAGCCTTTAGTTCGGATCGGTCTAGATGTTGCGCACTTGGCCTTGGTTTTAAAAGCCTTTAGTTAGTCTTGGTATCACACACTTCGTTTTACAAGCCTTCAACTTGCCCCAATCCTACAAGGCTTCAATTTTTCTTGGTTTAGGTTTTGCGCACTTTATCTTGGTTTTACAAGCCTTTAGTTCGGATCGGTCTAGATGTTGCGCACTTGGCCTTGGTTTTAAAAGCCTTTAGTTAGTCTTGGTATCACACACTTCGTTTTACAAGCCTTCAACTTGCCCCAATCCTACAAGGCTTCAATTTTTCTTGGTTTAGGTTTTGCGCACTTTATCTTGGTTTTACAAGCCTTTAGTTCGGATCGGTCTAGATGTTGCGCACTTGGCCTTGGTTTTAAAAGCCTTTAGTTAGTCTTGGTATCACACACTTCGTTTTACAATCCTTCAACTTGCCCCAATCCTACAAGGCTTCAATTTTTCTTGGTTTAGGTTTTGCGCACTTTATCTTGGTTTTACAAGCCTTTAATTCGGATCGGTCTAGATGTTGCGCACTTGGCCTTGGTTTTAAAAGCCTTTAGTTAGTCTTGGTATCACACACTTCGTTTTACAAGCCTTCAACTTGCCCCAATCCTACAAGGCTTCAATTTTTCTTGGTTTAGGTTTTGCGCACTTTATCTTGGTTTTACAAGCCTTTAATTCGGATCGGTCTAGATGTTGCGCACTTGGCCTTGGTTTTAAAAGCCTTTAGTTAGTCTTGGTATCACACACTTCGTTTTACAAGCCTTCAACTTGCCCCAATCCTACAAAGCTTCAATTTTTCTTGGTTTAGGTTTTGCGCACTTTATCTTGGTTTTACAAGCCTTTAGTTCGGATCGGTCTAGATGTTGCGCACTTGGCCTTGGTTTTAAAAGCCTTTAGTTAGTCTTGGTATCACACACTTCGTTTTACAAGCCTTCAACTTGCCCCAATCCTACAAAGCTTCAATTTTTCTCGGTCTAGGTTTTGCGCACTTTATCTTGGCTTTACAAGCCTTTAGTTCGGATCGGTCTAGATGTTGCGCACTTGGCCTTGGTTTTAAAAGCCTTTAGTTAGTCTTGGTATCACACACTTCGTTTTACAAGCCTTCAACTCGCCCCAATCCTACAAGGCTTCAATTTTTCTTGGTTTAGGTTTTGCGCACTTTATCTTGGTTTTACAAGCCTTTAGTTCGGATCGGTCTAGATGTTGCGCACTTGGCCTTGGTTTTAAAAGCCTTTAGTTAGTCTTGGTATCACACACTTCGTTTTACAAGCCTTCAACTCGCCCCAATCCTACAAGGCTTCAATTTTTCTTGGTTTAGGTTTTGCGCACTTTATCTTGGTTTTACAAGCCTTTAGTTCGGATCAGTCTAGATGTTGCGCACTTGGCCTTGGTTTTAAAAGCCTTTAGTTAGTCTTGGTATCACACACTTCGTTTTACAAGCCTTCAGCTTGCCCCAATCTTACAAAGCTTCATTTTTTCTCGGTCTAGGTTTTGCGCACTTTATCTTGGTTTTACAAGTCTTTAGTTCGGATCGGTCTAGATGTTGCGCACTTGGCCTTGGTTTTAAAAGCCTTTAGTTAGTCTTGGTATCACACACTTCGTTTTACAAGCCTTCAACTTGCCCCAATCCTACAAGGCTTCAATTTTTCTTGGTTTAGGTTTTGCGCACTTTATCTTGGTTTTACAAGCCTTTAGTTCGGATCGGTCTAGATGTTGCGCACTTGGCCTTGGTTTTAAAAGCCTTTAGTTAGTCTTGGTATCACACACTTCGTTTTACAAGCCTTCAACTCGCCCCAATCCTACAAGGCTTCAATTTTTCTTGGTTTAGGTTTTGCGCACTTTATCTTGGTTTTACAAGCCTTTAGTTCGGATCGGTCTAGATGTTGCGCACTTGGCCTTGGTTTTAAAAGCCTTTAGTTAGTCTTGGTATCACACACTTCGTTTTACAAGCCTTCAACTCGCCCCAATCTTACAAAGCTTCAATTTTTCTCGGTCTAGGTTTTGCGCACTTTATCTTGGCTTTACAAGCCTTTAATTCGTATCGGTCTAGATGTTGCGCACTTGGCCTTGGTTTTACAAGCCTTTAGTTAGTCTTGGTATCACACATTTCGTTTTACAAGCCTTCAACTCGCCCCAATCTTACAAAGCTTCAATTTTTCTTGGTTTAGGTTTTGCGCACTTTATCTTGGTTTTACAAGCCTTTAGTTCGGATCGGTCTAGATGTTGCGCACTTGGCCTTGGTTTTAAAAGCCTTTAGTTAGTCTTGGTATCACACACTTCGTTTTACAAGCCTTCAACTCGCCCCAATCCTACAAGGCTTCAATTTTTCTTGGTTTAGGTTTTGCGCACTTTATCTTGGTTTTACAAGCCTTTAGTTCGTATCGGTCTAGATGTTGCGCACTTGGCCTTGGTTTTACAAGCCTTTAGTTAATCTTGGTATCACACACTTCGTCTTGAAATTGATCTTACAAGCCTTCAACTTGTCCAAATGTTACAAAGCTTCAATTTGTTTTGGTCTAGGTTTTGCGCATTCGATCTTGGTGTTTTTAGTTTCGATCTGGAGTACTCAATCTTGATCTCAGGATCTTAGTCTATGTCTTCAACACTTTATCTTAATTCTATAAACTTTCAGCGGTCTTGGTCTTACACAATTTGTCTTGGTCTTGGTTTTACAACTTTCAGCTGGTCTAGTTGTGTCAAAATCGGCCTTGCAAGTCTTTAGTTGGTGTGGGTCTTTATCTTGCCGGCCATTAATTGGTCTTGGAATTGAAAGTAAAAGATATTTCAACGAAATTACCATTTGATGTACAATAGGAATTAGGAGGAGGAACTTGGATACGGATCTGGGTTTGAAGATACCAGCTGTACTCCATCTTCGACTGATTTGTGACTTGCAGATACGATAATTGGTCTTGGTTTCCAAGTCTTCAATTACCATTTGTCTTGTCGTAAGTCTTCGGAGATTCGTGCAAGCCTTCAGTTGGTTTGGGACTTGTATACTCGAACCTGTTCTTAGTCTTGCACATTCGATCTTAGTCCAACAGGTCTTCGGCTTGGTCTTGGTGTCGTAAGTCCTCAATTTATCATGGTTTTGATGTTGCCAAATTTAGATGGTTCTGGTCTTTTACATTCGAGCTCGATCTTGCTCACGCGAGTGTGGAACTGATCGTGGTCGTGTTCCTGCAAGTCTTCAGCCAATCTAACACAATCGCACTTGGTCTTATGCTGGTGAAGGTGTTGGTTTTAGGATAACAAAAGGCAGTTTTTTATCTTTTTATTGTCAATAAAGTACTGGCTATAATCGTAATAAAATTCACAACATTCTCACTTTTGATCTCGATCAAACTGCAAACAAAACTTTTGAAATTTAACAAATCGATTTCAAAGATCAATTCCTCGCTCTATTCTGGTTATTCTCAGGTACGGGTATAGCTCCAGGTGGTAGATTGGGGAAATCGGATTTTCCCCTGTTCTTTGGATTATTTTGGGGAATGTTGTCGAGTTCGTCATCGTCGCGTTGCGGCGGCGGAATGGTGGAAGGTACGTCGCAATCTTCGGTTGGTGGTACGACGCATCTCAAAGCGTTCCGATCGAAAACCAACATCGCGGGACATCTCTGGAGCCTAGGATAACCTCCTTGGCATTGCCAATATCTGTTGCAGGATTTTCCGAGGGGTACGTTACCGTTAGGGTCATCGTTACAGAGAGCTGGAAAAAGAGTAATTACGCTTTTTTTTTTTTCTCTTAGATTAACTAAAATTAATTAACTCACGATGTTTCTGGCATCCGTCTACGTTTTCCGGCCAATCGCAAGAATGAGTTTTTTCGTTGTACAAAAGTCCCCCGATGCAAAATTGTTCGACTACTGTTCCATTCCAGCACGTCCAGTATCTTGTACACGACGTTTCGTGTCCGAAAATACCGTAAAGCCACCCGCAATGATCGGTACCGATCGGCGGATCTGATAAATAAATAAAAATATTTGGATGTCCTTATAATCGATACGAATTTTTAAAGACGTTTGTCCTATATATTGAAATAATAATAATTAGAAGAAACGGTTTCTTACTGGCTTGTTGTTTTCCGTCGCAGTAATTCGATCTCCAAGGATAATCGCATCCTTCCGTTACTCCTTTATTTTTTCCTGCGAACACCAAACCGTTCGGACAATCGTATAATTCGGGTTGACCGTTGACGCATTCCCAATATCGGTCGCAATACGTTATATCAGCCACCACTCGAGATTTAACTTTACAAGGATCTTCTTGAACTGCATTTTGAGCTTGTACATAACCTAGAAATCGATTAGTATTTTTATAATTCGCCAAACATACAACCGCTCGTAATAACCGTTAACCGATGGCTTTAATGCAAGTTAAACGACATCTATGTGAAGTACGGCGAACAATAAAACGAAGACGAAAATAACCTGCCCCCTAAAACACCGAAAGATTGCAGATTTCTGCTTTGAAGAGCAGAGTGATTTGAATCGTCGGCCATTTTGTCGTGGTTAAAATCGGTTTTTTATTGAAACGAATATATTTGGTAAGCAAATGAAATTAAAACTAAAATATTTGATGCAGTAAACGCAATGTTTGTCTTCAAAAACAATATGGTGGCTGGTTGTGACGTCAACCGGAAATGACGTATTGTAGCTTTGTATATTACGTGGTGGCAATACTTAAATCGTTCTGTACCAATCAAATTTGTTATATTGTATAGTCCAGGAACAAAGATCGAAAAAATTTAACCTCACATTCAATTTCAAAACAATTGCGTTGATATTTCTTTTATTTTTTGTACGTAAAAAACCAGAATAGTTTTCGAAACTTTAACGAAAAATAACCTAATCGAATTGATATTTTTATATAAATATATTTAGAGCGATTGTTTTTCCAAAAAAAAATTTTTCAAATTCAAAATGGCTGCCGTATAAACCAAATTTATATATACTTTTTTTAATTCCTGTTTATTTTATTAATTTGGAAAATTTCTGAATGCATTTTTCTGTAATCGATAGAAAAAAAATTGTAGTTTGATAATGAATATCAACAACATTTCCTAAATGTTATTCACCTTCAATTTTTAAGGCTAGATGACGAAAATCACTGTCAGATTCGTAATGACTATTTTGAATTTTGAATTTTAAGGGTTGAACATTTTTTTTTTTTGAAAAATATAGTTTCATCTTGTTATAAAACATAAAATTCTCTACAATTTGGATACGTACAAATTTTTGTACATACAAAAATAACATTTGAAAATTAATTTTATAGTAATCATTTATTTCACCTGTATTATATGATTTTTTCAACTAATTTTTGCATTTTTTTCTATCATCTGATATAAATAAACAACAGATAAGTATCTGTTTCCTATGTAGATGCTGGTACTAGAATAGAAAGTATGGAGAAAGTCGTACTATTTGATTTCTTTTAAATAAAAGTTGGGTGTACACTAAGACACCATATAAAACGTGACCTTTAACTTTGACATATTAGTTTACGTAATAGAATAAATTATAATTACATCAAATTTATTCATAGGCAAATATTTAACAAAAAAAACGTTTCACCCACACTTTTTTCTATGTTTCGATCTTGTGTAAGAAGAAACAAAACTGGGTACAACTTCTAACCTAAAAATCCATGAATATCCTGAGTATCGGTACAGATTTTTGCTTTGAAAACATTAAAAAGAAATAACCTAGTCCAGATTACATCTACCGTACATACATTCTAAAAAAGGGTGAGGTATCAGACTTTAAATGTTTCATTAGAACGTTAATAAGTATGATGAAACTGTCTTCGTCATTAGTCACAATCCAGAGTCACCAGAAGAACATAAATCGAATGTTGAAACGATTGTCATCTTTCTGTGTATCCTGTTCCCTTAGAATTTTCTAGAATCTTGGCTTCGTAGAACTATATTGCTATGAAAATTGTCTTTTGCAAATATTCAAAAATTCGAAAGGTCTTTTCAAACACCTGGTATAATACTAAGTACACCTTCTCTTCTAAGTGATAATGTACATATAGAAAGTTATATATTATGTATATATTCACATGTCGTGATTATGTAATAATACTTTTTTGATAAATTGTTTAAAAATTATATAAGATTAAATTTATATTACCTGTTTGGTCGAACAATTATATTTTATTATACTATTTTTCACATTAACGATTATCTAGAAAGTATTTAACGAAAATATGAAAGCAAAGGTAAACAATCGATCCGTGTTAGTTTTTCTTGATTTCTATATCTAGTTGTGTTCAAGTTGAACGAATTTCAATCTTGCTAAATGGCATCTAGAAGATACAAGGACAAATTTTCATCTAATGAAAATAACTGTAGTCAATATCCTGATCATTTTTACGTTTCTAAATAATGACCAACCATGGGACATTCCTCAAGACGTTGCATCGAAAAAGTTTATCTTTGAGAAAAGTCACGTATCCTAAAGGAAGTTTAGCACTCTTAAAAAAGCCCTTTTCCAATGAAACTACAAACAATGAGGTGTAAAATCCAATAATATATAATAATAATTCACAAATTACACAAAAGCTCTGTATTATCCCCACGCCGGCCATTTTTAAATGGTAATTTGACACTTCACTAGATTGCTCTCAGTTGAGGCAATTTTTGGCGAATCATAGAATATAAGTATGACGTGACGTTATCGTTTCAGTCTAATTGACATTTCATATTCACTTTTTTACTAATAAATATCGTGAAAATTGACTTTTTTCGTGTTTTTTAATAAATTAATTTATCAAAATCGGTATGATTCGACCATTATTATTAAGTAAATTCTACAGTGGGAACAGAAGCAGAGAGAAATTCGACTTACGTAATATCTACTCTTACTTTCAAGTCGAGAGATAACTAAAATTGAGTTTTGTTATGTCGGACACGAGCGAGTGAATAAGTTTACCGTGAAATTCGTTGTTTACAGAAGATTCTTCTTAAAAACGTTACGTAAAGATATTTAAAGATGAAACATTAACTAGAAAATTAAATAATAAAATATCTGTAATCAGTAACGACGTTTTAAAAAGAAATCTTCAACCAATTCGACACATATCTATCAAATATGAATCTGCCCTCCCTTCTACAGACCTAGAGCTTGCCCAGCTCAATAAATCAGAAACACCAACTTAACAAAACCAAAATCACTAAGAAACTGGATTCGCCTCCAGCACATTTCTAAGCATTTTTTGAGAAAAAAATAGCAAATCAGAACCAACACAAACCGTTATCACGACTATCTAGTGCAGCTACATCAAGAATTACTTTATTTTCACTAATTTGGCTGGTAGATTCGTTCATTTAAGTCCAAGAGTTCATGTCAGACGAAAGAAACGTGTGGCTGGATGGTAACGATGGAAGAGGACAAATCTACAGAATAAGAGAAGAGAAAGAAAACGTGGCGCTTTTGGAGTAGGTTCCTGAATTAATGGTAGCAAACGCTGAGTTGGTTTTTATTGAAGCTGCGTGCTAATTTTGAGCCAAAATTTTTGAATTTTTAATCGGTAAAAGTTATTTCGTGTCTTTACTACAAACAACTAGCGGATTTAAGACCTTCATACATTGAATATTGTAATATTAGCGCGAATAATTTATACGAAAAATAAAATGTTGAAATACACATCCTGCTACGTGATATTAATATTCAGTTTAAACATAAAATACCGTAATTAATTACTACTTGAAATTCTTGTTGTATATATAGGGATGCGTAAGTAGGTGTGATTGTCTCATATTTAAAAAATGTCGGCTTTAACTTCACTATACACTACACTATATTCACAAATTTATTTATTTATTACTATAAAGAAAATAATCAAATTAAATAAGTAATAGTGGAGATTAACCGATACAGAAAAGAAAAAAATAACGAATAGTTTCAAAATATAGATCAAAATACGTTAGTTTAAATATGGTGACGATGTTTTTCGATTTAAACCTCGTACAGTAATAGTGATAATATATTGAATGTTGCCGGTACGTTAAATACGATTCGTGCTTAGATTTTCTCGATCTTCTCATGTTTTTTTTCACGATCTTGCACGCTTCAATGATCTTAATAGTAAAACAAATGAAAGTTCACGGTCATCGAACGATCCACTTTCTCTAATAAGTTCACGTTTCTTTAGAGAACGATGAACAATTAACATCAGTTTTTTATCTACAACAGATCTTATCGATTTTTTTTGTTATATTCGACATAGCATCTTGACGGAATGTTGAAATCTGTCTATGGGCATAAAGTAGTTTTTTTATAGAACACTTTCTATGTATTTCACGTGATTTAACGCTCTTCAGTTAGTTTCAGTGATTGTTGTAACGTTTTTTTATTTACTTTGAACCCCAAACAGCTTTTTCGCACTGCAAAACGTACTCGTGACGTATACTGTCAAAAATGTCTAACGTCAAGATTACGATGAAAACAAATAGAATTAAAAAGATGTTGATATCTGTCTTCAATGATTAAATTGTTTTTATAGAACATTTTTTATGTATTTCACGTGATTTAACGCTCTTCAGTTAGTTTCAGTGATTGTTGTACTGTTTTTTTTATTTACTTTGAACCCCAAACAGCTTTTTCGCACTACAAAACGTACTCGTGACGTGTACTGTCAAGAATGTCTAACGTCAAGATTAAAATGAAAACAAATAAAATTAAAGAGATGTTGATATCTGTCTTTAATGATTAAATTGTTTTTATAGAAGGTTTTCTATGTATTTCACGTGATAAAACACTCTTCAGATAGTTTCAGTGATTGTTGTACTGTTTTTTTATTTACTTTGAACCCCACAAATCTTTTTCGCACTGCAGAACGTACTTGTAATGTCAAAAAATCTGTAACGTGTTCGACGCTCATGAGCTTGGCAAACAAGTATCAAATTTCAGTAAGTTTTGTGTCAAATGTCAAATTTGAAAAAATACGTATTCCCAATTTGTCTCCGATTCTAATAATATAAGAACACAAAAATGTTAATCGATATCGAAATAAATGCCTTCTACAATTTGTGTTTAAAGCCTATATAGACAGTTGATATGGGAAAAAACATTCCTAGGTTACGGTGTTGACAACATCCATTTTCTTTCTCGTTCGAGACATTTTATCACTATTGCGCACGCTTGAGACTGTACAGAACCGAGCTGGAACCTCGGAGGATAGAAAAGCTCGAGGAGCTCAAACATTTAACTGGTTTTTGATCAAATTTGATATTAAATATTTTTTTTATAATAAGTTATATAAACGTAGCGTACAATTGTTTCGAAAAAATCGTGAAAATGTTTGGTTATGTAACTAGATCTCTATTGGAATTAGATTCTTGTGAACGTTAACAAACAACTAAAGTACCAATTTGAGTATAAAAATTAATCAGCTCGTTATGAGAGTAGGTCAGTGTAGATATTCGGAATGTATTAACAGGAACTGAAAAGTAAGAGGAGTCAGTCACGTTAGCCTTGGAATAGAATCTATTATGTAACACGAGATTTTTTTTTTGTTTGAAACAAGATATTATGTGATATATGCTTCAAGAAAAACAACTAGTCATCATGAGTCATACGTAAACCGAAACATTATTTTCCAAAATACTGCAGCAGATCAACTACTATAGTATATTTAAAGTCAAAATGAATAAGTAAAAAAAGCAGGTGTTTCAATTAGTCTTCTATATATACATTATACGTGTAATAAAAACATTTTTATACATTGGCATCAAAGTTATTAATGAATTAATACATTGTGTTTAACTCGTTTGAAATCCTATCGTTTTTTATTTTGTTTTCGGCATTAAAACTGACAGTTGATAACCTGTTACATCAATAACTCGTGTGACTGACACACAAATGACGCTGTCATTGTCAATTTCATATGACGTTTACGAAGTACCAACTTTCAAAAGACTTTGTGTCAAATTTTATGACATTCCGATTAATCAGAAAACTGAGTCGAGGCTTAACAACATCAATAAACCAAAATGGAAAGTTGACAATTTTTTCTTAGTGTATTTGTTCTCTTCTTCGCCCAAGCCCCTAGTTTTTAAAAATTAGTCCTTCAAAAATAAAATCTTTCGCCTAATTCACGAATCCACGTGAAAAAGCCGAACCGGAAGTTACTCTCTTGATGGTAAAAACGGAAATGGTAATCTGGTAATTCGATAAATGTCAATAAAAGTTTTTTTGTAAATTTACACTTTAAGCAGTTCGATATAACCAAATAAGGATTTTCAGATGTTATCTAATAAATATTTTTTGTCAGTGTAATATTTTTAACTACTAAAATATATTGTTTCTTACAAATATATCCTAAAACTTATATAAACTATTAAATAATTACTATTTATAACATTTTAATGTATAAATAAATATATAAATTACATGTCCTTGACATTTATAAGTTTTTTAATATTTATATTTGTGTGAAAATTTCGAATAAAAGTTATAAATAGGTAAGAGAAACTCGAATGTATATTATTAATATTATAAATTAAACAAAAATATCAGTATTCGAAATAATAAAAAATAATTATGTAAAAACTAAAATTTTTATTGTAAAATTCGACTTACCTAATAGCCCTATAACGACCATTACATTCTTCATTTTTCCCAAAATATATATATAAAAAAAAACCTTCCACAAAGCAACAGTTTATTTATTTTTTGAATGCCACTGTTCACTGTCCAAAGTATTCTTCTTTACTGAAGATCGCCGATGAATTCTTTAGCTTTTCAAACTGGCGAATCATTAACGGACTCAGTTCTTCGAAAGTACCACCACCACCACCTCCACTACAATTAACTTATTCCTTCAGAATTATAATTAAATACAGAGTTGTACGAAATATTTTCAATTGTTGATTATAATAAAAGCATTTACTTAACTATCATTTATATCAAGTATACAAAACTTATTAATAGACGATTAAATAGAAGCACTCAATTTTTATTTCAAATATTTATCTCTTATAAACCTCTAATATACAGGACTTGATGCAAAAAACTCGATAGTGAATATACACTTTTCTGAGTTATAACGAAATCAGAACTTATATTTTATCTAAATTATGAATTCGAACATTTTGAATTGTATTTTACGGATTAAATAATTCTGCACGACAATCTGAAGTCCAGGGACGGCTCATGTCCAATGGTTAAGAATACGTAGCTTTCACAGGGACAACATGTACAATCTAAAGATAGTAAAAATGAATTTTTCCATCGATTTTATAACTAAATCAATAAATAATTGATACGACACTTTTCTGTTCTATAAACGATTTAATCTTAATTAAAATCACACTAAATCTTGTGAAACTAATTTAAATATTATTGTTTCAATATTTCTCAACTCGATTAAACCTAGAAGCGTTCGTTTGTATCTTTCGAGATAAGTCATGTTAATAATATTGCGATATTAACATTGTTTCCAAAAGATAAACATGAATTAATTAAATATAATAATGCAGTCACCTTGTATCTATTCCCATCACTAAGGACATTGAATAATGAAAATATTTTCCCACAATGCTAATTTAAATGGTTAAATATGATCATTAAGATATCCAATGATAATTCGGACGCGTTCAAGCGTGATTTTCAATGATCTGTGTTAAAGTATAAATAGAATCAAATTTTTTGTAATAATGAAATTCATTGAGATTATTCTATTAAAAAAAATACAAAGTTGTATTTATTATGTAATTACCAATTAGGTTAGTTTTTAAAAAAATGTCTTTAGCATTAGCTCTAAGGGTGTTTCAACACTGCTCTGGACTTAGTTTTGTGGTTTTATTTAAATTGTCAAATATCAAAAATATAAACAATTTCTTAACCTTGAAAAATGTTTCGCTTGAAAGAATGTGATAAGTGTATAATAAATGTAAAAACACTATTGATTAACACTTTCTTTATCAATTAGAATGTGATGATTTGAGAGTTTATAGGTTAGATAAATAACGATGAAGACTCCATGCTTGATATTATCCAAGATAACAAGAAGTTTTTCTAGTGCGATAGTTAAATTAGAAAAAAATATGAGTGAAAAAACTTACGAGGTAATAATCGAAATAATAATTAACAAAATTTTGTGTTTATTGTGTATTTTTAAAGGACGCTTTAGCAGCTTTAAATGATCTACAAAGTAATGCTCAATATATTAGAGACGCAGGAAAATCTAATATATTGAAACAAGTTGCGAATAAACCGGAAGTTTTAACCTATCTGCAAAGGTAATTACCTTAAGTACTAAATAAATTGAGTGTTAGAATTTTTGTTTTTTTTTTATAAAGAACTGGTCTAAATGTAAAAGATTTAGATAAGCTTAAAGTGGTACACGTAACGGGAACAAATGGGAAAGGTAGTACTTGCGCTTATACGGAACAAATTTTAAGAAATCACGGTTGCAAAACGGGTTTTTTTTCATCACCTCATCTCCTTGAAGTTCGTGAAAGGATACGAATAAACGGAAAACCCATATCAAAAACTGAATTCACTCATTATTTTTGGAAAATACACGATCTTCTCACCAACAACAAGGTTAGTAACTCTTATTCCGCGTTTTTTTCTTCTCTCAGAACTCTAATTTTCAGGAAAATTTCACTGATATGCCGATGTATTTCCGGTTTATGACTATTTTGGCTTTTCACGTTTTTTTGGGGAATAAAGTCGATGTGGCGATATTAGAAGTTGGTATTGGTGGAGAATATGATTGTACAAATATTGTAAAGTAATTTAAACATTATAATTTTTTTATTTATGTGAATAAAATCGATTTTCTTATAGAAAGACTTTGGTAGTAGGAATAACCCCGTTGGATTTGGATCATATGTCACTTTTAGGTGATAGTTTAGAGTCGATTGCTTGGCATAAAGCTGGTATCATGAAAGAGGGTTGTACGGCTCTAACGGTACCTCAACCACCTAATGTTTTCAGGATTTTTAAAGAACGAAGCATAGAAAAGAAGGTAGTTGTAGTTATATATATGTAAATGGGTGTTATTTTTAGTTTTTTTTGTTTTTCAGTGTACTTTGAATGTTGTAGATTGTGATTATTATGGTGGAAATGATAGGATACCTTTGAATGTGTGTAAAACTAATGCGAGTTTGGCGTTGGCTTTAGCAGAGGCTTTTCTTAACAAAGGTTAGAAGAATATCAAATATATTTATTTTAGGGAAAAATTTGATCTTTTGTTTTAAAAATTGATGGGAATATAATTTTTAAATTTGAAAAATGCCGATTCGTGAAAAGAAAATATTTTCATTGGGAAAAAACTCCAAAATAGAATTTGATTGCAAAACATTAACCCAAGAGCTTCTATTTGGGCTTGTTTTTGTCATATACGAAAAATATTCAAAAATTTGTGAACTTTTCCGAATTATTTTCTTCGTTTTTTTTTATTTGTAGATGAAAATCGAAATTTTAAAAAGTTCGATTTTGATTTAGCCAAAAAATCGATAGGAATTACGTACTGGCCGGGTCGATATGAAATCAAACCTCACCAAAATCACACGTAAAGTATTTTTTTTTCAAAAATACACTTTTTTGATCCAAGTTTAAAGATATTTGACGTGAATCGTCATTGTTTTTGTTTAGGTTTTATCTAGATGGCGCTCACACTTTGGACAGTTGTCGCGTCTGTAGGGATTGGTTCGTATCGCACGTTAATAATTCGAAAAAGAAACGTTGTTTGATATTTAATTTGACGAGAGATAGACGGGCCGATGTTTTTTTTCGAGAATTACTAACCTGCGATTTCGACGTTGCCATTTTTATACCGAACGTTGGTAGTTACAACGACAAACCAGGTAAATATTTATTTATCGTACTGTATATATTTGACGAAATAAAGAAGAAATGAACTGGTTTTGACGTTTCTTCTTCTATTTCGTGTTATTCTTCTTTCTTATTTGTCCTTTTGTATTATGTCTTATAAGTGGCCTGGATCGTTGTATCATTCAATTTCAAAATGTTTAAAATTTGGAAATTCTTCTCTTTCTTCTTCTTTTTTCATCTGTAATCAATGGATTTTTGGAATTTGAAAATAAAAATAAAGGATTTCCAAAAAAATTGCTGAATTCCTCGTTTGGAAACAAAAAAAAACAAAAACTAGTTGACGTATAATCCAAAATTTGATTAAAAAGACAAGACACGAAGAAAAAGAAGAAGAAAAACAATTTTCGACGTTGTTCCATTTCATTTGCGGTCTTCTTTTTGTTTCATGTTTTATAACTGGCCTGGATTATTGTATCATTCGGTTCCATTAAGTCTAAAGCTTGGAAATTCTTTTTTTTTCCTCATTTTTTCATCTGTTATTAACGGATTTTTGAAATTTGAAAATAAAAATTGATAAATATTCGAAAAAATTACAGAATATCGAAAACAATTGCTGAATTCCACATTGGGAAGCAAAAAATCGCAATCTAGTTGACGTAAAATCGAAAATTTGTTTAAACAGAGAATAAGACACGAAGAAAAAGAAGAAGAAAAACAATTTTCGACGTTTTTACATTTCATTTGCGGTCTTCTTTTTGCATTATGTCTTATAAGTGGTCTTGATCGTTGTTATTAAATTAGTAATTTGGAAACTTTTTGCTCTTCTTTTTTAATTTTTTAAAACGAAAGAGAGAGAAGAAAAAAACCTATTTTTAACTTTTTCCGTCTCATAATATTCTTTTTTATACGTGGTTTCGATCTTTTTATCATTCATCATCAATAAATCGTTTTTAAATTCTTCTTTTTTATCTATCGATATTAATTATTACTATATAAGGTTAACTTATTCACAAATAACAAATGTCATTATTCGTTCATGGGGTTTTGTATCTAATTTTTAAAGATACAGCGGATTTTCTATGCCCCGCAGACAAACAATTGGTACAATGCGAAGCGAACAAGAAACTTTGGTTAGAAATGGAGGGAAATCGGAGTAAAAAAGTCGAAATCGCTTTAGTTTTGCCGTCTTTCGAAAAAACCGTCGAATTTTTAAACCGAACCGGGGAATACGATTCGCTCGTCACAGGTTCCATACATTTAATAGGAGCAGCTCTTTCGATTCTCGACCCGAATCTCGGGGGCACGTTGAAAGATGATTGAAACTATCGATCGAATTTAATTTGTGCTATAAACAAATTGAGAAAACAATTTTAATCTCATTTATTTTGCTTAAGTATATAAATTGTTCCCTACATACTGTGATTCTATAAAATAAATTTGTTTATGTTCGTTGGATCTTTTCGAAACCTTCTTCGTGTTGGTCCAATATACATTTGTTAATAAAAACTACAATAAACGATGAAAATGAAATAAATAGTATTTATATACGTTGGTTATTTTTTAAAATGGCCTAGGTCTATATCCTATATACATTTTTGGTTAAAAACTACGAAAAAACCGATTTGAAAATGTTTATGTTTGTTGGTTCTTCTTTTGGAACGGTTTAGATGTTTGTCCAACAAATATTTGTTGAGAAAAACTACGAAAAAACGATAGAAATCGAGTTAAAAATATTCATGTTTGTTGGTACCTTCTTGAAACGGTTCGGATGTTTGTCCAATATACATTTTTCATCAAAAACTGTACAAAAAACGATAGAAACCAAGTAAACAATATTTATGTTCGTTAGTTCTGTTTTGGAACGGTTTAGTTGTTTGTCCAACATAAATTTGTTGAGAAAAACTACGAAGAAACGATAAAAATCGAGTTAAAAATGTTTGTTTGTTGGTTCTTCTTTTGAAACGGTTCGGATGTTTGTCCAATATACATTTTTCATCAAAAACTGTACAAAAAACGATAGAAACCAAGTAAACAATATTTATGTTCGTTAGTTCTGTTTTGGAACGGTTTAGTTGTTTGTCCAACATAAATTTGTTGAGAAAAACTACGAAGAAACGATAAAAATCGAGTTAAAAATGTTTACGTTTGTTGGTACCGTTTTGAAACGGTTCAGATGTTTGTCCAATATACATTTTTCATCAAAAACTATACAAAAAACGATAGAAATCAAGTAAACAATATTTATGTTCGTTAGTTCTGTTTTGGAACGGTTTAGTTGTTTGTCCAACATAAATTTGTTGAGAAAAACTACGAAGAAACGATAAAAATCGAGTTAAAAATGTTTATGTTTGTTGGTTCTTCTTTTGAAACGGTTCGGATGTTTGTCCAATATACATTTTTCATCAAAAACTATACAAAAAACGATAGAAATCAAGTAAACAATATTTATGTTCGTTAGTTCTATTTTAGAACGGTTTAGTTGTGTGTCCAACATAAATTTGTTGAGAAAAACTACGAAGAAACGATAAAAATCGAGTTAAAAATGTTTACGTTTGTTGGTACCGTTTTGAAACGGTTAACATGTTTGTCCAATATACATTTTTCATCAAAAACTGTACAAAAAACGATAGAAACCAAGTAAACAATATTTATGTTCGTTAGTTCTGTTTTGGAACGGTTTAGTTGTTTGTCCAACATAAATTTGTTGAGAAAAACTACGAAGAAACGATAAAAATCGAGTTAAAAATGTTTATGTTTGTTGGTTCTTCTTTTGAAACGGTTCGGATGTTTGTCCAATATACATTTTTCATCAAAAACTATACAAAAAACGATAGAAATCAAGTAAACAATATTTATGTTCGTTAGTTCTATTTTAGAACGGTTTAGTTGTGTGTCCAACATAAATTTGTTGAGAAAAACTACGAAGAAACGATAAAAATCGAGTTAAAAATGTTTACGTTTGTTGGTACCGTTTTGAAACGGTTAACATGTTTGTCCAATATACATTTTTCATCAAAAACTATACAAAAAACGATAGAAATCAAGTACACAATATTTATGTTCGTTAGTTCTATTTTAGAACGGTTTAGTTGTGTATCCAACATAAATTTGTTGAGAAAAACTACGAAGAAACGATAAAAATCGAGTTAAAAATGTTTGTTTGTTGGTTCTTCTTTTGAAACGGTTCGGATGTTTGTCCAATATACATTTTTCATCAAAAACTATACAAAAAACGATAGAAATCAAGTACACAATATTTATGTTCGTTAGTTCTATTTTAGAACGGTTTAGTTGTGTGTCCAACATAAATTTGTTGAGAAAAACTACGAAGAAACGATAAAAATCGAGTTAAAAATGTTTACGTTTGTTGGTACCGTTTTGAAACGGTTCAGATGTTTGTCCAATATACATTTTTCATCAAAAACTATACAAAAAACGATAGAAATCAAGTAAACAATATTTATGTTCGTTAGTTCTGTTTTGGAACGGTTTAGTTGTTTGTCCAACATAAATTTGTTGAGAAAAACTACGAAGAAACGATAAAAATCGAGTTAAAAATGTTTATGTTTGTTGGTTCTTCTTTTGAAACGGTTCGGATGTTTGTCCAATATACATTTTTCATCAAAAACTATACAAAAAACGATAGAAATCAAGTAAACAATATTTATGTTCGTTAGTTCTATTTTAGAACGGTTTAGTTGTGTGTCCAACATAAATTTGTTGAGAAAAACTACGAAGAAACGATAAAAATCGAGTTAAAAATGTTTACGTTTGTTGGTACCGTTTTGAAACGGTTAACATGTTTGTCCAATATACATTTTTCATCAAAAACTGTACAAAAAACGATAGAAACCAAGTAAACAATATTTATGTTCGTTAGTTCTGTTTTGGAACGGTTTAGTTGTTTGTCCAACATAAATTTGTTGAGAAAAACTACGAAGAAACGATAAAAATCGAGTTAAAAATGTTTATGTTTGTTGGTTCTTCTTTTGAAACGGTTCGGATGTTTGTCCAATATACATTTTTCATCAAAAACTATACAAAAAACGATAGAAATCAAGTAAACAATATTTATGTTCGTTAGTTCTATTTTAGAACGGTTTAGTTGTGTGTCCAACATAAATTTGTTGAGAAAAACTACGAAGAAACGATAAAAATCGAGTTAAAAATGTTTACGTTTGTTGGTACCGTTTTGAAACGGTTAACATGTTTGTCCAATATACATTTTTCATCAAAAACTATACAAAAAACGATAGAAATCAAGTACACAATATTTATGTTCGTTAGTTCTATTTTAGAACGGTTTAGTTGTGTATCCAACATAAATTTGTTGAGAAAAACTACGAAGAAACGATAAAAATCGAGTTAAAAATGTTTGTTTGTTGGTTCTTCTTTTGAAACGGTTCGGATGTTTGTCCAATATACATTTTTCATCAAAAACTGTACAAAAAACGATAGAAACCAAGTAAACAATATTTATGTTCGTTAGTTCTGTTTTGGAACGGTTTAGTTGTTTGTCCAACATAAATTTGTTGAGAAAAACTACGAAGAAACGATAAAAATCGAGTTAAAAATGTTTACGTTTGTTGGTACCGTTTTGAAACGGTTCAGATGTTTGTCCAATATACATTTTTCATCAAAAACTATACAAAAAACGATAGAAATCAAGTAAACAATATTTATGTTCGTTAGTTCTGTTTTGGAACGGTTTAGTTGTTTGTCCAACATAAATTTGTTGAGAAAAACTACGAAGAAACGATAAAAATCGAGTTAAAAATGTTTATGTTTGTTGGTTCTTCTTTTGAAACGGTTCGGATGTTTGTCCAATATACATTTTTCATCAAAAACTATACAAAAAACGATAGAAATCAAGTAAACAATATTTATGTTCGTTAGTTCTATTTTAGAACGGTTTAGTTGTGTGTCCAACATAAATTTGTTGAGAAAAACTACGAAGAAACGATAAAAATCGAGTTAAAAATGTTTACGTTTGTTGGTACCGTTTTGAAACGGTTAACATGTTTGTCCAATATACATTTTTCATCAAAAACTGTACAAAAAACGATAGAAACCAAGTAAACAATATTTATGTTCGTTAGTTCTGTTTTGGAACGGTTTAGTTGTTTGTCCAACATAAATTTGTTGAGAAAAACTACGAAGAAACGATAAAAATCGAGTTAAAAATGTTTACGTTTGTTGGTACCGTTTTGAAACGGTTCAGATGTTTGTCCAATATACATTTTTCATCAAAAACTATACAAAAAACGATAGAAATCAAGTAAACAATATTTATGTTCGTTAGTTCTGTTTTGGAACGGTTTAGTTGTTTGTCCAACATAAATTTGTTGAGAAAAACTACGAAGAAACGATAAAAATCGAGTTAAAAATGTTTATGTTTGTTGGTTCTTCTTTTGAAACGGTTCGGATGTTTGTCCAATATACATTTTTCATCAAAAACTATACAAAAAACGATAGAAATCAAGTAAACAATATTTATGTTCGTTAGTTCTATTTTAGAACGGTTTAGTTGTGTGTCCAACATAAATTTGTTGAGAAAAACTACGAAGAAACGATAAAAATCGAGTTAAAAATGTTTACGTTTGTTGGTACCGTTTTGAAACGGTTAACATGTTTGTCCAATATACATTTTTCATCAAAAACTGTACAAAAAACGATAGAAACCAAGTAAACAATATTTATGTTCGTTAGTTCTGTTTTGGAACGGTTTAGTTGTTTGTCCAACATAAATTTGTTGAGAAAAACTACGAAGAAACGATAAAAATCGAGTTAAAAATGTTTATGTTTGTTGGTTCTTCTTTTGAAACGGTTCGGATGTTTGTCCAATATACATTTTTCATCAAAAACTATACAAAAAACGATAGAAATCAAGTAAACAATATTTATGTTCGTTAGTTCTATTTTAGAACGGTTTAGTTGTGTGTCCAACATAAATTTGTTGAGAAAAACTACGAAGAAACGATAAAAATCGAGTTAAAAATGTTTACGTTTGTTGGTACCGTTTTGAAACGGTTAACATGTTTGTCCAATATACATTTTTCATCAAAAACTATACAAAAAACGATAGAAATCAAGTACACAATATTTATGTTCGTTAGTTCTATTTTAGAACGGTTTAGTTGTGTATCCAACATAAATTTGTTGAGAAAAACTACGAAGAAACGATAAAAATCGAGTTAAAAATGTTTGTTTGTTGGTTCTTCTTTTGAAACGGTTCGGATGTTTGTCCAATATACATTTTTCATCAAAAACTATACAAAAAACGATAGAAATCAAGTACACAATATTTATGTTCGTTAGTTCTATTTTAGAACGGTTTAGTTGTGTGTCCAACATAAATTTGTTGAGAAAAACTACGAAGAAACGATAAAAATCGAGTTAAAAATGTTTATGTTTGTTGGTTCTTCTTTTGAAACGGTTCGGATGTTTGTCCAATATACATTTTTCATCAAAAACTATACAAAAAACGATAGAAACCGAGTAAACAATATTTATGTTCGTTAGTTCTGTTTTGGAACGGTTTAGTTGTTTGTCCAACATAAATTTGTTGAGAAAAACTACGAAGAAACGATAAAAATCGAGTTAAAAATGTTTACGTTTGTTGGTACCGTTTTGAAACGGTTCAGATGTTTGTCCAATATACATTTTTCATCAAAAACTATACAAAAAACGATAGAAACCGAGTAAACAATATTTATGTTCGTTAGTTCTGTTTTAGAACGGTTTAGTTGTGTGTCCAACATAAATTTGTTGAGAAAAACTACGAAGAAACGATAAAAATCGAGTTAAAAATGTTTATGTTTGTTGGTTCTTCTTTTGAAACGGTTCGGATGTTTGTCCAATATACTTTTCTTAAGAAAAGCTACGAAAAACAGTTACCAATATATATATTTTTCATTAAAAACGATAAAGTTAACTAACAAAATGTTTTGGAGCAAAAAAATATATGTGACAAACGAATTATCATTACAAAAAAAGTTTGGGTGACATAAATATGGTTTTAATAAGAAAAATTTGATGAAAACTATTTTGGAAAAGTTTTGACATAATTTATCAAAAACTGGAATGTATACGGGACTTTTTTTTAAATATAAATGATTATTGAAGCTATTGGATTATTTTTTTAAGTAATACGTCTCGAACTTAATCAAAAATAATTTTTCCCTATATTATTTCACTTTATCCTGAATGCGGTCCTGTCTATAAAGTCATGACTTTCTTATAGGACCTTCTAGCCGTTTGCAATGTTGCCAAATTTTCTTTAAAATATCTCATTCAAATATACATTAGTTTAGAAGTTTACTTTCCAATTCAAAAATTAAATATTCGGGTTGGTGGATTGATAAAATTAATATACAACTTTTCGAATAAAGATTTTATTTAATTTTTTTTAGTCACACTGTATATATTGAGTACTTTAATCATCATTTTATTTCAATAACGTACCATCCAAGTTGCCCACAATTTACGTCTTGATAATACAGGGAGTAACGGAAAAGTGAAAAGGGTCACTACATGACCCGATTTTATCCTATTAGACTTTTGGAGGGGGTTATTTAACATCAGATTTGTGACGTTAAACAGAAAGTGTACAACTACCGCCCGGTATTTACTACAAATGCGAATTTATTACTAAACGATTCAACGTTTAGTGATAATTTTTATCCAGGACTGTATTTAATAAATTTCAACGTGTGAAAAGTGATTTTTTTCTATTAGTTATTCGATAGGTGGTAAATTTAGTATCTCCATCTAGGTTTTTCTAGCGGTTTTCTTCTTGTAAGCGATGCAGATCTGGTTAAACACCTAGTCGTTAAGTCAATTTCGTTTTCGTGCAATGTATGAAGAGTTCTAGCACTTTGCGGTCTAGAAGGTAAACTCGTTAATCGATCAGATTCGTAATGAACTTTCTTCTTCTGGAAAAAAAATAAGTTTACAAAAGATTATTTGGGATTTGGTCACTTGGGGGTAAAAACAAACATCGATAAAGCCCCCACGTGTATTGGGTTGTACATCATCCCAATTACCGATTGAAACAACTGAAGTGCACGTTTTGTACCACGTGGCTGTACTATTTATGGTCAAAATAAACCTCATCGAAGCCCTACGTTTTTAAAATAATAATAAAAAAAATACTTACGTGTTCTATCCTACGTGTGATTTGTTTACGGTGCTCTCTATCATTAAAGCGACTACTTGTAATATATGCAAAGTTTATTTAAATTAACAATATTCCAAAAAAATTACAAAATAGGAATAGAAAATATATAGTGGAAATAGCACTTGTGAAAAATGCCTTACAAATATATTAAAATAAAAATTACTTCGAAAAAAGTTTACTTAGATCAATTCTTACCAACAATTTTTTTATGTTCAATATACATTTTTGTTAAAAGACCCAAGAAATTAGATAGAAATCAATTGAAAAACGTTCATGTTAATTAGTTCTTCATTATTAATTTATCATTAATAATCCCTATTAAGTTGTTTTTATTAGAAATGTAAAAAACGAATAAGAAATGATCTAAGAAAACGTACAATTATTTTTAAGTCCTCAATTCAAAAAAAAATAGGAATGAGACATATTATTTTAAAGCGTGAATACATTTTTTTTGTAATCATTTAGATACTTGTATTTTAAAAAATTTTTTCAGTGTAGACGTGATAAATTTTCATACGTAAATTCAATATTGCTAAAAACCACCTTAGAAATAAAAATTATTTCAACAGGTTTCATAATTGGGAAAAAAAAAGGTTAAATTTCTTTTTGGTCACATATCTATCACAACACCAAAAAACTAATTCCAGATTACGTGATTATGTATACATTTAGATGATAAAGATATTTTTATATCCATAGTCACTAAATAAATAGAAATTTAGCCCCCTTTTAACGTTCATTTGTTAAAATTGTGTTTTGATTAGGTAGGCAACCATTCATACGTGTTCTAACCCCTCGAAATTATCTAAAATTATATCAGAATCTTGATTTAAGTACTTGATTAGATTCAGTAAGCGAATTTTGAGATTTAATTAACTTTGCCCTTAAAGAAGAGGGTGTACGGTCAACTATTAGTGTAAATTTAATCATTTTTAAACTTTCAAAATTCTTAAATAACAAAACATATGAAAAATTAAAGTAAAAAAGTGGATTTTAATAACAGTGCCTTGTAATTTTTTTAATTATTTTCTTTTGAAGAAAAATTAAGGGAAATTGGTTAAATAAACAAGAAATAGGCAATTTATAACCTTATCCTGAAATTTTTTTATGGTTCCCTTTTGGATGTATTACCCGAAATTGGGAAATAACCAATTTTATAGCAGGAAAACACTTTTATGTTGAAAAAAAAAACATAGCAAATGGGATTTTTGACCACAAAATTTGATCTGATGCCCTATATATGGTTTCTTTGTGAAAATAATTAGAAATTGCAAAATATTACAGCAAAAAACAGGACAAAAATTAAAGATAACTGAAAAATAATTATTTTTTACTGAACGAAAAGTAATATTTTTTTAAATTGGTTCTAAAAATGGGTTTAACTTATAAAAAGTCCAAAATAATCCTAAAAATACAATGCGAATTAAGCTAATTTTCATTTTAATCTTCAAAGTTCGTTTTATATATAAAAAAAATCTTTCAAGAGGGGCAAAACATCGATTTCTGTTCTATTTAGTGAATAAATATTAGTGTAAACTATGGTTAATTTTAAATTTACATTATTCCTTTTATAGTTATTCCAAAAGTGCATCTAAAACTTTAGTTTCAGTGACAAAATTATTTTTTTTTTCAATATTCATCTTAACACGTCTCTATATTATTACAAACAACGACCTCCGTATAAAATTATAAACAAAACTTTTACGATAAATTAATGTTCTTGATTCAAATTTTCATCTGCAACTGGTGCTTTGTCTGGCTGTGAAGGTATCGAATTCTAGCAAAACAGAAAGAAAAAATAAAATAAGTGAATACGTACGTTTCGATGTGTATATAAAAACTACGAATTTGCTATTAACTACTATAAAATCATCAGTGATAAGAAAATTTTACTTCAAAACTACACTACACAAAATGGTTAAAGATATTGCGAAACGTCAAACACTTCTTCTTTTTTTTTCTATACAATTGAAGTCTTTCTGCTTAGGTAAGTAGTCAGTTTGAAATTAAGTAGCTGTAAATTCAGTTCTGACTCTGTCACATTTAGAACTTTATTTTAAACCAACTTCACAAGACTTCCATATTGTAGTAGAGTTAAAAATGGTTGTAATTTAGTTTTAAGCAAATAATCACAATTTTCGTCCTAAATGAATATTACAGACTGCAAAAGATCGTGTTTTAGGGGAAAAATAATGATATCTAGTCAAAGTTTTAATTGTAAAGACACAAAGTTTCGAGTTTTGATGAGAAGGAAAGTGTAGTTTGGGTTTACATCGAAATTTTGAAAACCTACTACTGGTGCTGTTTTAATTTCTATCAAACATGCGATCAGAGTTAATTTCATTCCAAAAAAGAAAAATAGTTTGAATTGTTATAACGATCTGTTAAAAGTGGTTAGTGATTAAGTAAACATGAAATGATGATGATTAACGTCGAAAATGTTATAGTTAGTATACGAGGTGTTGTGAATTTGTGTCGAAAAGTTCAGGAAATAAAAAAAATTATTTCTTTATAAATTTGATGTATGATAAAATTTTTGTATAAATTGAGAAACACCTCGTACATTCGATTGGAGAGGAAATCGAGCAGCTGTGTTGGGATTTTATGGCATAAAACGAAAGTAACTTTTAAATAAAATATAATGAATTTTTACAATTTGTCATAAAATACTGTCGTTAGAATAAAATATATGAAAAGAAAAAGAAAATTTTTACGATATGAAAGACTAGAGGAGAATTTTTATCTATCAATTAAATGATTGTTCAATTTTTGTAGAAATCATGTTTTGGATCAATAGTCAAAACGATTTAATTAAAACTTGTTTTTTATATCAGCACCCTATATATTTAGATATTATCCCTATTTTCTGACTGAAATTAAAGGCTACGAGATGTTCTGGATACTCCAATGATAGTAAAACATAATATGTGCGTTTCAATAGCCTCTCAGCTTCCTTTCGTCCTAAAAAAGTCCTGGTATGAAATTTCTGACCCTGACTTTTACCTAGATTCCCAAAAAAGGCCAAAAAATAGTCTTGTAAGATTGTTAACTCAATATTCATGAGAATAGATAAACTTTTAGTTTTGTTTTGTCTATGAATAAACAGGATTCAATATAAACGTAGTTTTATTATCCCATTATATCAGGTAAATCCTTCATCAATATAAAGTCATCTTATTCATTTCAATTATCAATATTTCGTTATTTTGTGTGATAATAAGAAATTTTAGTTTTTAAATGCCAAAATATAACCCCAGAGCTTATAAAATCGTTTAAATCATTTCATTCGAATGGTTCCAAGTCACTATCATCATTTTTACCTCAAAATGCCTAGCCTCCTTCTAAAAAAGACCGGCTTAAGGTTCTGGTGATATTTTAGGACTCGAAAACATTTATCAGGCAAAATTTGAAATTTTTTTGTGCAGTATAATTTGAAATACATGGAAATATGTTAGATATATACATAATAAATTATCAATCAAGTTGATATAAACTTTCATATACGAGGCGTGATTGAAAAATCATTTGATTTGAAACAATAGTAACCTTAAAGTTGAAGTATAGTCCAACCAAAATCACAAACAGCTTAAATAATGTTAGTATAAATGTTATTGTAACGTTATCGGAAAAAAATGATACCTTAGAAGATGAAAATGATGATATTAATATCAATAGAATGTATAAAGATATTCTGGAACCTGTAAATCAAAAAATGTACCGAATAAATTGGAGGAATTATTTTCCAAATTTTTTTGTCATAAATTAATGGAAAATCGTATATTTTTTGTCGAGAGGATTGCTAAAAAAATCTGATAACTTATTTTTCTAAAAACAGTTCTCGAGAATCCTCAGGACCTCACCAGCTCAAAAGCAAGGCTCTTTTACTAAGTTAAATCCAAGGATTTTCCTCCCTAATAGGGACAGACATCTATGTGCCCTGTGATTTGGCCAAATTTTTTTGCTTTCCAATACTATAATCAATTCTGAGGAATTTTCCCACAGCCTCCTTACTCCACAAGTACTACATTTCCCTGCAGGTTTGAGTGATTGTCAAATGTCAGCTTTTGGAGTGATAGGTTGTCGAGAATTTCGAGAACATTTTAAAGGTAGAGTTGATTGAGACTGGACATTGTTGTCAGATTTTTTCACAAAATCAATTAGAATTACCTCAAACAGGGAAAAGTTTAGCATTTTGTGGTTATGTTTCAATTAGAATATTGGAAAAAACAATTTGTGATGGTAAACAATTGAATTTTGTCTTGCTTTCATTTTACAATCATGAAAATTGGAAAATAAATGTAAGAAAAGCCTTTTACCACATTTTTATAACTAGAAATATGAAGTTTTGATCGGGCACTATTCCTATAATTATCCACTTACCTGAGATGTTGACAGAGAATGTTCCATACTAGATACACCTGACATTTGCCTCAAATAATCCTTATCATCAAATATTTTCTTATCACCACCACCTGGTTTATATTTGACGTTGTCAAGAGAACCGATTTTGCTACCGGCTTTGATTTCTATTTTCCGGTTCTCAATCTAACAAAATACAAAGAAATAAAAATAGAAATTAACTAGATTCCAACAACACAATAATTCCCTCCACAAAACACAAAAAACTGTGGAATCGAATTCACATTAAATATAAAAAGAATCTAAAATGTGATTTCTACTGATGAGGCAAAATATTACAAAACATAAATATCTCGATAGTAGACTTTTGTATGGTATTGGAAAGAGTAGCTGGTAAAATATGAGAGTGTAGCCCTTATATATGGCATAAATTAACCCAACATAGGTTCCCATAAGAACGACACGCATCCAACAGTCTATTTCCCTGAACCAGTCTATACCAATAGTAGTTATCAACTCACTGTACCTTTCTATATGTTTTATAGAAAATCATTTGAAAGTAGAATTCTTTTCCGAAAATTAATAAAAGATTCGAAAACATATAATTTATAACAATCAATTTTTTTATGCTTAAAAATTAGCGGTCTATATAGTGAAAACGTGTTCTATAAGTGATCTAAAGTAAATAAATACGTGTGTATTACAAAAGTGGGTAAATTTGCTTCTTGTTCATTAATTTATTTACTCACTTTGACATTTTTGCCAATTTTGTGTGTAATTTTCTCGTCTTTATCCTCCAATATATCCTCTGGCTGATCAAGTAAATGCGTAATTTAATAAATACAGTTTTAAATATTTTATTTCGCTTACCTTTATATCTCCACCTCCGGGTTGATGTTTAATGTTATCTTTGGATCCAACTTTCGGTTTTGCTTTTTCTTTAAAATCCAACTTTATCGATTCTATTTTTTTGTCGCCTCCTTTGGGTTTGTGCGTAGCGTTTTCTAACGAACCTATTTTGGATTTCGCGTTCCATTGTAATTTTTGATGTACTATCTATAAGATATTGAGCGAAGATACACAAAAAACAGGAATACGTGAATATAATAAAAAATAAATGGATAATATGTAACAATTATTAAATACAACTTATAATAAACGTTACACATACATGACAATTGACATATGACAAGAAACTATGATCGTAGATCAGATCGATCACTTATCAGATCGCCAATTATAATTTATAACATTATAGGTTTTCCGTGTTATTTCTGTTTCAATTGAGTTATAAATGGTTAATCAATACACGGATTTCACACAAAATTGAAATACCAATACGTTTTTTTTTTTATATCGAGTCATAAAAACCACAAACTTACACTATTCGTATGAAAGGATCATAGATAAAACATAAACATTGATAAAGGAAATTGATCATTATTTGTCGATGATTCAAATCGTGATCGGATTAATTTGAACAATAACGACAGAATACGAGATAGTTTTTTTTTGTTTCATAAACAATACTGTTTAGTTCGAAATTTTAGTCTATATAGTAAAATAAATTATCTACTCAAAAGTGCTTTTCTAAGATAAAAAAAATCACACATCCATAAGGTGCCAATAGGCACTGAAGAAACAATGACAGATGACAAGTGAAAAAAAAGTTACCTTTTTCTCCCCACTTCTGGGTGTATATTTTTCATTTTTGGCTTCTATTCTTGGCGCAACTTTGAATTCTATTTTTTTATTTTCTATTTTGACGTTACCGCCTCCAGGTTTGTAGTTCGCATTCTCCAACGAACCGATTTTGGATTTGACGACTTTCAAATTAGGGGACGGCGCATTACCCACTTGAATTTTATTCATAGGAAGTTCTGTAAACAAAGTACAAATCGAACAGGTTAAATTTGATGTGTGTGTTTAATTAATTAGATGACTGTTTTGCTAATTCTAGGGACTATTCGGTGAGTAATATATGAATTAAAGGGCTTACTTTTCTTTTCGCTAGTTGAACCTGGTGTAGTAGCATTCGAATCTGGACTTTTCAAGCTGGGTGATTTGGATCCTCTTGATGAAGATCTAGCTACTGGCGTAGACGTCGACGTCCTCGATTTCGAACTTTTTCTGGCCGATCTGCCGTCGCCGTTAGCAGCTTGGTCCTGTAAAACATATATTTGAACAACTTCACTGTTCCACGCGATTCTAAAGGCGATAAAAACTAATTAAAAATATTTTTTAGGTTCTCAACATGATCAGTACTTCAATGAAATGAATGAATTATTTTTGAGACGTTATAGAATGTACTTGGAGACCAAAAAATGGCTATCCAGAGTTAACCAGGATGTTTTAGAGTTCGGTGAGTTGAAGATGCAATTCAAACCCTTCCCGGAACTAGATACAAAAACTTTGTGAGTGGTACTTCTCGTGCAGGTCTTGTTGGAGCTCGTTGTGGCTTTCTAAATTTCAAAATCAATAATTTAACTAAAATAAAACTTACGTTTCCTTGTGTAGACTCATCCACTCCACTATCGTTATCACCTTCTGAAACAAACAAACAAAAATCAATCAAGACACGTTTAGGGAGTATTGAAATTGAATTAAATTTGAAAATAATAACCTTTAGTTGTCGATTTAGCTTCCTCCAAGTCCAAACGTTTTTCTTGCTTTACGGAAGGTGATGCTTGGTTGATATTTTCCCGTATAAATTCTTGACTTGGTGTCGTACTTTCTTCTGTTTTATTTATCGGAGATTTAGGGCTGATATCGACGCTTTTTTGCGATACCTCCGTCAAGGAGCTCTGCGATTTATCTTCATCTTCCACGATCTTATTCATCCTCGAGGTGGATCTAGATTCCGGCCTGGAAGGACCTTCTTCTAAATTTTCATTGGAATCGGAGCTTTGTCTGGAAGACGGTCTACCTTCTCCGTAACTTTCCACGCTGCTGACCGATTTCCTCCTAGTTTCTTCTTTAGATTCCGCCGTCGTTTCCGGCGGGTTCGAACTCAAACTGTAACTCCTGTTGTTCATGGCGGCTATGGAGGGCGGCTTGACAAAATCCCTCGGCGGATTATTAATTTTGTTATCGTCATTTTTAGATCGATCAATCTCTGTCGGATCCAGAGTTTGAGATCTAACTATACCTCCTTCCGGTACGAACGGTCTAACGTTACCAAATCCCGGTACGGAACGTTGTTGAAATATACCGGGAGGTCGTCGGGGAAACGGAGAGAAATTAGGTCTGAAGTTGGGTCTCGGTTGATTCGTCGCGAAAGTTTGACCTTGAGGAATCTGCTGAGATCCCGGTGGTCGTTGTATCGGTGTTCTTGGCGGAACGAATTGTTGCTGGGGTTGATTGGGAAACGGCGGTCGGTAAAGAAAGTTGCTTTTGCTATCGATTCTGTATAGGGGGCGTTGTGTGTTTATAGGGGGACCAGGCGGTTGGATCGGCGGGGATCCTTGGCCGTTTTGTTGCGATTTTGGCTAAGTACAAAAAAAAACAGCGTCTCGTAAGGACTAAACTACAATCATAAATATCAACAAGAAATATATTCACGGTTGAAGAATAATAATGAACAAATAAACAAAGTTTTGATCGGTAGTGTAAGTTTATAGGGCGACATCCCGAATAAGGACGTAAAAAAACGTTTTAAACGATTTTGATTTATTCATTTTCCAAAGACTGACCTATCCTTGATCTATTTTTAAACGTGATTCGAAAGGGGGTGGAATTTTAGACTATACGTAATGGTTGTGTGGCACGCGACAACTTAACGAAGTGAAAATTATGGTGGTTTGTTAATATTTTTCAAAGTATATGCGACCAAATCTCGAGTTTAATCCTCTTAAGGGATACCAACAATCAAATCCGATTCGTACGCGTTTTCGATCGAGACAAAACCCTGTAGATGGCGCGTCTGTATGTTTTAGTCGAGTCCTATACCTGATTTTGGGAAAAACCAAAACCTTCTCCCTGCCGTAAGTACACGAAACCAAAGGAGAAGTTTAATCTATCTGTTTTACTATCCCCCCACTACCCTCGACACTAAGACTAGCGCCCATATGACCATGAGTGAACGTCAAGTCGGAAAAGCGTTAAAACTACGAAAATTTTCCGGCGTTTACGAAATCAATTCGGTATCGAGTGTCTGCTGTATTTAAACTATCAAATATTGACGCGTTTTTGATATTCAGGACTAATTTCGAATAATTGGAGCTTCGTATAATTATGAACTTTATTGAGGAAATTCCTTAAGGGATACCAACAATCGAATCCGATTCGTACGCGTTTTCGGTCGAGACAAAACCCTGTAGATGGCGCGTCTGTATGTTTTAGTCGAGTCCTATACCTGATCTTGGGAAAAACCAAAACCTTCTCCCTGCCGTAAGTACACGAAACCAAAGGAGAAGTTTAATCCATCTGTTTTACTATCCCCCCACTACCCTCGACACTAAGACTAGCGCCCATATGACCATGAGTGAACGTCAAGTCGGAAAAGCGTTAAAACTACGAAAATTTTCCGGCGTTTACGAAATCAATTCGGTAGCGAGTGTCTGCTGTATTTAAACTATCAAATATTGACGCGTTTTTGATATTCAAGACTAATTTCGAATAATTGGAGCTTCGTATAATTATGAACTTTGTTGAGGAAATTCCTTAAGGGATACCAACAATCGAATCCGATTCGTACGCGTTTTCGATCGAGACAAAACCCTGTAGATGGCGCGTCTGTATGTTTTAGTCGAGTCCTATACCTGATTTTGGGAAAAACCAAAACCTTCTCCCTGCCGTAAGTACACGAAACCAAAGGAGAAGTTTAATCTTTCGATATTTATAGTTTAGTTGATGTTTAAGTTATCGAAATTTGTTTGTTTTACTATCCCCCCACTGCCCTCGATACGATACTAGCGCCCATATGACCATGAGTGAACGTCAAGTCGGAAAAGCGTTAAAACTACGATGATATTCGAGACTAATTTCAAAAGTTTGTTTAGTAAATTCCTAAATATACCATAACTTACTTTGAAATGTTTAATAATATTATGAATTTGGTTGCTATCAACCTCGTCCTCGCGTCGGTTCAACTCAGTTCATATTTTCTCTCGTAAATATATGAACCGCCCTCGTATCTTTTTATTTGATTGCGTTATTTGGAAAACGTATGTCAGTCAGTGCCTCTCACACAAAAACATCGATTTTTTTTTCTTTTATAAATCGGCGAAAGAATAAAAAAAGGTACGGGTCGTATAAAACTTTTGGTGACAGTGCCACCTGGTTCGAAATAATACGATCGAGCACCATAGGAATATACGGGGTGGGTATATTATAAAAATTTGACGTATTCGTAGTTTTAAGATACGAAAAAATTGCGTTCTAGGAATTTCTGGATCGTTCCAGAAGTTTCTAGAACTTTCTTCGACGTTTCTAATCGATCATCTTGGATTTGACTAATTTCGGAATATCTTACCATTTCTCTAACTTCATTTTTTGACGAATTTATGTCAGTTGTAGGGCCGTTGGGTAGAGGCTGTTCTGACATTATCTAACAATAACAAAAATTATTTTTTTTTTAAATATTTTTTATAACAAAACTAGTGCTCTACCGTCTACTACAACTTTTTCTTTGTACCAATTAACTAAACGTATAAGACTGTGCTTTATATCACGTGATACGATCTACCAGAAGCGTGAGGCTTTTTGCATGTCGTATATTTAAAGTAAAGTAAGTTTAATAAATCCCCTTTCATAGATATACAACAGTTTTTATCGTTACCACGTTCAGATTCAAGTTAAAGAAGTAATTTCATCTATTGCGGCACTTAGCAAACGCTCCACTTCAACAAATTCTACGTTTCTTCGATTTTAATAGAAAAAATAGTTTCGGGGGGTTACAGGATTTCAGTTCTGGGTCCAAATTAACCGTTTAACTTATTTTTGAAGATCTAACGGCGTTTGGATACTTTGTGAGATAGGGGACTGCATCGAATCTTCGAAATCAATGGAAACAAACAACAAAGATTAACCAGAAAGCCATCAAGTTATGGTAATAAAGATTTTTGGATTTGAAACAATCGAAAAAATTTCTTTCCAATACCACGAATCGGCCTGGAAACTTCAATGACATCGAAACGATTTAAAACCGAAGTATCAGGACCGATTTAACAAAAAGGAACCTCATCTGACGAACGTAAACTTGATCTATGTTTCTTCAATTTTATTAATTGTCTACTAGATTTATAACAGTCAAGCTAGTTTTTACTGAATCTATGATTTTATACAATTTGACAACACTGCACATCTAGGAAAGTAAACGGGGAATTACAGACTGTCGGTTCTGGGTCCAAATTAACCGTTTAACTTTTTTTCTTACGCCATCCTCATCGAAACGTCTTATTTTTGAAAATCAAAGGGCGTTTGGATACTTTGTGAGATAACAGAGCCCCGGGACTGCATCGAAGAAGTCAAAGTCATGAAATAAAGATTTTTGGATTTGAAACAATCGAAAAAATTTCTTTCCAATACCACGAATCGGCCTGGGAACTTCAATGACATCGAAACGTGGTCGAAAAATGGGTGGACGTTGTTTTGTGGTTTAAAACCGAAGTATCAGGACCGATTTAACATAAAAGGGACCTCATCTGACGAACGTAAACTTGTTCATGTATAGCGAATAGTTGTACTTTCTTCACTCTAAACTTACAGCTCGTTAATTTCAAAAGTTACCAAGCAAGTGAAAGTTTAAATAACTCTAAAGATTGAGTATTAGATAAAACGTCGCACGAAATATCAGTGCTTTCGTTGTGACACATATTTCAACTCCAAGAATGCAAAATATTCAAATACTATACTGAAAATGATGACCTTGTAAAATTTTATATTAATTAACTGGAAAGACTTGGAATTTTCGAATTCTGGACGTTTAAAAGCCATCGCAGATCGTTTTGAATGACAAAACTTTAGTTTTAGTACGAGGATGGTACCAGAAGTGCCAGGTCTGATCCAGAAACAAATGGGATACTGGATGATCGTCGATTTAGTGCATGAACTAGCAGACATACTATGGAGCAATCAAAGCAATGGTCCGGCTCCAAAGAAGGCGAAGTTTTTCGGGAATTTTTATTGCTACCTCGAGCACACTATTCGCCAGATTTAGCACCATCGAATTATCTTTTGTTACCCAAACGATTTTCCAAAAATGGTGACAGTTAATGGCTATTTCGAGGACGTTGACGGTACAGAACTTATTGGGAAACGTGCATGGAGCTAAAAGTCGAAAAATAAATCAATTTCTTTCCCAAAATTTTCCTTATTAGACCAAGTACTTCCAAAACCATCGTCGCACGCAAATAAAATTTGCGTATTCGATAAACTAAATGGAAATAAGTAATTTCGGATAGAACCAATAAATTCCAAGTCCTTTATATGAATCCTACTCGTGTTGGATTATAAAAATAAAGCTAAGAAGCTATAATGGCGCTATTTCATTGTTACCTTATTACCAATTCACTCACACAAAAGCTGGTAAGGGATCGAAAATAAAAACAACCGAAGGGTGTTTCACTACGTCGTGTTTAACACTGACCGATTCGACTGGAAAAGCATTTCCACCTTCTGCGCTGAAGTTCCATCGATCGACAACCTCCTCCATAGCACATAGGCGGTACAACGATTTAATTCAAATACGAAATCGTCAAAACAAAATTTACAGATTGCGATAAATCGAAAAATATTCGATAATCCATTATATTCGCCCGATCTAGTCCCTTTCGTTTCTAAAACAACAATTAGGAATGATAATATCGCGGCTATGAGAAAAGTTAGATATCCGGTGTAGATGCCTCGACGACGACGTAAATAACAAGAAAAAAATTTGGAAACCGCATAAAATTATTATTAACACGCTACTGTTTATTATCAATTATTAATAATTGATAGTTTTCTACAGAAACTAACCGACATTTGTCTTTTAAAGACAGTTTTTTACAGAAACTAACCGACATTTCTCTTTTAAATACAGTTTTCTACAGAAACTAACCGACATTTGTCTTTTAAAGACAGTTTTTTACAGAAACTAACCGACATTTATCATTTAAAGACAGTTTTTTACAGAAACTAACCGACATTTGTCTTTTAAAGACAGTTTTTTACAGAAACTAACCGACATTTCTCTTTTAAAGACAGTTTTCTACAGAAACTAACCGACATTTGTCTTTTAAAGACAGTTTTTTACAGAAACTAACCGACATTTGTCATTTAAAGACAGTTTTCTACAGAAACTAACCGACATTTCACTTTTAAAGACAGTTTTCTACAGAAACTAACCGACATTTGTCTTTTAAAGACAGTTTTTTACAGAAACTAACCGACATTTGTCATTTAAAGACAGTTTTCTACAGAAACTAACCGACATTTGTCATTTAAAGAGAGTTTTTTACAGAAACTAACCGACATTTGTCATTTAAAGACAGTTTTTTACAGAAACTAACCGACATTTGTCATTTAAAGACAGTTTTTTACAGAAACTAACCGACATTTGTCTTTTAAGACAGTTTTCTACAGAAACTAACCGACATTTGTCTTTTAAAGACAGTTTTTTACAGAAACTAACCGACATTTCTCTTTTAAAGACAGTTTTCTACAGAAACTAACCGACATTTGTCTTTTAAAGACAGTTTTTTACAGAAACTAACCGACATTTGTCATTTAAAGACAGTTTTCTACAGAAACTAACCGACATTTCACTTTTAAAGACAGTTTTCTACAGAAACTAACCGACATTTGTCTTTTAAAGACAGTTTTTTACAGAAACTAACCGACATTTCTCTTTTAAATACAGTTTTCTACAGAAACTAACCGACATTTGTCTTTTAAAGACAGTTTTTTACAGAAACTAACCGACATTTGTCATTTAAAGACAGTTTTTTACAGAAACTAACCGACATTTGTCTTTTAAAGACAGTTTTTTACAGAAACTAACCGACATTTCTCTTTTAAATACAGTTTTCTACAGAAACTAACCGACATTTGTCTTTTAAAGACAGTTTTTTACAGAAACTAACCGACATTTCTCTTTTAAATACAGTTTTCTACAGAAACTAACCGACATTTGTCTTTTAAAGACAGTTTTTTACAGAAACTAACCGACATTTCTCTTTTAAATACAGTTTTCTACAGAAACTAACCGACATTTGTCTTTTAAAGACAGTTTTTTACAGAAACTAACCGACATTTGTCATTTAAAGACAGTTTTTTACAGAAACTAACCGACATTTGTCTTTTAAAGACAGTTTTTTACAGAAACTAACCGACATTTCTCTTTTAAAGACAGTTTTCTACAGAAACTAACCGACATTTGTCTTTTAAAGACAGTTTTTTACAGAAACTAACCGACATTTGTCATTTAAAGACAGTTTTCTACAGAAACTAACCGACATTTCACTTTTAAAGACAGTTTTCTACAGAAACTAACCGACATTTGTCTTTTAAAGACAGTTTTTTACAGAAACTAACCGACATTTGTCATTTAAAGACAGTTTTCTACAGAAACTAACCGACATTTGTCATTTAAAGAGAGTTTTTTACAGAAACTAACCGACATTTGTCATTTAAAGACAGTTTTTTACAGAAACTAACCGACATTTGTCATTTAAAGACAGTTTTTTACAGAAACTAACCGACATTTGTCTTTTAAAGACAGTTTTCTACAGAAACTAACCGACATTTGTCTTTTAAAGACAGTTTTTTACAGAAACTAACCGACATTTCTCTTTTAAAGACAGTTTTCTACAGAAACTAACCGACATTTGTCTTTTAAAGACAGTTTTTTACAGAAACTAACCGACATTTGTCATTTAAAGACAGTTTTCTACAGAAACTAACCGACATTTCACTTTTAAAGACAGTTTTCTACAGAAACTAACCGACATTTGTCTTTTAAAGACAGTTTTTTACAGAAACTAACCGACATTTGTCATTTAAAGACAGTTTTCTACAGAAACTAACCGACATTTGTCATTTAAAGAGAGTTTTCTACAGAAACTAACCATCATTTGTCATTTAAAGACAGTTTTTTACATAAACTAACCGACATTTCTCTTTTAAAGACAGTTTTCTACAGAAACTAACCGACATTTCTCTTTTAAAGACAGTTTTTTACAGAAACTAACCGACATTTCTCTTTTAAAGACAGTTTTCTACAGAAACTAACCGACATTTGTCTTTTAAAGACAGTTTTTTACAGAAACTAACCGACATTTGTCATTTAAAGACAGTTTTTTACAGAAACTAACCGACATTTCACTTTTAAAGACAGTTTTCTACAGAAACTAACCGACATTTGTCATTTAAAGACAGTTTTTTACAGAAACTAACCGACATTTCTCTTTTAAAGACAGTTTTTTACAGAAACTAACCGACATTTCTCTTTTAAAGACAGTTTTCTACAGAAACTAACCGACATTTGTCTTTTAAAGACAGTTTTTTACAGAAACTAACCGACATTTGTCATTTAAAGACAGTTTTCTACAGAAACTAACCGACATTTCACTTTTAAAGACAGTTTTCTACAGAAACTAACCGACATTTGTCTTTTAAAGACAGTTTTTTACAGAAACTAACCGACATTTGTCATTTAAAGACAGTTTTCTACAGAAACTAACCGACATTTGTCATTTAAAGAGAGTTTTCTACAGAAACTAACCATCATTTGTCATTTAAAGACAGTTTTTTACATAAACTAACCGACATTTCTCTTTTAAAGACAGTTTTCTACAGAAACTAACCGACATTTCTCTTTTAAAGACAGTTTTTTACAGAAACTAACCGACATTTCTCTTTTAAAGACAGTTTTCTACAGAAACTAACCGACATTTGTCTTTTAAAGACAGTTTTTTACAGAAACTAACCGACATTTGTCATTTAAAGACAGTTTTTTACAGAAACTAACCGACATTTCACTTTTAAAGACAGTTTTCTACAGAAACTAACCGACATTTGTCATTTAAAGACAGTTTTTTACAGAAACTAACCGACATTTCTCTTTTAAAGACAGTTTTTTACAGAAACTAACCGACATTTCTCTTTTAAAGACAGTTTTCTACAGAAACTAACCGACATTTGTCTTTTAAAGACAGTTTTTTACAGAAACTAACCGACATTTGTCATTTAAAGACAGTTTTCTACAGAAACTAACCGACATTTCACTTTTAAAGACAGTTTTCTACAGAAACTAACCGACATTTGTCATTTAAAGACAGTTTTCTACAGAAACTAACCGACATTTCACTTTTAAAGACAGTTTTCTACAGAAACTAACCGACATTTGTCTTTTAAAGACAGTTTTCTACAGAAACTAACCGACATTTCTCTTTTAAAGACAGTTTTCTACAGAAACTAACCGACATTTGTCATTTAAAGACAGTTTTTTACAGAAACTAACCGACATTTCTCTTTTAAAGACAGTTTTCTACAGAAACTAACCGACATTTGTCATTTAAAGACAGTTTTTTACAGAAACTAACCGACATTTCTCTTTTAAAGACAGTTTTCTACAGAAACTAACCGACATTTGTCATTTAAAGACAGTTTTCTACAGAAACTAACCGACATTTCTCTTTTAAAGACAGTTTTCTACAGAAACTAACCGACATTTGTCATTTAAAGACAGTTTTTTACAGAAACTAACCGACATTTCTCTTTTAAAGACAGTTTTCTACAGAAACTAACCGACATTTGTCATTTAAAGACAGTTTTTTACAGAAACTAACCGACATTTCTCTTTTAAAGACAGTTTTCTACAGAAACTAACCGACATTTGTCATTTAAAGACAGTTTTCTACAGAAACTAACCGACATTTCTCTTTTAAAGACAGTTTTCTACAGAAACTAACCGACATTTGTCATTTAAAGACAGTTTTTTACAGAAACTAACCGACATTTGTCTTTTAAAGACAGTTTTCTACAGAAACTAACCGACATTTGTCATTTAAAGACAGTTTTCTACAGAAACTAACCGACATTTGTCATTTAAAGACAGTTTTTTACAGAAACTAACCGACATTTGTCTTTTAAAGACAGTTTTCTACAGAAACTAACCGACATTTGTCATTTAAAGACAGTTTTCTACAGAAACTAACCGACATTTCTCTTTTAAAGACAGTTTTCTACAGAAACTAACCGACATTTGTCTTTTAAAGACAGTTTTTTACAGAAACTAACCGACATTTGTCATTTAAAGACAGTTTTCTACAGAAACTAACCGACATTTCACTTTTAAAGACAGTTTTCTACAGAAACTAACCGACATTTGTCTTTTAAAGACAGTTTTTTACAGAAACTAACCGACATTTGTCATTTAAAGACAGTTTTCTACAGAAACTAACCGACATTTGTCATTTAAAGAGAGTTTTTTACAGAAACTAACCGACATTTGTCATTTAAAGACAGTTTTTTACAGAAACTAACCGACATTTGTCATTTAAAGACAGTTTTTTACAGAAACTAACCGACATTTGTCTTTTAAAGACAGTTTTCTACAGAAACTAACCGACATTTGTCTTTTAAAGACAGTTTTTTACAGAAACTAACCGACATTTCTCTTTTAAAGACAGTTTTCTACAGAAACTAACCGACATTTGTCTTTTAAAGACAGTTTTTTACAGAAACTAACCGACATTTGTCATTTAAAGACAGTTTTCTACAGAAACTAACCGACATTTCACTTTTAAAGACAGTTTTCTACAGAAACTAACCGACATTTGTCTTTTAAAGACAGTTTTTTACAGAAACTAACCGACATTTGTCATTTAAAGACAGTTTTTTACAGAAACTAACCGACATTTGTCATTTAAAGACAGTTTTCTACAGAAACTAACCGACATTTCACTTTTAAAGACAGTTTTCTACAGAAACTAACCGACATTTGTCTTTTAAAGACAGTTTTCTACAGAAACTAACCGACATTTGTCTTTTAAAGACAGTTTTTTACAGAAACTAACCGACATTTGTCATTTAAAGACAGTTTTCTACAGAAACTAACCGACATTTCACTTTTAAAGACAGTTTTCTACAGAAACTAACCGACATTTGTCTTTTAAAGACAGTTTTTTACAGAAACTAACCGACATTTCTCTTTTAAATACAGTTTTCTACAGAAACTAACCGACATTTGTCTTTTAAAGACAGTTTTTTACAGAAACTAACCGACATTTGTCATTTAAAGACAGTTTTTTACAGAAACTAACCGACATTTGTCTTTTAAAGACAGTTTTTTACAGAAACTAACCGACATTTCTCTTTTAAATACAGTTTTCTACAGAAACTAACCGACATTTGTCTTTTAAAGACAGTTTTTTACAGAAACTAACCGACATTTCTCTTTTAAATACAGTTTTCTACAGAAACTAACCGACATTTGTCTTTTAAAGACAGTTTTTTACAGAAACTAACCGACATTTCTCTTTTAAATACAGTTTTCTACAGAAACTAACCGACATTTGTCTTTTAAAGACAGTTTTTTACAGAAACTAACCGACATTTGTCATTTAAAGACAGTTTTTTACAGAAACTAACCGACATTTGTCTTTTAAAGACAGTTTTTTACAGAAACTAACCGACATTTCTCTTTTAAAGACAGTTTTCTACAGAAACTAACCGACATTTGTCTTTTAAAGACAGTTTTTTACAGAAACTAACCGACATTTGTCATTTAAAGACAGTTTTCTACAGAAACTAACCGACATTTCACTTTTAAAGACAGTTTTCTACAGAAACTAACCGACATTTGTCTTTTAAAGACAGTTTTTTACAGAAACTAACCGACATTTGTCATTTAAAGAGAGTTTTTTACAGAAACTAACCGACATTTGTCATTTAAAGACAGTTTTTTACAGAAACTAACCGACATTTGTCATTTAAAGACAGTTTTTTACAGAAACTAACCGACATTTGTCTTTTAAAGACAGTTTTCTACAGAAACTAACCGACATTTGTCTTTTAAAGACAGTTTTTTACAGAAACTAACCGACATTTCTCTTTTAAAGACAGTTTTCTACAGAAACTAACCGACATTTGTCTTTTAAAGACAGTTTTTTACAGAAACTAACCGACATTTGTCATTTAAAGACAGTTTTCTACAGAAACTAACCGACATTTCACTTTTAAAGACAGTTTTCTACAGAAACTAACCGACATTTGTCTTTTAAAGACAGTTTTTTACAGAAACTAACCGACATTTGTCATTTAAAGACAGTTTTCTACAGAAACTAACCGACATTTGTCATTTAAAGAGAGTTTTCTACAGAAACTAACCATCATTTGTCATTTAAAGACAGTTTTTTACATAAACTAACCGACATTTCTCTTTTAAAGACAGTTTTCTACAGAAACTAACCGACATTTCTCTTTTAAAGACAGTTTTTTACAGAAACTAACCGACATTTCTCTTTTAAAGACAGTTTTCTACAGAAACTAACCGACATTTGTCTTTTAAAGACAGTTTTTTACAGAAACTAACCGACATTTGTCATTTAAAGACAGTTTTTTACAGAAACTAACCGACATTTCACTTTTAAAGACAGTTTTCTACAGAAACTAACCGACATTTGTCATTTAAAGACAGTTTTTTACAGAAACTAACCGACATTTCTCTTTTAAAGACAGTTTTTTACAGAAACTAACCGACATTTCTCTTTTAAAGACAGTTTTCTACAGAAACTAACCGACATTTGTCTTTTAAAGACAGTTTTTTACAGAAACTAACCGACATTTGTCATTTAAAGACAGTTTTCTACAGAAACTAACCGACATTTCACTTTTAAAGACAGTTTTCTACAGAAACTAACCGACATTTGTCTTTTAAAGACAGTTTTTTACAGAAACTAACCGACATTTGTCATTTAAAGACAGTTTTCTACAGAAACTAACCGACATTTGTCATTTAAAGAGAGTTTTCTACAGAAACTAACCATCATTTGTCATTTAAAGACAGTTTTTTACATAAACTAACCGACATTTCTCTTTTAAAGACAGTTTTCTACAGAAACTAACCGACATTTCTCTTTTAAAGACAGTTTTTTACAGAAACTAACCGACATTTCTCTTTTAAAGACAGTTTTCTACAGAAACTAACCGACATTTGTCTTTTAAAGACAGTTTTTTACAGAAACTAACCGACATTTGTCATTTAAAGACAGTTTTTTACAGAAACTAACCGACATTTCACTTTTAAAGACAGTTTTCTACAGAAACTAACCGACATTTGTCATTTAAAGACAGTTTTTTACAGAAACTAACCGACATTTCTCTTTTAAAGACAGTTTTTTACAGAAACTAACCGACATTTCTCTTTTAAAGACAGTTTTCTACAGAAACTAACCGACATTTGTCTTTTAAAGACAGTTTTTTACAGAAACTAACCGACATTTGTCATTTAAAGACAGTTTTCTACAGAAACTAACCGACATTTCACTTTTAAAGACAGTTTTCTACAGAAACTAACCGACATTTGTCATTTAAAGACAGTTTTCTACAGAAACTAACCGACATTTCACTTTTAAAGACAGTTTTCTACAGAAACTAACCGACATTTGTCTTTTAAAGACAGTTTTCTACAGAAACTAACCGACATTTCTCTTTTAAAGACAGTTTTCTACAGAAACTAACCGACATTTGTCATTTAAAGACAGTTTTTTACAGAAACTAACCGACATTTCTCTTTTAAAGACAGTTTTCTACAGAAACTAACCGACATTTGTCATTTAAAGACAGTTTTTTACAGAAACTAACCGACATTTCTCTTTTAAAGACAGTTTTCTACAGAAACTAACCGACATTTGTCATTTAAAGACAGTTTTCTACAGAAACTAACCGACATTTCTCTTTTAAAGACAGTTTTCTACAGAAACTAACCGACATTTGTCATTTAAAGACAGTTTTTTACAGAAACTAACCGACATTTCTCTTTTAAAGACAGTTTTCTACAGAAACTAACCGACATTTGTCATTTAAAGACAGTTTTTTACAGAAACTAACCGACATTTCTCTTTTAAAGACAGTTTTCTACAGAAACTAACCGACATTTGTCATTTAAAGACAGTTTTCTACAGAAACTAACCGACATTTCTCTTTTAAAGACAGTTTTCTACAGAAACTAACCGACATTTGTCATTTAAAGACAGTTTTTTACAGAAACTAACCGACATTTGTCTTTTAAAGACAGTTTTCTACAGAAACTAACCGACATTTGTCATTTAAAGACAGTTTTCTACAGAAACTAACCGACATTTGTCATTTAAAGACAGTTTTTTACAGAAACTAACCGACATTTGTCTTTTAAAGACAGTTTTCTACAGAAACTAACCGACATTTGTCATTTAAAGACAGTTTTCTACAGAAACTAACCGACATTTCTCTTTTAAAGACAGTTTTCTACAGAAACTAACCGACATTTGTCTTTTAAAGACAGTTTTTTACAGAAACTAACCGACATTTGTCATTTAAAGACAGTTTTCTACAGAAACTAACCGACATTTCACTTTTAAAGACAGTTTTCTACAGAAACTAACCGACATTTGTCTTTTAAAGACAGTTTTTTACAGAAACTAACCGACATTTGTCATTTAAAGACAGTTTTCTACAGAAACTAACCGACATTTGTCATTTAAAGAGAGTTTTTTACAGAAACTAACCGACATTTGTCATTTAAAGACAGTTTTTTACAGAAACTAACCGACATTTGTCATTTAAAGACAGTTTTTTACAGAAACTAACCGACATTTGTCTTTTAAAGACAGTTTTCTACAGAAACTAACCGACATTTGTCTTTTAAAGACAGTTTTTTACAGAAACTAACCGACATTTCTCTTTTAAAGACAGTTTTCTACAGAAACTAACCGACATTTGTCTTTTAAAGACAGTTTTTTACAGAAACTAACCGACATTTGTCATTTAAAGACAGTTTTCTACAGAAACTAACCGACATTTCACTTTTAAAGACAGTTTTCTACAGAAACTAACCGACATTTGTCTTTTAAAGACAGTTTTTTACAGAAACTAACCGACATTTGTCTTTTAAAGACAGTTTTTTACAGAAACTAACCGACATTTGTCATTTAAAGACAGTTTTCTACAGAAACTAACCGACATTTGTCTTTTAAAGACAGTTTTTTACAGAAACTAACCGACATTTCTCTTTTAAAGACAGTTTTCTACAGAAACTAACCGACATTTGTCATTTAAAGACAGTTTTCTACAGAAACTAACCGACATTTGTCTTTTAAAGACAGTTTTTTACAGAAACTAACCGACATTTCTCTTTTAAAGACAGTTTTCTACAGAAACTAACCGACATTTGTCTTTTAAAGACAGTTTTTTACAGAAACTAACCGACATTTGTCATTTAAAGACAGTTTTCTACAGAAACTAACCGACATTTGTCATTTAAAGAGAGTTTTCTACAGAAACTAACCATCATTTGTCATTTAAAGACAGTTTTTTACATAAACTAACCGACATTTCTCTTTTAAAGACAGTTTTCTACAGAAACTAACCGACATTTCTCTTTTAAAGACAGTTTTTTACAGAAACTAACCGACATTTCTCTTTTAAAGACAGTTTTCTACAGAAACTAACCGACATTTGTCTTTTAAAGACAGTTTTTTACAGAAACTAACCGACATTTGTCATTTAAAGACAGTTTTTTACAGAAACTAACCGACATTTCACTTTTAAAGACAGTTTTCTACAGAAACTAACCGACATTTGTCATTTAAAGACAGTTTTTTACAGAAACTAACCGACATTTCTCTTTTAAAGACAGTTTTTTACAGAAACTAACCGACATTTCTCTTTTAAAGACAGTTTTCTACAGAAACTAACCGACATTTGTCTTTTAAAGACAGTTTTTTACAGAAACTAACCGACATTTGTCATTTAAAGACAGTTTTCTACAGAAACTAACCGACATTTCACTTTTAAAGACAGTTTTCTACAGAAACTAACCGACATTTGTCTTTTAAAGACAGTTTTTTACAGAAACTAACCGACATTTGTCATTTAAAGACAGTTTTCTACAGAAACTAACCGACATTTGTCATTTAAAGAGAGTTTTCTACAGAAACTAACCATCATTTGTCATTTAAAGACAGTTTTTTACATAAACTAACCGACATTTCTCTTTTAAAGACAGTTTTCTACAGAAACTAACCGACATTTCTCTTTTAAAGACAGTTTTTTACAGAAACTAACCGACATTTCTCTTTTAAAGACAGTTTTCTACAGAAACTAACCGACATTTGTCTTTTAAAGACAGTTTTTTACAGAAACTAACCGACATTTGTCATTTAAAGACAGTTTTTTACAGAAACTAACCGACATTTCACTTTTAAAGACAGTTTTCTACAGAAACTAACCGACATTTGTCATTTAAAGACAGTTTTTTACAGAAACTAACCGACATTTCTCTTTTAAAGACAGTTTTTTACAGAAACTAACCGACATTTCTCTTTTAAAGACAGTTTTCTACAGAAACTAACCGACATTTGTCTTTTAAAGACAGTTTTTTACAGAAACTAACCGACATTTGTCATTTAAAGACAGTTTTCTACAGAAACTAACCGACATTTCACTTTTAAAGACAGTTTTCTACAGAAACTAACCGACATTTGTCATTTAAAGACAGTTTTCTACAGAAACTAACCGACATTTCACTTTTAAAGACAGTTTTCTACAGAAACTAACCGACATTTGTCTTTTAAAGACAGTTTTCTACAGAAACTAACCGACATTTCTCTTTTAAAGACAGTTTTCTACAGAAACTAACCGACATTTGTCATTTAAAGACAGTTTTTTACAGAAACTAACCGACATTTCTCTTTTAAAGACAGTTTTCTACAGAAACTAACCGACATTTGTCATTTAAAGACAGTTTTTTACAGAAACTAACCGACATTTCTCTTTTAAAGACAGTTTTCTACAGAAACTAACCGACATTTGTCATTTAAAGACAGTTTTCTACAGAAACTAACCGACATTTCTCTTTTAAAGACAGTTTTCTACAGAAACTAACCGACATTTGTCATTTAAAGACAGTTTTTTACAGAAACTAACCGACATTTCTCTTTTAAAGACAGTTTTCTACAGAAACTAACCGACATTTGTCATTTAAAGACAGTTTTTTACAGAAACTAACCGACATTTCTCTTTTAAAGACAGTTTTCTACAGAAACTAACCGACATTTGTCATTTAAAGACAGTTTTCTACAGAAACTAACCGACATTTCTCTTTTAAAGACAGTTTTCTACAGAAACTAACCGACATTTGTCATTTAAAGACAGTTTTTTACAGAAACTAACCGACATTTGTCTTTTAAAGACAGTTTTCTACAGAAACTAACCGACATTTGTCATTTAAAGACAGTTTTCTACAGAAACTAACCGACATTTCTCTTTTAAAGACAGTTTTCTACAGAAACTAACCGACATTTGTCATTTAAAGACAGTTTTTTACAGAAACTAACCGACATTTCTCTTTTAAAGACAGTTTTCTACAGAAACTAACCGACATTTGTCATTTAAAGACAGTTTTTTACAGAAACTAACCGACATTTCTCTTTTAAAGACAGTTTTCTACAGAAACTAACCGACATTTGTCATTTAAAGACAGTTTTCTACAGAAACTAACCGACATTTCTCTTTTAAAGACAGTTTTCTACAGAAACTAACCGACATTTGTCATTTAAAGACAGTTTTTTACAGAAACTAACCGACATTTGTCTTTTAAAGACAGTTTTCTACAGAAACTAGCCGACATTTGTCATTTAAAGACAGTTAAAGGCAGTTTAATTTAAATACCAAATCGTCAAAAAAAAATTTCGGATCGTTACAGATTGCGATAAATCGAAAAATATTCGACAATCCATCATATTCACCCGATCTAGTCCCTTTCGTTTCTAAAACAACAATTAGGAATGTTAACATCGCGGCTATGAGAAAAGTTAGAAATCTGGTGTAGGTGCCTCGACAACGACGTAAATAACAAGAAAAAAATTTTGGAAACCGTACAAAATTATTATTAACACGCTACTGTTTATTATCAATTATTAATAATTGATAGTTTTCTACAGTTAAGTTCTAGAAAATTAATCTTATAGGGGTATTATCGCGACAACTACATCGCGGCGAAAGATTTTCATAAAAAAAAACTGTTTTTTAACACATAAATTGATAAGATTGTTTCTAGTACGTTGAAAATAATTTATTTCTAATATAATGGAAAAAACTTTCATAAACGATTATCATTATTAACACATTAAATATTTTTATTTAACGTCACGATAAAATTACGAACGGTAATTAATCGGGAAATGATTTAGTACAAGCAATAAGGAAAATATAAATAGACCTGTCAATCGAAATGATTTTTCTAGATAAAGAACGTCACCAAAATGTATTAAAGTCATTTTATTTCGATTTTACGTATTTTAATTTATCATTTTTTCGAATTTATGAATTTTCCACCATTTTTTTGTCTGTTACTTTTTTCACAACTTCGACAAACACAAATTTTGCTTTCGGTGTTGATTTAGGAAAGTCGTAGAATAGATAAAAGTCACACAGTGTAAGATCAGGCGAATAAGTTGGGTAGACCCAAGGAAAATATATTATTTTCGTTTGGGGGTCGATTATTTCGCAATATGTTATTTATAACAACATTTTCATGATATAAAATTCGAGAATATAATTTTCCTTTTCGAGATTTATCTTTCTGCGTAATAATAATTTATTGCCAGACGACACGCGCTTAATAAGTTCATTTGTTTCATCTTTTAACCCTTTCGGGGTTAAAAAATATCAAATTCAACCGTCTCGATCGTTGACGTTTAAATATAAATGATAAGCTTGATTTTATATATAAGAAAAAAATCTATTAATCGATACGATCGTGATTAGAATCCATTTTCCGAAACTATAACTTTCATTTTAATGCAAAATACAGATAAATAAACAAAATATTTCGACATAATTCACATGAAAATTTCAATGTTATTAGCATACGTATACGGGGTGTGCGTTTCCTACCGAACAATATGGATTATGTCCTACCGAACACACTGTTTAAACTATTGAAGGTAAACTCAGTCTTAAGTCTCTGAAGACGGTAATTTGGTCATCGAAACACCTCGAGGGGTGTTAAAATTCTATTATGTCAAGTCTCTTTAAACAAACTGCGTGTTCATTCGGTTGAATCGGTGTCCTTGACTTTTCTACTCGATTGATCCTTTATATTGCTAACCGACATTTGTCATTTAAAGACAGTTTTCTACAGAAACTAACCGCCAATTGCCTTTTAAGACAGTTTTCTACAGAAACTAACCGATATTTGTCATTTAAAGACAGTTTTCTACAGAAACTAACCGTCAATTGTCATTTAAAAACAGTTTTCTACATAAATTAACTGTCATTTGTCATTTAAAGACAGTTTTCTACAGAAACTAACCGCCAATTGCCTTTTAAGACAGTTTTCTACAGAAACTAACCGATATTTGTCATTTAAAGACAGTTTTCTACAGAAACTAACCGTCATTTGTCATTTAAAGACAGTTTTCTACATAAATTAACTGTCATTTGTCATTTAAAGACAGTTTTCTACATAAATTAACTGTCATTTGTTATTTAAAGACAGTTTTCTACAGAAACTAACCGTCATTTGTCATTTAAAGACAGTGTTATTAGCATAAGTATACGGGGTGTGCGTTTCTTACCGAACAATATGGATTATGTCCTACCGAACACACTGTTTACAGTATTGAATGTAAACTCAGTCTTAAGTCTCTGAAGACGGTAATTTGGTCATCGAAACACCTCGAGGGGTGTTAAAATTCTATTATGTCAAGTCTCTTTAAACAAACTGCGTGTTCATTCGGTTGAATCGGTGTCCTTGACTTTTCTACTCGATTGATCCTTTATATTGCTAACCGACATTTGTCATTTAAAGACAGTTTTCTACAGAAACTAACCGCCAATTGCCTTTTAAGACAGTTTTCTACAGAAACTAACCGATATTTGTCATTTAAAGACAGTTTTCTACAGAAACTAACCGTCAATTGTCATTTAAAAACAGTTTTCTACATAAATTAACTGTCATTTGTCATTTAAAGACAGTTTTCTACAGAAACTAACCGCCAATTGCCTTTTAAGACAGTTTTCTACAGAAACTAACCGATATTTGTCATTTAAAGACAGTTTTCTACAGAAACTAACCGTCATTTGTCATTTAAAGACAGTTTTCTACATAAATTAACTGTCATTTGTCATTTAAAGACAGTTTTCTACATAAATTAACTGTCATTTGTTATTTAAAGACAGTTTTCTACAGAAACTAACCGCCAATTGCCTTTTAAGACAGTTTTCTACAGAAACTAACCGACATTTGTCATTTAAAGACAGTTTTCTACAGAAACTAACCGTCAATTGTCATTTAAAAACAGTTTTCTACATAAATTAACTGTCATTTGTCATTTAAAGACAGTTTTCTACAGAAACTAACCGCCAATTGCCTTTTAAGACAGTTTTCTACAGAAACTAACCGATATTTGTCATTTAAAGACAGTTTTCTACAGAAACTAACCGTCATTTGTCATTTAAAGACAGTTTTCTACATAAATTAACTGTCATTTGTCATTTAAAGACAGTTTTCTACATAAATTAACTGTCATTTGTTATTTAAAGACAGTTTTCTACAGAAACTAACCGCCAATTGCCTTTTAAGACAATTTTCTATAGAAACTAACCGACATGTCATTTAAAGACAGTTTTCTACAGAAACTAACCGTCATTTGTCATTTAAAGACAGTTTTCTACAGAAACTAACCGTCATTTGTCATTTAAAGACAGTTTTCTACAGAAACTAACCGACATTTGTCATTTAAAGACAGCTTTCTACAGAAACTAACCGTCATTTGTGTTTTAAAGACAGTTTTCTACAGAAACTAACCGCCAATTGTCTTTTAAGACAGTTTTCTACAGAAACTAACCGACATTTGTCATTTAAAGACAGTTTTCTACAGAAACTAACCGTCATTTGTCATTTAAAGACAGTTTTCTACAGAAACTAACCGACATTTGTCATTTAAAGACAGCTTTCTACAGAAACTAACCGTCATTTGTGTTTTAAAGACAGTTTTCTACAGAAACTAACCGCCAATTGTCTTTTAAGACAGTTTTGTACAGAAACTAACCGTCATTTGTCATTTAAAGACAGTTTTCTACAGAAACTAACCGTCATTTGTCATTTAAAGACAGTTTTCTACAGAAACTAACCGTCATTTGTCATTTAAAGACAGTGTTATTAGCATAAGTATACGGGGTGTGCGTTTCTTACCGAACAATATGGATTATGTCCTACCGAACACACTGTTTACAGTATTGAATGTAAACTCAGTCTTAAGTCTCTGAAGACGGTAATTTGGTCATCGAAACACCTCGAGGGGTGTTAAAATTCTATTATGTCAAGTCTCTTTAAACAAACTGCGTGTTCATTCGGTTGAATCGGTGTCCTTGACTTTTCTACTCGATTGATCCTTTATATTGCTGATTGACGATACTATTAAAAATTAAGAAGATGATACATAATGAAGTTGGTCATTTAGATTGTTGTGTGTATTTGGCGGCGCGATGTGGGTGTGCCTTTCGAATTAAATCAGTAAAACAACGGCGTAGGTTTCTCCCATATGCTATTTATTTGTTTTAAATTTGATAATAGCGTTTCGGGGAGCGTCCTAGATTTTCGACTTAGATAGCCTTGACAGGGACGGATTGCCGGTAATTTATGAGCGTTCGCCGCCGTTTCCGCGTGTTTATTAAATTGCCTACACGCTAAATTCTTCCCACTTCCAATATTATCTGGCTTTCAGTACGTAATATGAGTGTAAATCGGTCATTTGGTGAACTCGTTTTAATGAAATAAATATAAAAAACAAACCATCCTATCTTTAGAGACTCTCATTCACATAAAGAGAGTGTCGTTTACAAATACATAACGTCAGTTGTCATTTAAAGACAGTTTTCTACAGAAACTAACCGACATTTGTCTTTTAAAGACAGTTTTTTACAGAAACTAACCGACATTTGTCATTTAAAGACAGTTTTCTACAGAAACTAACCGCCATTTGTGTTTACAGACAGTTTTCTACAGAAACTAACCGTCATTTGTCTTTTAAAGACAGTTTTCTACAGAAAGTAACCGCCATTCGTGTTTACAGACAGTTTTGTACAGAAACTAACCGTCATTTGTCTTTTAAAGACAGTTTTCTACAGAAAGTAACCGCCATTCGTGTTTACAGACAGTTTTGTACAGAAACTAACCGTCATTTGTCTTTTAAAGACAGTTTTCTACAGAAAGTAACCGCCATTCGTGTTTACAGACAGTTTTGTACAGAAACTAACCGTCATTTGTCTTTTAAAGACAGTTTTCTACAGAAAGTAACCGCCATTCGTGTTTACAGACAGTTTTGTACAGAAACTAACCGTCATTTGTCTTTTAAAGACAGTTTTCTACAGAAAGTAACCGCCATTCGTGTTTACAGACAGTTTTGTACAGAAACTAACCATCAATTGTCATTTAAAGACAGTTTTCTACAGAAACTAACCGCCATTTGTGTTTACAGACAGTTTTCTACAGAAACTAACCGTCATTTGTCTTTTAAAGACAGTTTTCTACAGAAAGTAACCGCCATTCGTGTTTACAGACAGTTTTGTACAGAAACTAACCGTCATTTGTCTTTTAAAGACAGTTTTCTACAGAAAGTAACCGCCATTCGTGTTTACAGACAGTTTTGTACAGAAACTAACCGTCATTTGTCTTTTAAAGACAGTTTTCTACAGAAAGTAACCGCCATTCGTGTTTACAGACAGTTTTGTACAGAAACTAACCGTCATTTGTCTTTTAAAGACAGTTTTCTACAGAAAGTAACCGCCATTCGTGTTTACAGACAGTTTTGTACAGAAACTAACCGTCATTTGTCTTTTAAAGACAGTTTTCTACAGAAAGTAACCGACATTTGTCTTTTACAGACAGTTTTGTACAGAAACTAACCGTCATTTGTCATTTAAAGACAGTTTTTTACGGAAACTAACAGTCCACTGTATCGAATGGAATTTTTATCGAACTGTCCTCGTATATACCAATAAGATAAATATCGAGTCACTTTTCGTGAGGATTGGAGTTGATTTAATACATTTTGTATTTTTAATTTTCATTATACAAAAATATCTACCTGTATAAATTCAATTTTGATAAAACCGTTCCATCATCCTTTTATCAAAACTAAAATTTATCAGCTTTCTATAAATAAACTTCCTGGGATCCTTTTTGAATTTAGTCCAAGTGTAAATGAACTAAAAATAATTTTAGAAAAAAATTTCTACCTGAATTTCAATACAAAAAATTAGAATCATTGTTAAAGTTGATGGGATTTTTTTCGTTTCTGATTAAATTTTGAAGTAATTCCTGTAGTATTTGTTAAAAGAATTGGGTGGAATTGTAGAAATCACAGTTTTTGAAGTTTAGATCTTCATTATATAGGACAGACATCTAATTATGTTTAAAATAGATTCAAGAATCATTTGTACGATAATAGAACTGCATTAATAAAACATGAAATAGCAAAAAATGTACCTTTATTAACAAAAATTCACATAAACATCAATCACTGGAAATGAAATAATTTTCAGCTATACAGGATGTCCCAAAAATAATTGTATGTCTGAGTCCGTGATTATTGTTTACTTATTTTTAAGATACTATGTATATAAGCTACAAACTTTCGTTTTTTTTTTATTATTCAATTTGCATAAATTCAACTTTTTTTTATTGGAATACGAGTTAGTAAAAATTATTTTAAAATAAACATTATGCAATAATTGTTGCCGCTGTAGTCAATTTTAAAAATAGAATATGATAAAAATAAACATTGCTAATGTTTACACATTCGTATTGAAGCAATTAATTATTAGTTATAATGAAATGTCATGTCTTTCAAACGCTGGAAATATCACTTAATAACCAATAAAAAGACGCTAACGGAACAATTGGCGACATTTTTCAAAAGAAACCCGAAATTCCATAGAAACTTCACATAAATTCGTACCGTTCAGAAATGGATCAACATCGTAAAGGTTAAACGCAGATGATTGGCCGAGCGACGAAAAGATAATCAAAATTTTGATCGTGGAAAATATATAAATCCACAAACAGTGGCAGAAAGAGCTCTTTCCACCAAAAAATGTTTATTTTTTACAGAAACTAACCGTCATTTGTGTTTACAGACAGTTTTCTACAGAAACTAACCGACATTTGTCTTTTAAAGACAGTTTTTTACAGAAACTAACCGTCATTTGTCATTTAAAGACAGTTTTCTACATAAACTAACCGTCATTTATCATTAAAAGACAGTTTTTTACAGAAACTAACCGTCATTTGTGTTTACAGACAGTTTTCTACAGAAACTAACCGTCATTTGTCATTTAAAGACAGTTTTCTACATAAACTAACCGTCATTTGTCATTTAAAGACAGTTTTCTACAGAAACTAACCGTCATTCGTCTTTTAAAGACAGTTTTCCACAGAAACTAACCATCATTTGTCATTTAAAGACAGTTTTTTACAGAAACTAACCGTCATTTGTCATTTAAAGACAGTTTTCTACATAAACTAACCGTCATTTATCATTAAAAGACAGTTTTTTACAGAAACTAACCGTCATTTGTCATTTAAAGACAGTTTTCTACATAAACTAACCGTCATTTATCATTAAAAGACAGTTTTTTACAGAAACTAACCGTCATTTGTCATTTAAAGACAGTTTTCTACATAAACTAACCGTCATTTATCATTAAAAGACAGTTTTTTACAGAAACTAACCGTCATTTGTCATTTAAAGACAGTTTTCTACATAAACTAACCGTCATTTATCATTAAAAGACAGTTTTTTACAGAAACTAACCGTCATTTGTCATTTAAAGACAGTTTTCTACATAAACTAACCGTCATTTATCATTAAAAGACAGTTTTTTACAGAAACTAACCGTCATTTGTCATTTAAAGATAGTTTTCTACATAAACTAACCGTCATTTATCATTAAAAGACAGTTTTCTACATAAACTAACCGTCATTTGTCATTTAAAGACAGTTTTCTACATAAACTAACCGTCATTTATCATTAAAAGACAGTTTTTTACAGAAACTAACCGTCATTTGTCATTTAAAGACAGTTTTCTACATAAACTAACCGTCATTTGTCATTTAAAAACAGTTTTTTACAGAAACTAACCGACATTTGTCTTTTAAAGAAAGTTTTTTACAGAAACTAACCGTCATTTGTCATTTAAAGACAGTTTTCTACATAATCTAACCGTCATTTATCATTAAAAGACAGTTTTTTACAGAAACTAACCGTCATTTGTCATTTAAAGACAGTTTTCTACATAAACTAACCGTCATTTATCATTAAAAGACAGTTTTTTACAGAAACTAACCGTCATTTGTGTTTACAGACAGTTTTCTACAGAAACTAACCGACATTTATCATTAAAAGACAGTTTTTCACAGAAACTAACCGTCATTTGTGTTTACAGACAGTTTTTTACAGAAACTAACCGTCATTTGTGTTTACAGACAGTTTTTTATAGAAACTAACCGTCATTTGTGTTTACAGACAGTTTTCTACATAAACTAACCGTCATTTGTCATTAAAAGACAGTTTTTTACAGAAAGTAACCGTCATTTGTCTTTTAAAGACAGTTTTCTACAGAAACTAACCGACATTTGTCATTTAAAGACAGTTTTCTACAGAAACTAACCGTCATTTGTCATTTAAAGACAGTTTTCTACAGAAACTAACCGTCATTTGTCATTTAAAGACAGTTTTCTACAGAAACTAACCATCATTTGTCATTTAAAGACAGTTTTCTACATAAACTAACCGTCATTTGTCATTTAAAGATAGTTTTCTACAGAAACTAACCGTCATTTGTCATTTAAAGACAGTTTTCTACAGAAACTAACCGTCATTTGTCATTTAAAGACAGTTTTCTACAGAAACTAACCGTCATTTGTCATTTAAAGACAGTTTTCTACAGAAACTAACCATCATTTGTCATTTAAAGACAGTTTTCTACATAAACTAACCGTCATTTATCATTAAAAGACAGTTTTTTACAGAAACTAACCGTCATTTGTGTTTACAGACAGTTTTCTACAGAAACTAACCGTCATTTGTCTTTTAAAGACAGTTTTTTACAGAAACTAACCATCATTTGTCATTTAAAGACAGTTTTCTACAGAAACTAACCGTCATTTGTCATTTAAAGACAGTTTTTTACGGAAACTAACCGTCATTTGTGTTTACAGACAGTTTTCTACATAAACTAACCGTCATTTGTCATTTAAAGACAGTTTTCTACAGAAACTAACCGTCATTTGTCATTTAAAGACAGTTTTCTACAGAAACTAACCGTCATTTGTCATTTAAAGACAGTTTTCTACAGAAACTAACCATCATTTGTCATTTAAAGACAGTTTTCTACATAAACTAACCGTCATTTATCATTAAAAGACAGTTTTCTACAGAAACTAACCGACATTTGTCTTTTAAAGACAGTTTTTTACAGAAACTAACCGTCATTTGTCATTTAAAGACAGTTTTCTACATAAACTAACCGTCATTTATCATTAAAAGACAGTTTTTTACAGAAACTAACCGTCATTTGTCATTTAAAGATAGTTTTCTACATAAACTAACCGTCATTTATCATTAAAAGACAGTTTTCTACATAAACTAACCGTCATTTGTCATTTAAAGACAGTTTTCTACATAAACTAACCGTCATTTATCATTAAAAGACAGTTTTTTACAGAAACTAACCGTCATTTGTCATTTAAAGACAGTTTTCTACATAAACTAACCGTCATTTGTCATTTAAAAACAGTTTTTTACAGAAACTAACCGACATTTGTCTTTTAAAGAAAGTTTTTTACAGAAACTAACCGTCATTTGTCATTTAAAGACAGTTTTCTACATAATCTAACCGTCATTTATCATTAAAAGACAGTTTTTTACAGAAACTAACCGTCATTTGTCATTTAAAGACAGTTTTCTACATAAACTAACCGTCATTTATCATTAAAAGACAGTTTTTTACAGAAACTAACCGTCATTTGTGTTTACAGACAGTTTTCTACAGAAACTAACCGACATTTATCATTAAAAGACAGTTTTTCACAGAAACTAACCGTCATTTGTGTTTACAGACAGTTTTTTACAGAAACTAACCGTCATTTGTGTTTACAGACAGTTTTTTATAGAAACTAACCGTCATTTGTGTTTACAGACAGTTTTCTACATAAACTAACCGTCATTTGTCATTAAAAGACAGTTTTTTACAGAAAGTAACCGTCATTTGTCTTTTAAAGACAGTTTTCTACAGAAACTAACCGACATTTGTCATTTAAAGACAGTTTTCTACAGAAACTAACCGTCATTTGTCATTTAAAGACAGTTTTCTACAGAAACTAACCGTCATTTGTCATTTAAAGACAGTTTTCTACAGAAACTAACCATCATTTGTCATTTAAAGACAGTTTTCTACATAAACTAACCGTCATTTGTCATTTAAAGATAGTTTTCTACAGAAACTAACCGTCATTTGTCATTTAAAGACAGTTTTCTACAGAAACTAACCGTCATTTGTCATTTAAAGACAGTTTTCTACAGAAACTAACCGTCATTTGTCATTTAAAGACAGTTTTCTACAGAAACTAACCATCATTTGTCATTTAAAGACAGTTTTCTACATAAACTAACCGTCATTTATCATTAAAAGACAGTTTTTTACAGAAACTAACCGTCATTTGTGTTTACAGACAGTTTTCTACAGAAACTAACCGTCATTTGTCTTTTAAAGACAGTTTTTTACAGAAACTAACCATCATTTGTCATTTAAAGACAGTTTTCTACAGAAACTAACCGTCATTTGTCATTTAAAGACAGTTTTTTACGGAAACTAACCGTCATTTGTGTTTACAGACAGTTTTCTACATAAACTAACCGTCATTTGTCATTTAAAGACAGTTTTCTACAGAAACTAACCGTCATTTGTCATTTAAAGACAGTTTTCTACAGAAACTAACCGTCATTTGTCATTTAAAGACAGTTTTCTACAGAAACTAACCATCATTTGTCATTTAAAGACAGTTTTCTACATAAACTAACCGTCATTTATCATTAAAAGACAGTTTTCTACAGAAACTAACCGACATTTGTCTTTTAAAGACAGTTTTTTACAGAAACTAACCGTCATTTGTCATTTAAAGACAGTTTTCTACATAAACTAACCGTCATTTATCATTAAAAGACAGTTTTTTACAGAAACTAACCGTCATTTGTGTTTACAGACAGTTTTCTACAGAAACTAACCGACATTTGTCTTTTAAAGACAGTTTTTTACAGATACTAACCGTCATTTGTCATTAAAAGACAGTTTTTTACGGAAACTAACCGTCATTTGTGTTTACAGACAGTTTTCTACATAAACTAACCGTCATTTGTCATTAAAAGACAGTTTTTTACAGAAACTAACCGTCATTTGTGTTTACAGACAGTTTTCTACATAAACTAACCGTCATTTGTCATTAAAAGACAGTTTTTCACAGAAACTAACCGTCATTTGTGTATACAGACAGTTTTTTATAGAAACTAACCGTCATTTGTCATTAAAAGACAGTTTTTCACAGAAACTAACCGTCATTTGTGTTTACAGACAGTTTTCTATAGAAACTAACCGTCATTTGTCATTTAAATACAGTTTTTTACAGAAACTAACCGACATTTGTCATTTAAAGACAGTTTTCTACAGAAACTAACCGTCATTTTTGTTTACAGACAGTTTTCTACATAAACTAACCGTCATCTGTCATTTAAAGACACTTTTTCACAGAAACTAACCTTTATTTATGTTTACAGACAGGTTTTTACAGAAACTAACCGTCATTTGTCGTTTAAAGGCAGTTTTCTACATAAACTAACCGTCATTTGTCATTAAAAGATAGTTTTTCACAGAAACTAACCGTCATTTGTGTATACAGACAGTTTTTTATAGAAACTAACCGTCATTTGTCATTAAAAGACAGTTTTTCACAGAAACTTACCGTCATTTGTGTTTACAGACAGTTTTCTATAGAAACTAACCGACATTTGTCATTTAAATACAGTTTTTTACAGAAACTAACCGACATTTGTCATTAAAAGACAGTTTTTTACAGAAACTAACCGTCATTTTTGTTTACAGACAGTTTTCTACATAAACTAACCGTCATCTGTCATTTAAAGACACTTTTTCACAGAAACTAACCTTTATTTATGTTTACAGACAGTTTTTTACAGAAACTAACCGTCATTTGTCGTTTAAAGACAGTTTTCTACAGAAACTAACCGTCATTTGTGTTTTACAGACAGTTTTTTACAGAAACTAACCGCCATTTGTCTTTAAAGATAGTTTTCTATATAAACTAATCGTCATTTGTGAAATTTTTAACCAATAATGGACTAATATAGGAAGATTTATAGAAGGGTTACATCACCTTTTATTTCCACCCTCCAAAATCATTAAATTTACTAAAATAAACACTGCGGGTTGTAAAAATCTCGTACGTAATAAATTGATAATAAAAAGGGGATTTCGGAAATAAATCTTGCCCAGAATAACAAACGTTTCTTGACGAATTGTACTAAATTACATCCATTCACGAGGCTATAATATTTTTTTAGATTCTAATTAACATTACGACCTCAATTGGAAAAACAAAGACGTGAAAATAATGATGACATTAACTAAATTTAAACGTCCGCGTCGATCGAATTTATGAATCGTGAAAATGTAGACAACAACTGATAAAAAAATATTAGAACAAATTATATCAAACGTAAAACAAACAGTCGTTTGTCTCAACGTCTCAAATTGAGAAAATAAAATTGTTTCTACAAAAGGATCAACGTCAACACGAATCAAAAACAAAATGGATGCTATTCGTCTATCTCAAAATTTAAGTAGCAACCCCCCGTATTTCAGTCTGATTAATTTCATGTTTTGTTTATTATATTCTTAGTTATTTATGTATTCCCGATGGCACGCATCGATTGCGTGTTTACTTCAATATTGACGGATTATTATAAAATAACGCAAAGTTTGTTATCAAAAACAAAATTAGATCATCGTTTCCAAAATGTTGTGAAATCGATTATGATCTAGATTATTATGTGTTAAAATCATCGACTAAACAATTATTTATGTTTATATTATTATTTTATAAACAAATTTCCGTAGATTTTAGCCAGTGAATCGACCTTATTGATGTTATACAGATTGTCTCTTCAATAATGAAAAAAACAACAACAAAAACTTAACTGCAGACTGTTGACTATGGTATTTGTTATTAAAAAAATCACAAACCCCCCTTTGAATTCTTATTTTATTAATCAAATTGAAATCTCTTTTCCAACAAGATGCCACACGACCCCCTTTCCTATTTAACATCTTCGAGGGGGGTTCTTACACACTGTAAACTGTCAATTACAAATTTTCTTATTAAATATTTTTCTTTAAATTTCGTTGTTTCATTACCTGTATTGTGGTTGCCGTTTAAATGTTTTTCCTCGTTTCCCACCGTCGTTTCAGCACACAGATCCGTCATATTTTCAGTCAATACACAAAAATCACAAAATCAAACACGCGATTCGTACCGAAATTATTTTATTTTTATATGAAACAATAAAACGACAATCGTCGTCGTACGGATACGATTAGATCCCAACTGTTTTTGTTTGACTCCGTAGACTGTGTTTTTGAGAGGATTCTTCGATCGAATATTTTTTTTTGTCAACCAGTAGACGGCGCGCATGAGCGGTAGATGCTGAGAAGGGTTCCATCGCGTTTTTTCTATTCGTCTATTGTCTGATATCTAATTTATTCCATACGAGGTAAGGATAACGCTAAATATACGGGACGGGTCATACGAAAAATGTCCACTGCTCTTTTTTATTAATTTACAGGGTGATTTGTTAAATAGATACATTTTTTCATAAACATCGATTTGCGGATTCGTATTAAATACTACACCCTGTATAATATAATAAACGAATGAAACTAACCCATCGATTAGATGTTTTAACTGTTCAAAAACATTTTTGCAGTAATTAAACATCCGGAAAATGATCTCCACGAGCTGGAATTGTGTAGATGGACTGACCAACTAGCGACACGCCACGCCACGCTTCGCTACGTATCGATTATATTCGCATATATTTTTGCCATTTAATCAAATACGCACTCAGCTCATTACACGCCACGCCACGCTATCCCACGTGCGACGATTCATAATTTTTCTTTATATTTCGTCGTGCGAAACCGCAGCAACACGTTCTTCTAGTAACTGTAGGTCATTAGACGAACTAGTGCCCTTCAAAACGTACTGAAAATGTTTCTGTTTGGAATTATAGAATAAAATGAGCGTGGCGTTTTACGAATGTATCACGTGAATCGACGTTGAGTGGCGTGGCGTGTATATGCACATATATTCGAGACGTGGCGTGGCGTGGCGTGTATATGCACATATATTCGAGACGTGGCGTGGCGTGGCGTGTTGTTACATTAAAAACTTTTCTTTCTACGGCTTTATGTTTTGTTTAGCACCCGTAGACGTTTAATTAGATTCATTATAATAATTTTTTGAGAATTAAATAATGAATTTCCGTTCAATCAACGCCGTTCGTTCTATTTTTATAAATATTCACCTATAGTTTTGGCAAAGGTTCATTAATTAAGGCATTGCAGTGCTATTAAATTCACTGGCGTATTTTTTTTTTTTTTTGGATCCTTATAATTCAGCCAATAGGGTTCGATACTCGATATTCGATGGCACTTATTTTAAATTAGACTCGCTATATAAAACCAGAAGGTATGTCGGGCGGCGTCTCACTTGTCATTACATTTTAGAAGAAATTCGTGATCATCCGAAAGTGAGAACAAAATGGTAAGCCACCTTTTTGAAATGATTCTTTATAAAAATAAATAATTCGAGATTGTTTGAATTCAAATTATAATATTTTATTAATTCACAATTCACTAAGATGTATTCATTTATATTTTATTAAACATTGTATTCAAAATTTTGCAGTTTTACAATCTTGTATATCATAAAAACTGTCATTTCACAATAATCTATAATAAGGAAACTTTGTTGTGATTCTCTTATATAACTATTCCAATATCAGTTGAATTTATGTCCCTGTATATTAAACATTCACTCATTTTGGGAAACTAACATAGAAAAATCTTGAAGGACCGATTTTTAGTGATCGACGATCTTATAATCCGGCTCGAAGGTGCACTAAAGTCAATTTCAATTACTGAACACTGTTTTTCCAATGATTATTCGTCTTTATTAAAAATTACCCGGCTCGAAGGACCATTATTTACATATTTTGTGGAACTAGCATCGAAAAATCTTAAACTATCAACTTTTGGTGATTAATGATCTTATAATCCGGCTCGAAGGTGCACTAAAGTCAATTTAAATTACTGAACACTGTTTTTCCATCGATTATTCGTCTTTATTAAAAATTATCCGGCTCGAAGGACCAATATTTACATATTTTGAGGAACTAACATCGAAAAATCTTAAACTATCAACTTTTGGTGATTAATGATCTTATAATCCGGCTCGAAGGTGCACTAAAGTCAATTTAAATTACTGAACACTGTTTTTCCATCGATTATTCGTCTTTATTAAAAATTATCCGGCTCGAAGGACCAATATTTACATATTTTGAGGAACTAACATCGAAAAATCTTAAACTATCAACTTTTGGTGATTAATGATCTTATAATCCGGCTCGAAGATGCATTAATGTTAATTTCAAGTACTGAACACTGTTTTTCCATCGATTATTCGTCTTTATTAAAAATTATCCGGCTCAAAGGACCAATATTTACATATTTTGAGGAACTAACATCGAAAAATCTTAAACTATCAACTTTTGGTTGTTGACGATCTTATAATCCGGCTCGAAGGTGCATAAATCGCATTTTTCATTGCTAAAAACTGGCTTTCTTCGGATTTAAAACATGTGGCTCTTAAAATCCGGCTCGAAGGTGCATAAATCGCATTTTTCATTGCTAAAAACTGGCTGTCTTCGGATTTAAAGCATGTGGCTCTATTATCCGGCTCGAAGGTGCATAAATCGCATTTTTCATTGATATAAACTGGGTTTCTTCGGATTTAAAGCATGTCTCTTTTGAAATCCGGCTCGAAGGTGCATAAATCGCATTTTTCATTGATATAAACTGGGTTTCTTCGGATTTAAATCATGTGGCTCTTAAAATCCGGCTCGAAGGTGCATAAATCGCATTTTTCATTGCTAAAAACTAGGTTTCTTCGGATTTAAAGCATGTCTCTCTTAAAATCCGGCTCGAAGGTGCATAAATCGCATTTTTCATTGATATAAACTGGGTTTCTTCGGGTTTAAAGCATTTTTCTCGTCTCGAAAGTGTATAAAAAACAAATCTTGTTAATAAAAACAGTTTTTCTATTGATTTAAAGCATGTGGCTCTTAAAATCCGGCTCGAAGGTGCATAAATCGCATTTTTCATTGCTAAAAACTAGGTTTCTTCGGATTTAAAGCATGTCTCTTTTAAAATCCGGCTCGAAGGTGCATAAATCGCATTTTTCATTGATATAAACTGGGTTTCTTCGGATTTAAAGCATGTCTCTTTTGAAATCCGGCTCGAAGGTGCATAAATCGCATTTTTCATTGCTAAAAACTAGGTTTCTTCGGATTTAAAGCATGTCTCTCTTAAAATCTGGCTCGAAGGTGCATAAATCGCATTTTTCATTGCTAAAAACTAGGTTTCTTCGGATTTAAAGCATGTCTCTCTTGAAATCCGGCTCGAAGGTGCATAAATCGCATTTTTCATCGATATAAACTGGGTTTCTTCGGGTTTAAAGCATTTTTCTCGTCTCGAAAGTGTATAAAAAACAAATCTTGTTAATAAAAACAGTTTTTCTATTGATTTAAAGCATGTGGCTCTTAAAATCCGGCTCGAAGGTGCATAAATCGCACTTTTCATTGTAAAAAATTGTGTGTGTTGAGTAAATGCCATAGAAAAAACTCCCTGCATATTTGATATAGAAGAATTCGTTTTTCATAATGTGATTCTACTCAAATTGTTTTTTTTTCTCGTTATAGGGTGATCTGAAACCACAAGAAATTGAAAGTAAGTAATAAAATGTGTTTGAAACGATCTAAAATGTCACACGAAATTTTATATAATTGTCAAATTTCAGCCGCTGAATTTATAGTCGAGGTATTCGGGGAAGAAGATAAAAAATTAGACGGAACATTATTAGGAAAATTCATGTTTTGCATGAACATCAATCCCAGTCAAGAAAGATTAAAAACCGCCGGTTTGACAACGAAAAAAGGTAGGCAGTAACCTAACCTAACTTAAACGAGACCCACAACCATTACCGAAAGTTGAATACTATATTTTATCTACGACTATAATATTAAATGTGAAAATAAAAGTGTAAAAAACGGCGTTTTTTCAAAAATTCCTTTATATAGAAAAGCTCAATTTTGTAAAACTTCATCAGAATTGAAAAAAAAATTGAAACGAACAGTTTGGTTTCGAATGTTCGAATTTGACGTTTTATAACTCACTTTGTATAATCACTAAAAAGTCGTTTTAATTTTTTTATGACAGCATCGACGTTATACTACGATTTTTTTCATATAACAACGTTTACATTTGACAATTGTAAATGTTAGAAATTTTTTTATTGAAATATGTCACAATAATTTAATTTTCAAGTTTCACCCCGTATATTCATACGAATATCAAACTGAAGATAATCAAACATACAAAAACAATTCGAAACACTCTTTCCTAATTGATTAACGTCAAAAAATTTTCAAAATCGTATAAAATTTCGGAAATATTGAATTTTTTATACAAGCGAGTCAAAAATTTTTACTGAATCCAAAGTCTAATTATCCGCAAAACGGATTTCGGGTGATTTTCGTTAATATTTATAGGAGAAAAAGTTTTCACCGTAGAAGAACTTTTGAATCTCTACAAAGAACTCAAGAAAGAAGTCAAAGATTTCGGTTGTTACGAAGATTTCGTCGAATGTTTGAAACTCTACGACAAAAACGAAAACGGATACATGCTGGCGGGAGAATTGAATCATTCATTATTAACTTTAGGTGTGTAAGTGAATATCGCATAGACAAATACCATTAATTCCAAATTTCGAGCCACCATAAACAAACCGAATCCTGAATTTTTAGGGGAGAAATTAACTGAAGCGGAAGTGGACGAATTATTCGATACCTGTTTAGATGAAGAAAATGATGACGGCGAAATTCCTTACACACGTAAGTGGGGTTACTACACATTTTTTTTTACGTAAAAAATAGAGAAACTTCCGAATAAGGATCTGGAGAACGCGTTCGACACGTTACTACTTGCTTGAAATATGTTTAAAATTGTTTAACGTTCCGATCGATAATTCAGTTTTTGTAACTGCTAAAAATCTTTGTCACCCACCGTATTTTACAGATCTGATACCCAGTAACTTTTAAACACTTTAGGAAATCGCGCAGAGCGATATCCAGGAAATAATGTGGCCGATTTTTGAACAGTATTTTTTTATAGTGACTTTTTTTTCTTTAAACCACCTTAAATCACTAAAAAAACACGTACACGTTATAAAAATTATATAAATTACAAGTTTAGCCAATTAGGTTACGGCTATACCGATTTGTTACAATCTTATTTGAGGTTATGTATTTCAGCTTTCCTTAGAAGGATGTGCGAGCTTGATCCACCTTTAAAACCATCAAAAAAATAAATGTTACGTCATTTCCGATTATATTTTTTTGTTATTTTACGTATGGTGTTGTAATATATGCTTAAAAAGATTAAAATCGGGTTTTTGTACCTTAAAATGTCGATTTGACGTTTTTTCTTATGCCATGACGAAAAAAGAATTTTTCGAACGTACCCTGTAGATGTCTAGACGTCGCGTATTTCGAGAAACTCCCTCGTAAGTTGGGAGATGTTGAAAAAATGGTTGTGGAATATTTTTCGCGCCAAAAAAATTGAAAATAAACGGTAAGTATTTTTTTTATTTGAATTATATACAGAGTGTGCAATTGTATTTCATCTTATTGGGTGTTTTGATATTAAAAAAATTTGGTGTTCGTGATATTTCATCAGAATTAGAGAAAAAAATTGTTTATTTACCTTTTGAAATACGAAGTTTTTTTTTTCGAAATTTCAAATTCGATTTTTTATAACTCACTCCGTATAATTATCAAAAAGTCGTTGTATTTTTTTCATGATAGTACCTACATTTTTCTTTGGATTTTTGCGTATATTAACGTTTCATTTTCAAAAATGTGAATTTTGGAAATTTTTATATTGTTATTTGTCACAATAATTTGTTTTTCAAGTTTCACCCTGTATATTTCATTCGATGATGTAACTGAAGTAATAAAACATAGACAGACAGTTAGATAAACTTTTTTTTCATTGATTAATGCTAAAAAATTGTCAATATTTTACGTAGTTTCTTAAATATTGGATTTTTTATACAGGCAAGTCAGAAATTTTTTGGAAAAATTTTCAATTTTTCCCCAAAAACTTGAAAATATAATGAAATTATATGAAAATTGATGTGGTACCGTGTATTTTCTTCAACAGCTTCTAGAAATCGCATCAGTTTTTAATTAAAAAATATAGTTTTCCGGAAAATCAACATACCATAAATTTTCCTCAATTTTCTGATTCAAATATTATTTTTTTCGATTAATTGATGTTTTTTTTCTATTTCTCGTCACAAAAAAATTGTTTTTAGTGCATTTCTATCATAATTATATAAAAAAAAATTCTCTCGCAACCTTCAAATACGAAGTTTTTTTTTTCGAAATTTCAAATTCGATTTTTTATAACTCACTCCGTATAATTATCAAAAACTCGTTGTATTTTTTTCATGATAGTACCTACATTTTTCTTTGGATTTTTGGATATACTAACGTTTCATTTCCAAAAATGTGAATTTTGAAAATTTTTATATTGTAATTTGTCACAATAATTTGTTTTTCAAGTTTCACCCTGTATATTTCCTACAAATACGATATTTGAAAAACCAAATGTAGGCAATTGATTACGTGCAACTTTTCTTTATCAAAATAATATTAAAAAATTATTTCGAAAAATTTATTTTTATACAAAGAATTCATAAAATTTTTCGAAATTTTGAAAAATAAAAAAAATACTTACTAAATATAAAAAAAATAATTACCCACAATTTTGTCATTTAAATTTTACGTTAAATAAATTTCCATTGTATCAAATATTTCCATTTCCATCCACAATATATAGGGTGTTTTTATATTTGAAACCAATAATTAAAACACTTCATGAATATATATATATATATTTCTTTTTTGAAAAATTATTTACATTTAATATGAAATTATATTGAATTAACCATTTTATTAATGACATATTTTGAAATTTTTCAAATAACGTAACAAAAATAATTTAAAAATAATATTTCAAATATTTTTGTCGATGGGGGGCAGTGCCTATATGAAATTGTTGTTGATCCTCCCCTGGTTGACTTCTGGTGTTCAATAGCTGTTTGTTAAATGAGTCATTTCAATATTAACAGCACTTTTCAGGTGACTGAAATTTAAAATCAATTAAAAAAAACATTATTATTTCTAATAATTAAATAAATTCATTAATAAATACAAATAATTATAAAAATTGTTTTTCCGCTATAAAAAACGACTTGTTTCGTTAATATAAAGTACAATTGGGTATTTTATATATACCGTGGGTATCTAAAAATACTTTTTTTTGATTTTATGATTTTTTTAAATATTTTTTATTATTATAATCAAAAATAAATAGCAGGTCATATAATTATATTAATTACCATGAAATTATTGATTAACTTATAATTTTTGATAAAAAAATATACAGTGAGATCCAAAAAAAAACTAATTTTCTTAATATCGTGAGTTTAAAAACATTTACGAAGCTGGAAAAATAATTTTCGGATAGTATCTGTATATTAGAGAAGGAAATTGTGGAATTAAAATTTAGCTACACATCAAATTTCTGTCAAATTTTGACAGATGACATTATAAACATAACGAAAGCTAAAAATACAATCGTCATAGCGAAAATACGTTGTTTACACAAAAAAAGCGAATTTTGAATATTGTAAATATGCGAATAAAAGCTTTTTTTTCTTGTCCTAATGGCCCTGATCAGGATATTAGTTAATAATTGAGCTAAACAATCAAATATAAACGAGCCCTATCCATTCACTATTCACATGGTATTAAATCCAAACTATAATGTGGATGATTAAGTTCATTTCTATTGTCTGGCAGTTACTATTCGAATCCTGGTGTTTACAGCAACTTTGGAACTCAACCGATTCGAATTTATGGCACCAAACTTCAATTCTTGATCTTCAAGGGGTAGTTTACCCGAACCAAGCGATAAATTCGTCCATTTTCAATCATTTATAGAGCTCCTGGACTAGAAAGTTCGTTGTGGTTCGTGTACAACTTCAAATCTTCAATCTCAATCAAATGTCTCGTTTTTATTTGATTGGTCCTCGTATATTAGTTTCCGCGAGTCGTATTCGTGAGATGTCTTCGCAAAGGTGATAATTTGATTCAAAAAATCTTCTTTTTAAATCTTCACAACGAGTTTGAAGCAATCGGGGAATTTAATCATCATCAAGCAATTTTGGAACCCAACCGATTCGAATTTATGGCACCAAACTTCAATTCTTGATCTTCAAGGGGTAGTTTACCCGAACCAAGCGATAAATTCGTCCATTTTCAATCATTTATAGAGCTCCTGGACTAGAAAGTTCGTTGTGGTTCCTCTACAACTGCAGATCTTCAATCTCAATCAAATGTCTCGTTTTTATTTGATTGGTCCTCGTATATTAGTTTCCGCGAGTCGTATTCGTGAGATGTCTTCGCAAAGGTGATAATTTGATTCGAAAAATCTTCTTTTTAAATGTTCACAACGAGTTTGAAGCAATCAGGGAATTTAATCATCATCAAGCAATTTTGGAACCCAACCGATTCGAATTTATGGCACCAAACTTCAATTCTTGATCTTCAAGGGGTAGTTTACCCGAACCAAGCGATAAATTCGACCATTTTTAATCATTTATAGAGCTCCTGGACTAGAAAGTTCGTTGTGGTTCTTCTACAACTGCAGATCTTCAATCTCAATCAAATGTCTCGTTTTTATTTGATTGGTCCTCGTATATTAGTTTCCGCGAGTCGTATTCGTGAGATGTTTCGTCAAAAGTGATAATTTGATTCGAAAAATCTTCTTTTTAAATGTTCACAACGAGTTTGAAGCAATCAGGGAATTTAATCATCATCAAGCAATTTTGGAACCCAACCGATTCGAATTTATGGCACCAAACTTCAATTCTTGATCTTCAAGGGGTAGTTTACCCGAACCAAGCGATAAATTCGACCATTTTTAATCATTTATAGAGCTCCTGGACTAGAAAGTTCGTTGTGGTTCCTCTACAACTGCAGATCTTCAATCTCAATCAAATGTCTCGTTTTTATTTGATTGGTCCTCGTATATTAGTTTCCGCGAGTCGTATTCGTGAGATGTCTTCGCAAAGGTGATAATTTGATTCAAAAAATCTTCTTTTTAAATCTTCACAACGAGTTTGAAGCAATCGGGGAATTTAATCATCATCAAGCAACTTTGGAACCCAACCGATTCGAATTTATGGCACCAAACTTCAATTCTTGATCTTCAAGGGGTAGTTTACCCGAACCAAGCGATAAATTCGTCCATTTTCAATCATTTATAGAGCTCCTGGACTAGAAAGTTCGTTGTGGTTCCTCTACAACTGCAGATCTTCAATCTCAATCAAATGTCTCGTTTTTATTTGATTGGTCCTCGTATATTAGTTTCCGCGAGTCGTATTCGTGAGATGTCTTCGCAAAGGTGATAATTTGATTCGAAAAATCTTCTTTTTAAATGTTCACAACGAGTTTGAAGCAATCAGGGAATTTAATCATCATCAAGCAATTTTGGAACCCAACCGATTCGAATTTATGGCACCAAACTTCAATTCTTGATCTTCAAGGGGTAGTTTACCCGAACCAAGCGATAAATTCGACCATTTTTAATCATTTATAGAGCTCCTGGACTAGAAAGTTCGTTGTGGTTCCTCTACAACTGCAGATCTTCAATCTCAATCAAATGTCTCGTTTTTATTTGATTGGTCCTCGTATATTAGTTTCCGCGAGTCGTATTCGTGAGATGTCTTCGCAAAGGTGATAATTTGATTCAAAAAATCTTCTTTTTAAATCTTCACAACGAGTTTGAAGCAATCGGGGAATTTAATCATCATCAAGCAATTTTGGAACCCAACCGATTCGAATTTATGGCACCAAACTTCAATTCTTGATCTTCAAGGGGTAGTTTACCCGAACCAAGCGATAAATTCGTCCATTTTCAATCATTTATAGAGCTCCTGGACTAGAAAGTTCGTTGTGGTTCCTCTACAACTGCAGATCTTCAATCTCAATCAAATGTCTCGTTTTTATTTGATTGGTCCTCGTATATTAGTTTCCGCGAGTCGTATTCGTGAGATGTCTTCGCAAAGGTGATAATTTGATTCGAAAAATCTTCTTTTTAAATGTTCACAACGAGTTTGAAGCAATCAGGGAATTTAATCATCATCAAGCAATTTTGGAACCCAACCGATTCGAATTTATGGCACCAAACTTCAATTCTTGATCTTCAAGGGGTAGTTTACCCGAACCAAGCGATAAATTCGACCATTTTTAATCATTTATAGAGCTCCTGGACTAGAAAGTTCGTTGTGGTTCTTCTACAACTGCAGATCTTCAATCTCAATCAAATGTCTCGTTTTTATTTGATTGGTCCTCGTATATTAGTTTCCGCGAGTCGTATTCGTGAGATGTTTCGTCAAAAGTGATAATTTGATTCGAAAAATCTTCTTTTTAAATGTTCACAACGAGTTTGAAGCAATCAGGGAATTTAATCATCATCAAGCAATTTTGGAACCCAACCGATTCGAATTTATGGCACCAAACTTCAATTCTTGATCTTCAAGGGGTAGTTTACCCGAACCAAGCGATAAATTCGACCATTTTTAATCATTTATAGAGCTCCTGGACTAGAAAGTTCGTTGTGGTTCCTCTACAACTGCAGATCTTCAATCTCAATCAAATGTCTCGTTTTTATTTGATTGGTCCTCGTATATTAGTTTCCGCGAGTCGTATTCGTGAGATGTCTTCGCAAAGGTGATAATTTGATTCGAAAAATCTTCTTTTTAAATGTTCACAACGAGTTTGAAGCAATCAGGGAATTTAATCATCATCAAGCAATTTTGGAACCCAACCGATTCGAATTTATGGCACCAAACTTCAATTCTTGATCTTCAAGGGGTAGTTTACCCGAACCAAGCGATAAATTCGACCATTTTTAATCATTTATAGAGCTCCTGGACTAGAAAGTTCGTTGTGGTTCCTCTACAACTGCAGATCTTCAATCTCAATCAAATGTCTCGTTTTTATTTGATTGGTCCTCGTATATTAGTTTCCGCGAGTCGTATTCGTGAGATGTCTTCGCAAAGGTGATAATTTGATTCGAAAAATCTTCTTTTTAAATGTTCACAACGAGTTTGAAGCAATCAGGGAATTTAATCATCATCAAGCAATTTTGGAACCCAACCGATTCGAATTTATGGCACCAAACTTCAATTCTTGATCTTCAAGGGGTAGTTTACCCGAACCAAGCGATAAATTCGACCATTTTTAATCATTTATAGAGCTCCTGGACTAGAAAGTTCGTTGTGGTTCCTCTACAACTGCAGATCTTCAATCTCAATCAAATGTCTCGTTTTTATTTGATTGGTCCTCGTATATTAGTTTCCGCGAGTCGTATTCGTGAGATGTTTTGTCAAAAGTGATAATTTGATTCGAAAAATCTTCTTTTTAAATGTTCACAACGAGTTTGAAGCAATCGGGGAATTTAATCATCATCAAGCAATTTTGGAACCCAACCGATTCGAATTTATGGCACCAAACTTCAATTCTTGATCTTCAAGGGGTAGTTTACCCGAACCAAGCGATAAATTCGTTCATTTTCAATCATTTATAGAGCTCCTGGACTAGAAAGTTCGTTGTGGTTCGTGTACAACTTCAAATCTTCAATCTCAATCAAATGTCTCGTTTTTATTTGATTGGTCCTCGTATATTAGTTTGCGTAAGCCATTTTGGTGATTAAGCCGAGCTGCGATTCTATTCAAAAATATCTACTTACTTAAAAAATAAAAAATATAACTAAAACATCTTACGCCATCATTTTTTTAAGGAATGCTGCAAATTTCCAAAAAAACGAAATCAATTATTGTATTTATATAGGGGGGAAGGGGGGTAAAAAAATGATCGATAATTTCCTCATTATTAAAATTATATAAAAAAAACTTGTAGACAACAACAAACTTAATATCTACAGGGTGGACTATTATAACAATTTAACGATCGTTGTGGTACTAAAAAATTTTGAAAAAAATCCAAGTTTTCAATCGTAATTTTTGTATTTTGACATATTTTTGACAGGTACTTTATAAAAAAAAATGTCACTTTCCACTTTGGATCGTTCGAAATATCTGCAAACGCTCGTTTCGCGAAATTTTTTATATGGGGTGATACAAAAAAGTATAAAAGTATTTCAAGATATTAATTAATCGCTCTGTATATGATTTATACCGTCCTGAACGTCACAATTGTCATTTTTTTACTTACATTCGTATGGGATAAAGCCATCGTCGTCTTCTTTGTCCATACAATCAGCTAAAACTTCTTCCGCTTCGGCGTCTTCTAACCTTTCACCTAATTACAATTTTTTTTTATGAAAAACTCGTTTTTACAATTTTTTTTCTATATATATTTATATATTTACCAAGTGACAGTAGTGTGTGGGCGAGTTCGGCTGCCATCATTTTACCATTTTCTTCTTTGTCGTACAATTTGAGACATTCGAGAAAATCGTCGAAGTTACCTTGCTCTTTATCTTTTTTAACTTGGCTGAAAATCGGGAGGAATTCGTCTATTTTCAATTTCTTTTCATCTAAAAAATAAAAAGGCGCCACGTTTTAGTACAAACCAACAAAAACCGATGATCGCGATCCATCAATCGTACGAATATTTAAACGACTACTAGTCGGAATCAGATTCACGGCTATACTGATTTGTTTACGGACAATGCTACTGTGAAACGAGGTTTCAAGTGTCCTAAAGCTAAGGATAACGTGACAAAACTTACTTTTCTTTTTGGTACCACCGACCTTTTCGATTGTAACCAAAGTTGGGTTGAGGTTAAGGGCTCTGAGCATGTCACCCAAGTTAACAGCATCTACGGTGCCGTTTCCTTCGAAATCGTAGATGGAAAACACAAAATTGGCCCCTACAAAATATAAATATCTTAAAATCCAAAATGTAACTCGATCAAGTCGAGTTCTACACGCTCTTTCCATGATACACGCTATAATCCCCAAACAGCGGCGTTAATAACATTCAGTCCAGTGAGTAGATGCCGAGAAAATAATTTTTGTGTCCAAAATATTGCTAATGAGGCTAAATTGGGGGGCTTAAACGCTTTTATCCCTAAAATAACTGGAGATTTTCACGACATCATCCCTGCGAGGGACGCAAGTTTTGAGATGTGGCAACACCGAAGTAAATATGTCAAATCTGACGTTGACAACGTGAAGTTTGACATTTATGGTGAACGTACTCACAACGTGTTGTCATACGAGTGGTGTACGAGTTGTTTAGAAACAATTTTTAGTAAATTAGAAACTTTTTAGGTACGCGGTCGAATATCAGGTGTTTTTACCTATAGATTTCGAAAATTTCAAAAAAAAAGGTGTGCCAAGTTTTTAAATTTGGTAATCCAAATTTTGTTGTCGAAAATTTTTCAAAATTCAACTACTAACCTTTTGGTTTCGATGACGTTTCTGCAAATGGTGGATCCTGATGAGAAGGGTTCCAAAATCGGTTTTAAAAATAAGATTTGACCTTGAAACATGCACCAGTATAATCAAGATCCATTACTTGTAGAAATCCATCGAAACAAAAGTCATTTTGGAAGGTTAAAAGTTGAATTTTGAAATATTTTTGACAAGAAAATTTGTATTACCAAATTTAAAAACTTGGCACCCCTTTTTTTGAATTTTTCGAAAATTATAGGTAAATACAACTGATTTTGACTGCGCGCCCAAAAAGCCTCTAATTTGCTATTCATTTTCAGTCTATTTTTTGTAATTGGGTCGGTCAATTCTATAGGGGTGTCAAAAAATTGTATCAAAACACGAATCTTTACGCGCGATGATTTTCAAGGAGGATTAAATCAAAAACGGGGTGTCGATGAACTCGCTTCGACTTTTGGTGATGAACCATCGATTAGAGCAACTGGAACTGTCAATTATCAACGAAACACCAACATTTGTCTGCCAGAAAAATCAGGAAAATCAATCGTAGAAGACGCGCCACGACATTGCAAGCTTTCGCACATCTAACCTAACCTCACATAGACCATTTTGGAGGTTATGTAAAGATATGAAATCCGCAATAAAAATCGATCCAAAAAGACCTTGGAAGAGACACAGAAATCCGGATCCAAAAGAACATCTTCAATCTGAAGACGATGATTTGGAAAATCTGCGGAAAACTCAAGGAAAATGGAGATGGGTGGATGCAAGACAAGTTGACGAAATTATTAACGAAAAGGGGGTCCAATTAAACTTATTTCGATTCATCAAAAACATTATTTAAACTTTAGGTTTGAGGTTATACAAATATTTAACGCGATACAATTTGTTTTGCCCCTCGTATGTTATTCAATGTCGACGTTAGCCTAAAAATAAACGGGTCAGTAGTACGGGTTACCAAAAAAAAAAAAAAACAATTCTGTCGGGTCGAACTCGACTCAATCTAATAATAGAAATCAGTTTCAGTTGCGCAATTACACAAATTCGATCTGCCAGTCGCTACCTTATAAGTTTCCGATTTAATTTTAGACCCCACTAGAAGTATTACGTGTCCCGAAAATATTTCCGACTGTATAATAATAAAAATAACTTTTTTTTTTCACTTACTTTCGACGTCTCTGGCACTTAAATCAGCCTGAAAAGTATACAGAACGATTTAATTTATAACGTTTTGTTTCGTTGAAATTTTGGGTATTTAAAATTTTTCGATTGAAATTATCGTTAACAAACTCTTTTTCGACAAAAACATTTTTTTAATGAAAAAAACTTTTAAATTTTAAATACCCAATTGTTCGTTTTGATTTTAACAAACTTTGTGATCAAATTTGACCGAGACTGACCAAAAAAAAACAACTTTTTGACGTATCTTATAACAAATCTTTATTATCGCCCTCGGAATTTTCTTTTTTCTCATTTCCAACGTTTTAATTCGAGTTTCCATCCACCTAGTCTGAAATAGCCTTCAATATCTCGAAAGAATTTTTCGATAATCGCTTCGATTGACTCCTGGAAGCGGATTTTTGAGTTTTGAATAGAAAAAAAGTCACATCGAGTCAGATCTGGCTGAGTAATGACTCTGGTTTAGTGTTTGGTCGAAAAATTAACCAAAATCCCGTTGGAATATGACGACATATTATGGTAGCGAAGATCCCGTGCATTTTTTGACGTTTATGGCCAATTGCTTCGCGTAGACGACTCCAATCGGTCAAGACTTACTTCTTATTGACCAATTAACATTCCGGAACGACTTTACGGTAAATTCCACCACAATAATCGAAAAAAAAAACAGCCTACGTTGTTAAGAATCACTTTTGGAACCTTTACTCGTTTCTTAGGAGATGTTGGAACCTCTCGGTACCATTTCTTCAATTTTTATGAACGATTTCGTACAGTACAGGCCCCAAAGTACTTCAGCGCCTTCTAAATAGCTTTTTATGGAGACCAATCGGACATGGCAACGTTTAAACCGATTTCCCATACATTTGGTGCAAGATTCGTATGGAAAGACCTTCAATACCTCTAGATAATTACTTTTTATGGTTTCAATAGCAAATAAAGCGTTTCTGGAAGAGTTTTGGATAGAAAAAAAGTCACATCGAGTCAGATCTGTCAAAGTAATGACATTTTTTGACATTTATGGCCAATTGCTTCACGTAGACGACTCCAATCGGTCAAGACTTACTTCTTATTGACCATTTAACATTCCGGAACGACTTTATGGTAAATTGCACCCATAATAATCGAAAAAAACAACCTACGTTGTTAAGAATCCGTTTTGGAACCTCTACTCGATGCAGTTTTTTGGTTTTGAGTACCAGTGTCGTTTCTTAGGAGATATTGAAACCTCTCGGTACCATTCCTTCAATTTTTATGAACAATTTCGTACAGTACAGGTCCCAAAGTACTTCAGCGCCTTCTAAATATCTTTTTATGGAGACCAAACGGACATGGCAACGTTTAAACCGATTTCCCATACATTTGGTGCAAGATTCGTATGGAAAGACCTTCAATACCTCTAGATAATTACTTTTTATGGTTTCAATAGCAAATAAAGCGTTTCTGGAAGAGTTTTGGATAGAAAAAAAGTCACATCGAGTCAGATCTGTCAAAGTAATGACATTTTTTGACATTTATGGCCAATTGCTTCACGTAGACGACTCCAATCGGTCAAGACTTACTTCTTATTGACCATTTAACATTCCGGAACGACTTTATGGTAAATTGCACCCATAATAATCGAAAAAAACAACCTACGTTGTTAAGAATCTGTTTTGGAACCTCTACTCGATGCAGTTTTTTGGTTTTGAGTACCAGTGTCGTTTCTTAGGAGATATTGGAACCTCTCGGTACCATTCCTTCAATTTTTATGAACAATTTCGTACAGTACAGGTCCCAAAGTACTTCAGCGCCTTCTAAATAGCTTTTTATGGAGACCAATCGGACATGGCAACGTTTAAACCGATTTCCCATACATTTGGTGCAAGATTCGTATGGAAAGACCTTCAATACCTCTAGATAATTACTTTTTATGGTTTCAATAGCAAATAAAGCGTTTCTGGAAGAGTTTTGGATAGAAAAAAAGTCACATCGAGTCAGATCTGTCAAAGTAATGACATTTTTTGACATTTATGGCCAATTGCTTCACGTAGACGACTCCAATCGGTCAAGACTTACTTCTTATTGACCATTTAACATTCCGGAACGACTTTATGGTAAATTGCACCCATAATAATCGAAAAAAACAACCTACGTTGTTAAGAATCCGTTTTGGAACCTCTACTCGATGCAGTTTTTTGGTTTTGAGTACCAGTGTCGTTTCTTAGGAGATATTGAAACCTCTCGGTACCATTCCTTCAATTTTTATGAACAATTTCGTACAGTACAGGTCCCAAAGTACTTCAGCGCCTTCTAAATATCTTTTTATGGAGACCAATCGGACATGGCAACGTTTAAACCGATTTCCCATACATTTGGTGCAAGATTCGTATGGAAAGACCTTCAATACCTCTAGATAATTACTTTTTATGGTTTCAATAGCAAATAAAGCGTTTCTGGAAGAGTTTTGGATAGAAAAAAAGTCACATCGAGTCAGATCTGTCAAAGTAATGACATTTTTTGACATTTATGGCCAATTGCTTCACGTAGACGACTCCAATCGGTCAAGACTTACTTCTTATTGACCAATTAACATTCCGGAACGACTTTACGGTAAATTGCACCCATAATAATCGAAAAAAACAACCTACGTTGTTAAGAATCTGTTTTGGAACCTCTACTCGATGCAGTTTTTTGGTTTTGAGTACCAGTGTCGTTTCTTAGGAGATATTGGAACCTCTCGGTACCAGTCCTTCAATTTTTATGAACAATTTCGTACAGTACAGGTCCCAAAGTACTTCAGCGCCTTCTAAATATCTTTTTATGGAGACCAAACGGACATGGCAACGTTTAAACCGATTTTCCATACATTTGGTGCAAGATTCGTATGGAAAGACCTTCAATACCTCTAAATAACTCCTTTTTAAGGCTTCAATAGCCAATAAAGCATTTCTGGAAGAGGATTTTTCAGTTTTGTATAGAAAAAAAGCGACTCCGAGTCAAATATGATCGAAAAATGAGTCTAGAATCCAAATTATCCTGGCGAAAAACTCTACGTCTCATTCGGTTCTACTGGCTCATTTTTTGGAGCGCTATTTGCTAGATTTTCGGTCAATTTTGAGCCGCTTGTTTGAACTCAAACACTCTTCGAAACATCCTTGCAATTTTCCTCTAAATATGGCGTCCAAACCAACGTCAATGTAAGTTGTACCAACTTGGGAAAAGAAAAAGTTACCGATTCGATTTAGGCGCGTAGTTTGAATGAACCAATCAGAGGTCGAATTTGATCCTGTGATACGATACAGTGGAAGACAGATAGAGTGTTTTTGCTCGTGTTATTGGAAAAAAAAACGGAAAAATTCGTATTAAACACATTTTCTAATTTAAAAATTGACGAATACATTTAGCACATATAACACAAAAAAAATGCAGATGTCGATGACGATTTTCGGAAAATAAAAATAGTGAAAATTCTCAATGCGATTTATTAGGAATCAAAAATGTTATCTAATAGTTTCAAATGAATTTTTATACGTCGAAATAAGATACAGGGTGTTAAAATTAACAAAAATTAGTAAAAACAGCGGCTTATATAAAAGAAAAAGTTTCCACGCCCACTGTAATCCCCCGATTTGGTCCTTAGGTTGTTCTAGGATCAGCTACGAAGAAATTTAGTTCACAAAATGTGTATTTCCAAAAGAAAAAAACAACTTTTAACATAAATCGGCAATTCGGGTAAGAAACCACTTCGAAATTGTGTCCATCAAACTTCCGCGGAAGAATTTGGAGTTGGTGGTAGAAGCTTGGGGTTTCTGGACCGCAACAACCAAGCGAAACCATGGAAAAAGTTCACCAAACGGTTCTGGACACTCAAATTGACACAATTTAAGCAGTTTTGCAGTAACTAAAAGCCCTGATTTGGTCCATAACAACTAATGGTTGTTCTAGGATCAGCTACGAAGAAATTTGGTTCCCAAAATGTGTATTTCCAAAAGAAAAAACAACTTTTATCATAAATCGGCAATTCGAGTGAGAAACCACTTCGAAATTATGTCAATCAAACTTCCGCGGAAGAATTTGGAGTTGGTGGTAGAAGCTTGGGGTTTCTGGACCGCAACAACCAGCGAAACCATGGAAAAAGTTCACCAAACGGTTCTGGACACTCAAATTGACACAATTTAAGCAGTTTTGCAGTAACTAAAAGCCCTGATTTGGTCCATAACAACTAATGGTTGTTCTAGGATCAGCTACGAAGAAATTTGGTTCCCAAAATGTGTATTTCCAAAAGAAAAACCAACTTTTATCATAAATCGGCAATTCGAGTGAGAAACCACTTCGAAATTATGTCAATCAAACTTCCGCGGAAGAATTTGGAGTTGGTGGTAGAAGCTTGGGGTTTCTGGACCGCAACAACCAAGCGAAACCATGGAAAAAGTTCACCAAACGGTTCTGGACACTCAAATTGACACAATTTAAGCAATTTTGCAGTAACTAAAAGCCCTGATTTGGTCCATAACAACTAATGGTTGTTCTAGGATCAGCTACGAAGAAATTTGGTTCCCAAAATGTGTATTTCCAAAAGAAAAAAACAACTTTTAACATAAATCGGCAATTCGGGTAAGAAACCACTTCGAAATTGTGTCCATCAAACTTCCGCGGAAGAATTTGGAGTTGGTGGTAGAAGCTTGGGGTTTCTGGACCGCAACAACCAAGCGAAACCATGGAAAAAGTTCACCAAACGGTTCTGGACACTCAAATTGACACAATTTAAGCAGTTTTGCAGTAACTAAAAGCCCTGATTTGGTCCATAACAACTAATGGTTGTTCTAGGATCAGCTACGAAGAAATTTGGTTCCCAAAATGTGTATTTCCAAAAGAAAAAACAACTTTTATCATAAATCGGCAATTCGAGTGAGAAACCACTTCGAAATTATGTCAATCAAACTTCCGCGGAAGAATTTGGAGTTGGTGGTAGAAGCTTGGGGTTTCTGGACCGCAACAACCAAGCGAAACCATGGAAAAAGTTCACCAAACGGTTCTGGACACTCAAATTGACACAATTTAAGCAGTTTTGCAGTAATTAAAAGTCAACGAATCGGTTCGCCATCCATCGTATCAACTAGTTCTGGTTCTCGGCGGTTTTTTCCCGTTTTCTAACCTTGCAAGAAAAGCGAAATAAAAAATAATGTAGTTGGAACTAAATTTCGATTGCCGCGTATATATTCGTGATTATTTTGATAATAATTGTAACACCCTGTATGGTATAAAAGAATTTAAAATTAGATATTGAGCTATGCGAACGTATTCTAAAAATAAAATTGGATAACGCGCCAAATACTCAATTTTGAAGACACTTTCCACTAGATCACTCGAATTTTCACGATTTCCATTTCCAAATCCAAATCCGATCGACACTAACTTTCACAAAAAGCACATTTAAAAAAAAAATAGACGTGACACTTCACAACATCGAAACCTTTAATCCAAATACCTATCGGCGAAAAAATTCCCCTGAAAAAAATTTATTCAAACCGCCGAAAGATTAATACGTGTGTCAATTTGTTAATAAACAAATGTTAAATACTATTTTCGATTTGTAAATCTTCTTTTTCCAGTATTTGAAGGCCCTAACGTACGGCGGTTCGGGGAACGTAATCTTCGGTAGATTAGATTCCATTTTTTTAAAAAATTTTTTTCGTTTCGAGTACCACAAACAAAAAAAATGTCTACACTCAATCGTCTAACTTACCATTGTGGATGATGTTCGCTGCTAACTTTTGCCTTCTAGTAAGAACTGACCAGAAGTGGAGCAAGGAGAGAAAACGATCCCGAGTTTTATAAGTCTAGATGGCGCTCGGGTATTGAAACTGAAAACCCACAAACGCCGCTGTGTACCTGAACGATTTCGATTACGTGGAAATTCTTTACGAACCAGCGGCGGCAAACGCGACAAATTTTTTCATATTCTCAACGAAAATCCAGAAGGTATTTCCGTGGAAAGTTTCCTTTTAAAGGTTAACTACAATTTTACGATTTTATTTTTTGTATTTATTCAATATCGCGTACAGATTTCTTTTTTTTTGTGTCCATATTATACACCTACTCGTTGTGTACCACCTTAACCTAAAATTTCTTCTTTTTCATCTTATAAACTAAACCGACGCGTCGTGTCAAATGTCAAATTCGAAAAAAAAAGAAGAAGGCTCGTTTCCATGGATTATTCAATCTAAATTTCGTTTCTGGATGGAAAGTTTTTCGTTTATCACGTCCCCAATTATGTTTAAAAACAGTTTAATTTGTATAATGGTTAAAAAGAACTGTTCAAATGCGATTGATCCACGATAAAACTTCTTAGGCAACTTTATCATCAGATCCGGAGTATACGGTGGATTCGAAAGCAATTTTGAGCTCAATTTAAGTAATTATGGCCTAGTTTATATTAAATTTCTTCTTTTTCATCTTATAAACTAAACCGACGCGTCGCGTCAAATGTCAAATTCGAAAAAACAGAAGAAGGCTCGTTTCCATGGATTATTCAATCTAAATTTCGTTTCTGGATGGAAAGTTTTTCGTTTATCACGTCCCCAATTATGTTTAAAAACAGTTTAATTTGTATAATGGTTAAAAAGAACTGTTCAAATGCGATTAATCCACGATAAAACTTCTTAGGCAACTTTATCATCAGATCCGGAGAATAGGGTGGATTCGAAAGCAATTTTGAGCTCAATTTAAGTAATTATGGCCTAGTTTATATCAAATTTCTTCTTTTTCATCTTATAAACTAAACCGACGCGTCGCGTCAAATGTCAAATTCGAAAAAACAGAAGAAGGCTCGTTTCCATGGATTATTCAGTCTAAATTTCGTTTCTGGATGGAAAGTTTTTCGTTTATCACGTCCCAAATTATGTTTAAAAACAGTTTAATTTGTATAATGGTTAAAAAGAACTGTTCAAATGCGATTGATCCACGATAAAACTTCTTAGGCAACTTTATCATCAGATCCGGAGTATACGGTGGATTCGAAAGCAATTTTGAGCTCAATTTAAGTAATTATGGCCTAGTTTATATTAAATTTCTTCTTTTTCATCTTATAAACTAAACCGACGCGTCGCGTCAAATGTCAAATTCGAAAAAACAGAAGAAGGCTCGTTTCCATGGATTATTCAATCTAAATTTCGTTTCTGGATGGAAAGTTTTTCGTTTATCACGTCCCCAATTATGTTTAAAAACAGTTTAATTTGTATAATGGTTAAAAAGAACTGTTCAAATGCGATTGATCCACGATAAAACTTCTTAGGCAACTTTATCATCAGATCCGGAGTATACGGTGGATTCGAAAGCAATTTTGAGCTCAATTTAAGTAATTATGGCCTAGTTTATATCAAATTTCTTCTTTTTCATCTTATAAACTAAACCGACGCGTCGTGTCAAATGTCAAATTCGAAAAAAAAAGAAGAAGGCTCGTTTCCATGGATTATTCAGTCTAAATTTCGTTTCTGGATGGAAAGTTTTTCGTTTATCACGTCCCCAATTATGTTCAAAAACAGTTTAATTTGTATAATGGTTAAAAAGAACTGTTCAAATGCGATTGATCCACGATAAAACTTCTTAGGCAACTTTATCATCAGATCCGGAGAATAGGGTGGATTCGAAAGCAATTTTGAGCTCAATTTAAGTAATTATGGCCTAGTTTATATCAAATTTCTTCTTTTTCATCTTATAAACTAAACCGACGCGTCGCGTCAAATGTCAAATTCGAAAAAACAGAAGAAGGCTCGTTTCCATGGATTATTCAATCTAAATTTCGTTTCTGGATGGAAAGTTTTTCGTTTATCACGTCCCCAATTATGTTTAAAAACAGTTTAATTTGTATAATGGTTAAAAAGAACTGTTCAAATGCGATTAATCCACGATAAAACTTCTTAGGCAACTTTATCATCAGATCCGGAGAATAGGGTGGATTCGAAAGCAATTTTGAGCTCAATTTAAGTAATTATGGCCTAGTTTATATCAAATTTCTTCTTTTTCATCTTATAAACTAAACCGACGCGTCGCGTCAAATGTCAAATTCGAAAAAACAGAAGAAGGCTCGTTTCCATGGATTATTCAATCTAAATTTCGTTTCTGGATGGAAAGTTTTTCGTTTATCACGTCCCCAATTATGTTTAAAAACAGTTTAATTTGTATAATGGTTAAAAAGAACTGTTCAAATGCGATTAATCCACGATAAAACTTCTTAGGCAACTTTATCATCAGATCCGGAGAATAGGGTGGATTCGAAAGCAATTTTGAGCTCAATTTAAGTAATTATGGCCTAGTTTATATCAAATTTCTTCTTTTTCATCTTATAAACTAAACCGACGCGTCGCGTCAAATGTCAAATTCGAAAAAACAGAAGAAGGCTCGTTTCCATGGATTATTCAGTCTAAATTTCGTTTCTGGATGGAAAGTTTTTCGTTTATCACGTCCCAAATTATGTTTAAAAACAGTTTAATTTGTATAATGGTTAAAAAGAACTGTTCAAATGCGATTGATCCACGATAAAACTTCTTAGGCAACTTTATCATCAGATCCGGAGTATACGGTGGATTCGAAAGCAATTTTGAGCTCAATTTAAGTAATTATGGCCTAGTTTATATCAAATTTCTTCTTTTTCATCTTATAAACTAAACCGACGCGTCGTGTCAAATGTCAAATTCGAAAAAAAAAGAAGAAGGCTCGTTTCCATGGATTATTCAGTCTAAATTTCGTTTCTGGATGGAAAGTTTTTCGTTTATCACGTCCCCAATTATGTTCAAAAACAGTTTAATTTGTATAATGGTTAAAAAGAACTGTTCAAATGCGATTGATCCACGATAAAACTTCTTAGGCAACTTTATCATCAGATCCGGAGAATAGGGTGGATTCGAAAGCAATTTTGAGCTCAATTTAAGTAATTATGGCCTAGTTTATATCAAATTTCTTCTTTTTCATCTTATAAACTAAACCGACGCGTCGTGTCAAATGTCAAATTCGAAAAAAAAAGAAGAAGGCTCGTTTCCATGGATTATTCAATCTAAATTTCGTTTCTGGATGGAAAGTTTTTCGTTTATCACGTCCCCAATTATGTTTAAAAACAGTTTAATTTGTATAATGGTTAAAAAGAACTGTTCAAATGCGATTGATCCACGATAAAACTTCTTAGGCAACTTTATCATCAGATCCGGAGAATAGGGTGGATTCGAAAGCAATTTTGAGCTCAATGTAAGTAATTATGCCCTAGTTTATATTTCAATTTCCTCTATTTCTATATAAACCACGTTTTTTTACAGCTCTATTTTGATTAGAGCTTCTATATACCCAAATATTAATTCACGAATAGTCCTCCACGTTTCTTTAGGGTTATAATTATGTTAATTAGTTTCATTTTTCTATTATTCAAAATAGTTTTTTGTTTTTTGACTTGCGTTGTCTTCATTGCTGGTTTAGTCTCGTTTAAACCAATCCTCAAAGGTAGATTTTTCTGGAATAAAGTCTAAATAATGTTTATCATTAATCAAACCGACATTTTCGAGTTTTTTGTTTGTCTTTGTGATAATAATTTTCAAAATTTTTGCGGGCGAAAACTTCTTGTCGCATAGATTTCAAGGTTTTGTTTTTAGTTCAATTCTCTGTTTCTTAGAATATTTCAGAGTTGATTTTATCAATTTTTAAACTACATTTTGTGTCTTTACAATGTTTTTTATATGTTTTCTTTTGGATTTTCCATAGTTGAAACCAAATTTTTAAAACAGCAACTTGATGTTTCGATTTATGACAATTGACATCTGTCAAACTACGAGAAACAGACAACGCCTACTTTACTTGCTAATTTTTTACTGTTTAGACGTTTTTATTGACGATTCGTCTCGATTTAAGATTTCTATTGATAGGAAATTAGTTTTAAAAACACTTTGGACGCCGAAGAAACGATTTATTCAAAACTTAATTTTGTTTATAAAACTTGGCAGTTATTTCACCCTTCGTTTTCTTTTGGATTTTCCATAGTTGAAACCAAATTTTTAAAACAGCAACTTGATGTTTCGATTTATGACAATTGACATCTGTCACAATACGAGAAACAGACAACGCCTACTTTACTTGCTAATTTTTTACTGTTTAGACGTTTTTATTGACGATTCGTCTCGATTTAAGATTTCTATTGATAGGAAATTAGTTTTAAAAACACTTTGGACGCCGAAGAAACGATTTATTCAGAACTTAATTTTGTTTATAAAACTTGGCAGTTATTTCACCCTTCGTTTTCTTTTGGATTTTCCATAGTTGAAACCAAATTTTTAAAACAGCAACTTGATGTTTCGATTTACGACAATTGACATCTGTCACAATACGAGAAACAGACAACGCCTACTTTACTTGCTAATTTTTTACTGTTTAGACGTTTTTATTGACGATTCGTCTCGATTTAAGATTTCTATTGATAGGAAATTAGTTTTAAAAACACTTTGGACGCCGAAGAAACGATTTATTCAGAACTTAATTTTGTTTATAAAACTTGGCAGTTATTTCACCCTTCGTTTTCTTTTGGATTTTCCATAGTTGAAACCAAATTTTTAAAACAGCAACTTGATGTTTCGATTTATGACAATTGACATCTGTCACAATACGAGAAACAGACAACGCCTACTTTACTTGCTAATTTTTTACTGTTTAGACGTTTTTATTGACGATTCGTCTCGATTTAAGATTTCTATTGATAGGAAATTAGTTTTAAAAACACTTTGGACGCCGAAGAAACGATTTATTCAGAACTTAATTTTGTTTATAAAACTTGGCAGTTATTTCACCCTTCGTTTTCTTTTGGATTTTCCATAGTTGAAACCAAATTTTTAAAACAGCAACTTGATGTTTCGATTTATGACAATTGACATCTGTCACAATACGAGAAACAGACAACGCCTACTTTACTTGCTAATTTTTTACTGTTTAGACGTTTTTATTGACGATTCGTCTCGATTTAAGATTTCTATTGATAGGAAATTAGTTTTAAAAACACTTTGGACGCCGAAGAAACGATTTATTCAGAACTTAATTTTGTTTATAAAACTTGGCAGTTATTTCACCCTTCGTTTTCTTTTGGATTTTCCATAGTTGAAACCAAATTTTTAAAACAGCAACTTGATGTTTCGATTTACGACAATTGACATCTGTCACAATACGAGAAACAGACAACGCCTACTTTACTTGCTAATTTTTTACTGTTTAGACGTTTTTATTGACGATTCGTCTCGATTTAAGATTTCTATTGATAGGAAATTAGTTTTAAAAACACTTTGGACGCCGAAGAAACGATTTATTCAGAACTTAATTTTGTTTATAAAACTTGGCAGTTATTTCACCCTTCGTTTTCTTTTGGATTTTCCATAGTTGAAACCAAATTTTTAAAACAGCAACTTGATGTTTCGATTTATGACAATTGACATCTGTCACAATACGAGAAACAGACAACGCCTACTTTACTTGCTAATTTTTTACTGTTTAGACGTTTTTATTGACGATTCGTCTCGATTTAAGATTTCTATTGATAGGAAATTAGTTTTAAAAACACTTTGGACGCCGAAGAAACGATTTATTCAGAACTTAATTTTGTTTATAAAACTTGGCAGTTATTTTACCCTTCGTTTTCTTATGGATTTTCCATAGTTGAAACCAAATTTTTAAAACAGCAACTTGATGTTTCGATTTATGACAATTGACATCTGTCACAATACGAGAAACAGACAACGCCTACTTTACTTGCTAATTTTTTACTGTTTAGACGTTTTTATTGACGATTCGTCTCGATTTAAGATTTCTATTGATAGGAAATTAGTTTTAAAAACACTTTGGACGCCGAAGAAACGATTTATTCAGAACTTAATTTTGTTTATAAAACTTGGCAGTTATTTTACCCTTCGTTTTCTTTTGGATTTTCCATAGTTGAAACCAAATTTTTAAAACAGCAACTTGATGTTTCGATTTATGACAATTGACATCTGTCAAACTACGAGAAACAGGCAACGCCTACTTTACTTGCTAATTTTTTACTGTTTAGACGTTTTTATTGACGATTCGTCTCGATTTAAGATTTCTATTGATAGGAAATTAGTTTTAAAAACACTTTGGACGCCGAAGAAACGATTTATTCAGAACTTAATTTTGTTTATAAAACTTGGCAGTTATTTCACCCTTCGTTTTCTTTTGGATTTTCCATAGTTGAAACCAAATTTTTAAAACAGCAACTTGATGTTTCGATTTATGACAATTGACATCTGTCACAATACGAGAAACAGACAACGCCTACTTTACTTGCTAATTTTTTACTGTTTAGACGTTTTTATTGACGATTCGTCTCGATTTAAGATTTCTATTGATAGGAAATTAGTTTTAAAAACACTTTGGACGCCGAAGAAACGATTTATTCAGAACTTAATTTTGTTTATAAAACTTGGCAGTTATTTCACCCTTCGTTTTCTTTTGGATTTTCCATAGTTGAAACCAAATTTTTAAAACAGCAACTTGATGTTTCGATTTATGACAATTGACATCTGTCAAAATACGAGAAACAGACAACGCCTACTTTACTTGCTAATTTTTTACTGTTTAGACGTTTTTATTGACGATTCGTCTCGATTTAAGATTTCTATTGATAGGAAATTAGTTTTAAAAACACTTTGGACGCCGAAGAAACGATTTATTCAGAACTTAATTTTGTTTATAAAACTTGGCAGTTATTTCACCCTTCGTTTTCTTTTGGATTTTCCATAGTTGAAACCAAATTTTTAAAACAGCAACTTGATGTTTCGATTTACGACAATTGACATCTGTCACAATACGAGAAACAGACAACGCCTACTTTACTTGCTAATTTTTTACTGTTTAGACGTTTTTATTGACGATTCGTCTCGATTTAAGATTTCTATTGATAGGAAATTAGTTTTAAAAACACTTTGGACGCCGAAGAAACGATTTATTCAGAACTTAATTTTGTTTATAAAACTTGGCAGTTATTTCACCCTTCGTTTTCTTTTGGATTTTCCATAGTTGAAACCAAATTTTTAAAACAGCAACTTGATGTTTCGATTTATGACAATTGACATCTGTCACAATACGAGAAACAGACAACGCCTACTTTACTTGCTAATTTTTTACTGTTTAGACGTTTTTATTGACGATTCGTCTCGATTTAAGATTTCTATTGATAGGAAATTAGTTTTAAAAACACTTTGGACGCCGAAGAAACGATTTATTCAGAACTTAATTTTGTTTATAAAACTTGGCAGTTATTTCACCCTTCGTTTTCTTTTGGATTTTCCATAGTTGAAACCAAATTTTTAAAACAGCAACTTGATGTTTCGATTTATGACAATTGACATCTGTCAAACTACGAGAAACAGGCAACGCCTACTTTACTTGCTAATTTTTTACTGTTTAGACGTTTTTATTGACGATTCGTCTCGATTTAAGATTTCTATTGATAGGAAATTAATTTTAAAAATAGATTCGGTCATTATCAAAACACTTTGAACGCTGAAATTCGAATTTTAACGAGGACGGTACCGAAAGTACCTAACCTGAGCTAGAGATGGCGGTTGTTTACAGACTATACAACGTAATGTTACGAGTTTAAAAACTTCACGTCGTGGTGATATTTCAAAAAAGTGAGATACGTCGTATTTCAACGGAAAATTTTGACATGAGAAAGTTGTGTACAAAATGGATGCCGCGTTTGCCGATATTAGTTATCTTGAATTTATTACAACGTTTTAGATGAAAAAAATGAGGCAAAAACGAACTCGATCGTACGCCTATGAAATAATTCTATTATTATATATCTCCAGTTAGTGTAGTGGGGGAGTGAGTAAAATAGAATGTGGAACGCGCGTTCCCAGCCAGATTACCTTCGATGACTAATAACAGAAAACGAGTCTCCTCTATTTTATTATACTACTGCAGATGGGAATTATTTTCGTTCGTTCAAGTATTGATATGACTACGACGCGAAAACCGCGTTGCCTTATGTACAATTCATGTAAAAATATAATATAATCGTGAAGAAAATATCGCTTGAGAAGCAGCCGTCGTAATATCTCTCTAACATCCTAGAAGGACTAAATTTTTTCTAGTACTAAGTATCAGTATTCATCTTCGAGGTACTAAAGGGCGCCCTAGACGTTGGGTATCTAGATATCTTGTCTATACACGTCTCAAATCTCAAATTTTTCGTTAAATTGTTGCTAGAAGCCTATGGGGACTATTCTCTTGCTCTTGTGCGTGTTTTTGAGTGCTGTAACCATTTTAGAGACAGCACGGAAGATAACCAGCGCCCAGGTCTCCCTGTGACTGTTTCAACTCCGGAAACAGTCACAAAAATCAACCAAATTGTGGTTGTAAACGCCGATAAATAAGCGGTTAGAAAAATGTTACACATGACAATAGTTTGTGCGAAGCTGGTGCCAAAAAATCTGACTCTTATGTCAACACAGATTTCCTCGAAAGGTTGGTTGAGGATATGCTTCGAAGGGAATCAGATTTGAGTCGATGGAAGCGGTAAACCAGAACTCCTGAAGATCCTCACCGAAGAAGACTTCCAGCACTGTTTAGATCGAAGGAATAAACGCATGGAAAGGTGTGTGGCGAGGGAAAGGTTAGAAAAAGGTCTGCCTTAGAAGGGAACCAGATTTGAGTCGATGGAAGCGCGGTAAACCAGAACTCCTGAAGATCCTCACCGAAGAAGACTTCCAGCACTGCTTAGATCGATTGAAATAAACGCATGGAAAAGTGTGGGGCGAGGGGAAAGGTTAGAAAAAGGTCTGCCTTAAAAAGGAATCCGATTTGAGTCGATGGAAGCGCGGTAAACCAGAACTCCTGAAGATCCTCACCGAAGAAGACTTCCAGCACTGTTTAGATCGATGGAATAAACGCATGGAAAGGTGTGTGGTGAGAGGAAAGGTTAGAAAAAGGTCTGCCTTAGAAGGGAAAACGATTTAAATCGATGGAAGCGCGGTAAACCAGAACTCCTGAAGATCCTCACCGAAGAAGACGTCCAGCACTGCTTAGATCGATTGAAATAAACGCATGGAAAAGTGTGGGGCGAGGGGAAAGGTTAGAAAAAGGTCTGCCTTAAAAAGGAATCCGATTTGAGTCGATGGAAGCGCGGTAAACCAGAACTCCTGAAGATCCTCGCCGAAGAAGACTTCCAGCACTGCTTAGATCGATGGAAAAAACGCTTGGAAAAGTGTATGGCGAGGGAAAGGTTAGAAAAAGGTCTGCCTTAGAAGGGAAAACGATTTGAGTCGATTGAAGCGTGATAAAACAGAACTCCTGAAGATCCTCACCGAAGAAGACTTCCAGCACTGTTTAGATCGATGGAATAAACGCATGGAAAGGTGTGTGGCGAGGGAAAGGTTAGAAAAAGGTCTGCCTTAGAAGGGAAAACGATTTGAGTCGATGGAAGCGTGATAAAACAGAACTCCTGAAGATCCTCACCGAAGAAGACTTCCAGCACTGTTTAGATCGATGGAATAAACGCATGGAAAGGTGTGTGGCGAGGGAAAGGTTAGAAAAAGGTCTGCCTTAGAAGGGAAAACGATTTGAATCGATGGAAGCGTGATAAAACAGAACTCCTGAAGATCCTCACCGAAGAAGACTTCCAGCACTGTTTAGATCGATGGAATAAACGCATGGAAAGGTGTGTGGCGAGGGAAAGGTTAGAAAAAGGTCTATCTTAGAAGGGAAAACGATTTGAGTCGAAGGAAGCGTGATAAAACAGAACTCCTGAAGATCCTCACCGAAGAAGACATCCAGCACTGTTTAGATCGATGGAATAAACGCATGGAAAGGTGTGTGGCGAGGGAAAGGTTAGAAAAAGGTCTATCTTAGAAGGGAAAACGATTTGAGTCGATGGAAGCGTGATAAAACAGAACTCCTGAAGATCCTCACCGAAGAAGACTTCCAGCACTGCTTAGATCGATAAAAAAACGCATGGAAAAGTGTATGGCGAGGGAAAGGTTAGAAAAAGGTCTGCCTTAGAAGGGAAAACGATTTGAATCGATGGAAGCGTGATAAAACAGAACTCCTGAAGATCCTCACCGAAGAAGACTTCTACCACTGCTTAGATCGATGGAAAAAACGCATGGAAAGGTGTGTGGCGAGGGAAAGGTTAGAAAAAGGTCTGCCTTAGAAGGGAAAACGATTTGAATCGATGGAAGCGTGATAAAACAGAACTCCTGAAGATCCTCACCGAAGAAGACTTCCAGCACTGTTTAGATCGATGGAATAAACGCATGGAAAGGTGTGTGGCGAGGGAAAGGTTAGAAAAAGGTCTGCCTTAAAAGGGAAAACGATTTGAGTCGAAGGAAGCGTGATAAAACAGAACTCCTGAAGATCCTCACCGAAGAAGACTTCCAGCACTGTTTAGATCGATGGAATAAACGCATGGAAAGGTGTGTGGCGAGGGAAAGGTTAGAAAAAGGTCTATCTTAGAAGGGAAAACGATTTGAGTCGATGGAAGCGTGATAAAACAGAACTCCTGAAGATCCTCACCGAAGAAGACATCCAGCACTGTTTAGATCGATGGAATAAACGCATGGAAAGGTGTGTGGCGAGGGAAAGGTTAGAAAAAGGTCTATCTTAGAAGGGAAAACGATTTGAATCGATGGAAGCGTGATAAAACAGAACTCCTGAAGATCCTCACCGAAGAAGACTTCCAGCACTGTTTAGATCGATGGAATAAACGCATGGAAAGGTGTGTGGCGAGGGAAAGGTTAGAAAAAAGGTCTGCCTTAGAAGGGAAAACGATTTGAGTCGATGGAAGCGTGATAAAACAGAACTCCTGAAGATCCTCACCGAAGAAGACTTCTAGCACTACTTAGATCGATGGAAAAAAACCTATGGAAAGGTGTGTGACGAGAGGAAAGGTTAGAAAAAGGTTTGTCTTAAAAGGGAACCAGATTTGAGTCGATGGAAGCGCGGTAAACCAGAACTCCTGAAGATCCTCACCGAAGAAGACTTCCAGCACTATTTAGATCGATGGAATAAACGCATGGAAAGGTGTGTGGCGAGGAACAGGTTAGAAAAAGGTCTGCCTTAGAAGGGAAAACGATTTGAATCGATGGAAGCGTGATAAACCAGAACTCCTGAAGATCCTCACCGAAGAAGACTTCCAGCACTACTTAGATCGATCGAAAAAAACTTCTTGGAAAAGTGTATGGCGTCTTTAGAGTAAAAATTTTCGTACACCGCCTATTTAATTTCATTTACGCAGTTGATTCTTTCACTATTTAACTAAAAATAGTCCGCCGGAGTTAGTTCAGGGCTGTTCAGTCGCTTTGGGAAACGAAGTAATGTGGATTGGAGCATTGTCATGAAGCCTCGACTAATTTTTTGCATTTTTTCAATATTTTTTGACGTAAATACGTCAAAGTACTACACCGCGCTCATGGTTGCATTCGATTCTTCGGAGTCGCGGGACCTTTTGCTACACGTCGATTACCTTTTGATGATTCTCGTCTCCAGCAAAACAACTTTCAATTGTCGAAGTCGAAACTTGTCACTAACGCGTCCTACTGTGCGAATCGACCGCACTGCGTATTCTCCGAAAAAAAAAATCAAAAAATTCCAATAAATAAAATGTTTATTATCAAAATTTGTCGATATAAAAAAAACAATAAATGGAAAATTTATCGTTGTCGAAAAACTAATTTGGCATCGAATGAATGGAAACCAAAAATTTTCCAACAACTTAAAATTTAAATTCGTCGTTTTGATTCGTATTTTCGATCTGCCTCTTCGCTTTCTGTTTACGTATATAATCCATGATCCTACTACCGAAATTCCATTGTTTCTTCTTAAATTCCCCGGCGAATTTCAACGTACGGTAACGATCCATCAGAGTTTTCTTCGACGGTCCCGCCAAAGGAAAAGTCATCGTCTTTTTCAAACTCTCTTTCGATTGCAAATCGTCACCTTGCGACACCGACAATTGTATCTCGTCCAAAATTTCTTCGTCCCCGGATCTTTCGTTCAAAATTTCATCAGAATCATCACCTAGAAGAATTGCGTTCGGTTATTGAGAATATAGACGATTTAGAGACGCCAAATATCAGATTTGATGGTAACTGAAAGGTTTCAGTCCCCTAGATCGGCCACAACTTCTTCTTACTCGGGTTGAAGCCCTAATTACGGCTCAAAGTATACAGAGACCGCTACTTCCAAAACATCACTTCCCGGGTCGATACAACTGCACCCGCAGCAGGCAGGTCACGCGAAATACGACGAACGATTGAATCTGCGACTGATCGTTGATCACCTGGTGGATCTCAGAAGAGGTAAAACTCGGAATTTCCACTATACTTACTTGGTAAACGAGTATCTTCGGGTGCGTTGACGTTTTTCACTCTATAAGGTTGTTCTTTCGAATCTAATTCGACAACTTTAACTAATTTTTCGGATTTAGTATCGTGAAGTTCGCCTCTACTTTCATTCAACATCAATTTGGCCAAAAGTTGTTTGGAATTTTTCACCAAGTCGGTGAGTCGACTCTTCTTTTCCACGGGTCTATGTTGTATCTTCGGTTCTTTATTCACGTCATCTCCCAATTGATCTCCGACGCCTTGAAAAGGTCCCGCCGCGTTTTCGGTAACTTTCCGTTTATCCTTGCTGGTTTCTTCTTCAAATTCTTCTTCTAAAATGTCTCCTATATTACCGCGTTCTTCGGCTATATCTAAAGCGTTGTTAATAATATCCGTTACTATATCGGAAGCTATGGTTATAGCGGTGTCTTCGTCTTTGATTTTTTCTAATATCTCGCAATCTCCTGTACCTTAAAAATACCTTAATGAAACTTTCCGTTTACCCAATTTAAATTAAATAATACCTATTTTGTTAACGATTTCGAAAGACATGGTAAAACGGTTAATAATTGACAGTTATAAAATTGTTTGGATCTGTCAGCGAACGTCAATCGGTAGTTATGAGATTAACATAATTATTAAGACGCCATACTCGAATTGAGGTTAAGTATTCGGTAATTTAAAACATAACCAAAACGTGTTTTAAACATTAAATGACAATTGACGTCGATTCGTGTCATTAAATGTTCGTGCGAGATCGACTAACTGGCCTTTGTTTAAAACAATATTCAGCCCGGAAAAATTTTCAATCATTTAGTTAGTTTACCGTTGATAAAGTTAATGACAATTGACGTCGATTCGTGTCATTAAATGTTCGTGCGAGATCGACTAACTGGCCTTTGTTTAAAACAATATTCAGCCCGGAAATTTGGTAACATTCGTTCATTTAGTTATTTCGCCGTTTACCGTTGATAAAGTTAGGTTAGGTTACTCAAAAAAACTGTTTATCATTTATAATAATGTTTTTTATATTAAATCTGACAACGCCGCTCCGGTTCGAACGGTTCCGTGGTTTTGATCGAATTTTTTTTTAGTGGAACGTGTCAAAAATAATTATTATTGACATTAGTGAGATTATTCAAAATTATGCGCGTCAGATTAATAATAAACATAATGCTAAGGTTTATAACATAATGTTGAATTTGAAAAATAAGTCCGAAGATGTCACAGAAAAAAATAATCAATTGCAGCTTGAACTCGAAATGGACGACGAGGTAACGGATATAATAAATTTTCCGGAAAAATACGCCGGTACGTATCTCGACGTTACCGTAATCAAACCGAAAGAAAACGAACTTTTTACTACAGAAAAAAAAGTTATGTCCGGCGAACAAGTAAAAGAATTCATAGAAACGATGAATTTGGGAAAAAATCGAAAGTTGTCGATCGAAAAATCGAAAAAAAGTACAAATAAATACGCGAAAGGCGATCACATAAAAATACCGACGTTCAGCGATTCGGAAGCGGAAAACGTTCAACAAATTTTCAACACGACTGGATTAAATTCGATATTTAAATGTAAAAACAGGGAAAATACTAAGGAAAAATACGCCGCGCCGTGCGTATGTAAAAATTGCGCGATTGTAGGTCTAGTGGCGGATTCTCAAAAACGGCCTTTCGTAACGGAACCTCTAAAAGACCCTCGGGAAATACTAAAAAAACGAAACAACAACGAAGAAAACGCCAAAAGAAAAAAAGAAAACGATCACCAATACTGTCAATATTATTTCAAACATCTATCGGAAAAAATACGATCGTTGGAAGAACGAGTCGCCGCTCAAGAACAAAAAGCCGTACCGAAAGAATATTTCAAAAAAACAATCATGAAACTAGTGAATCATTTCACAAAAACGACTTACAATGGACAAATTAAACTCGAAGCCCCCATCCAGTCGTCTCCAATAAATAAAAACAAAACTATCCCCCGACAAAAACTGATCGTCAATCCGATTTTAATCCAGAGTCGATCGGGCGAAGAACCACCCCAATCGAATATATGGAAATGGAGAGAGGATATATTAAAACCGGGAATAGATATGAAGAATAAACTGATATCGGTAATGGAAGATACTTTGAACAGTTTAAAAAAATCGAAAACTAAACCGAAAGAAGAGGAATTAAAATCGTTTATCAACGAATTTTCTAATAATCTTTATAAAACTATCAACGACGACAAGGCGACTTGTAGAAAAAAAGATTCGCACAGAAATCCTGTCAGTGTAACGTACGTTAATTCGCAAATTTTAAAATGGCAAGATACTCAAACTACTTTTAAATTCGAATCTGATAAAGAATCGCTTCATAATTTATTAGAAAAGAAAAAGACGCAAGAGTTTCGTGAGTATATAATCGTATGACAAATTTTTATTTTAAAACTATATATTTCATTGAAAATTCTAGATAAATATGAATTTTTAAAAACGATTAAAAATACGAAAGAGGAAGATAAACGTAGGTTATGGGAAAGTATAAGGGAACAAGCCAACAAAAACGGTCATAATAAATATAATAAAGTCACTGTTCAAATACCTGATAAAAGTAATCCGAAAAAAGGATGCGTCGAAGTCGAATACACTTTGGGAGAATTGGAATATTTGTTAATAGGAAACAGAACTAATCGGAGATAGTTTTTTTATTATACATTTTACATATAAACAATAAAACTATGTATATAAATACCACGATGTAATGGTGAAAAGTAATTTCTCTTCTTCGTTTTTTAATATAACAAACACGATCATCGTATGAACTACTCTACCTTAGTTTTTTGGAAATTTTTAGCTTTATTATTACCATACGTTTTTAATATACAATTCATATTAACAAAAAACTTTTAATATTCTTATTTAAACGAATATTAATAGTTTGTTTTACTAAAAAATATTTCTAATGGATGTTTACTACATAAGTAAGAGACCACCTATATGTGTCAATTGTCTAAACGAAGTTTAAGTAACAATAAGAAAAATCAATTTATTTTCTTGTAAAAATATATATATATAGAATGGCTCTCCGTTTCGGATCCGCACTTAAAGAATTAAGAATTCATTTATGCCAAACTGGAGCTGCCAGTAAAGGTGTCAGGTAATAGAACATTATTTAGGTTATGTAACAATATTACGATCACAATTATTTCTTTTAGAGAATTTGTTGAAAAACACTATGTGAACCTTAAATCAAATAATCCCAAGCTTCCTATACTAATAAGAGAATGTTCTGGTGTCGAACCTAAACTTTGGGCTAGATTTGGTAAGTAAAACAAATATATATTTAACTTTGTTTTCTCTCTTATAACCCCCGAGATTGTGTTTCTTTTCGATTTGTATACATTTTTTCTAGTTTAAATTATGTGTGCATATCTTTTATAGATAAGGGAAAGGAAAAATGTGTGACGTTGAAAGATTTATCAGCAGAAGATGTCCTTAAACATATTGATTCAGTTTCGAAAGGGCAATGAATGTAATCGTATATATTTTTTTAGAAATTTACTTATGATAGTTATTTGTGATCAATAAACAATGTTAATTAATCTTTAATGTTTTTTTTTCAATTTTACCTGTTTTTAATGTTATGCCTTTCACTTTTCACCGATTCTTTTAATTTTTAGGCTTGTGTTTTTTATGCCACAATTTTCTTCTTATAACAATATCAAACGATATACTGAGTGATGCAATCTTGAAGCACATCAATTGCCCTCGTTTTTGGAAATAAAACTAAAATTAAATTTTTCATTGGTTTATTTTTAACATTATACAAAAATGTATTTTTATCACAATTTCACGTGACGGAATTATCATTATGATAACTAATTATAATACATTTTTCTTTTTGTTCGAGTTTTTTTTATTATCTAAATAAAACCTCTTAAGAGCAAGACAATTTCACAACACTTGAATCTCTGGCATTTGAAAAAGGTTATAATGAAGATAGGTTATTCTTCTTTTCCCTGTTAATTGGTCTTACATGATAACGTAGTTAAGCAACATTCTAAAACTATTTTGACGAAGTTACAAGAATATTCTGAGGTCTCAGATTGGAAGTAACAGTATCGGCCGATAGGTAGAAGTAGAATGTACTTATAAAAACGTCAAAATTATAAATAAAACGTTTATTAAACTGTTTTAATATAAATGAATTAATTTTCAACATAACATCGTCAGTTGAAGTGTTGGAAATGCAATTTTGACTGCCTAATATGAATCAATCTCGAATATAACTGCAGAACTATGGTTTAAAAGTATTCCATTTTTTTTCTCTCAACATTATATACAAATCTTGAGGCTTGCACAGTCAAAGAAGATTTAAAAACATTGCATTAAATTTATGAAAATAGTATCATTTATTTTTTTTTAATTAGATTGATAACCAGAGATTAAGACTCATCTATTCAATATCGAATTTTTTTTATAAAAAATTGGACGATAACAATTTATTTAAAGCTTAATAAAAAGTATTCTCACTATTATTAGAGCCGAAATTAAGCTTGAAAAGGCAATAGGAATGTTATATGTAAAATAGGAATTAATAGAACAAATTCACAATTTACATTCGTCATATTTTTTATGTTTTACAATAATATTTTTTAAAAAAAAATTGATTTAACAAATATATCGTAACGAGAGTAAATAGGCTATTCTTCTTTTTTCTCTAATTTGGCCTTTGTATATACGATTATGTATTAGTAACGAAGTGCTTTGGAACTTTTCTTTAGATGACTGTGTAATAATATAGACAAAGACCATTTTACATGTAAAAGAGAAATAATCTCGTATTCGTTATAAACAGAAATAAAACAAAGAAAAGTAACTTTTTTGACAAAATTAAATTAATAAGAGCCTATATTTGGTAAGTTAAACACAAGAAATGTGATTTTTAACAAAATTTAACTCAAACATAATATTTCGACTGAATTAAATCATATTTTCACTTGACTCAGAAATACTTTTTCACCGAAAATCCAATTCTGGGTTATTTTGAATTAAAAAACTTACTTGTTGATATAAATTAAATATAGAAGAGTCTTTTCTATCAAATTAAACTGCGAAACTTTAGTCTAGGGTCATATTAAATTGAGAAAAGTCTATTTTTGACCAAAGTATTTCAAAAATGCCATTTTGGGGCCAAATTACATTAAGAATAACCTATTTTGGAGTATATAGAACTGAAAAAAGCTATTTTTTGTCAAAATTAGAAATAGAAAACTATTTCGGACCAAACTCTATGTGAAAATCAAATTTCAGATGAAATTAAATAGAGAAAAGCATTTTTTCCACCGAATTAAACTGATAAAATCCAGTTTTGGCCAGTATTAAATTAAAAAAGCATATTTTCGACCAATTTTGGACTATATTGAGCTGAAAAAAACTACTTTTCGTCAAAATTGGATATTGAAAACTATTTTCGATTAAAATTTAAGTCAGAAAATTCCATTTTGGGCCACATTTAATCGAAAAAAGCTACTTTTAGTCCAAACTATACAATTTCTGATCAATTTCAGTCAGAAAACAGAATTTTTGACCAGAATAACTCAAAATTGTCATTTTTCCATCTAATTAAAATCAAAAAATCATGTTTCTCATCAAATGAACTTGGAAAAACCTCATTTTCTATGAAAATAATTTTAGAAAAGGCAATTTTTATAAAATTAGGTTCTTAGTACACCGTACACTTGAAAAAATGTCATCCCTGTCCTATTATAAAGAGTTTTTAAAGCTTAAACAGAAAGTCGAGGCGAGGAATTATTAAATTAAACAAAATGTCCGATTTTATTAATGAAAAATTCATTCAAGAGTTCATAAACATGAAGTATATCATTTATTTCGTCTTTGTTCTACCATTTCCCATTCATTTATGACACATCCACCACAACCCCATCCTACTACTAGATATTCAATTTAACTACACCTAAAATTTTGGATTTTAATAAAAATTTCATTCAAAAAATCATTGAAGATGATAATATTTTTACTGCAGTTGAGTAAACCCACATTTCCTTTTTTTAGGTTAGGTTAGGTTAGGTTAGATTGACTTTTTTAAATTGTTTATAGAAAAAGTCAAGACAAATTATTGTTAACACATCATTAAGAATAAAAAATAAGTAATTATTATTCCGTTTAAATAATATCATAGTAAACTTTCTTTTGAGCTTTATAATCAAAGAAGCGATGTACAGAAATGCTATAAATTAGGCCGGTACTATTCCTTTATATCCCCTTCTTCTGCTCAGTTGTTTCCAGAAACGTCTATCCAACTGCTTGTCCTAAATAAATTATTTATACGATCAAAAATTGAGAGCCACTTGAGGAAATCAGAATCAAACAATATTAAAAATAGAAAAACTTATCCTAGTCTAACATATGTTAATATAATACGTGGCAGTATTGTTTGTTGCCTATCCGGTAGGTTGGTATATGATTTCTCATACCTGACACTTGGAACGCGGTACAAAGGATTCGATGACAGGTGATAGATATTGACAGTTTGTTTTCTTCTATTTTCATTAATATTTTTCTAATTGAAGTCTACAAACATTATGTATTGGAATACTTCGGAAAATACGATAGAGGTTTAATAAATTGAAAAACAAGGGATTTAAAACACACAAGAAGCACGATGGAATCAACTTAAATACATAATATCGAACTGAAACTTTTCTCTAACGTACCCCCACTATTGATTGAACGATCGGTATCCAGTACACGTAATTAGATTTGAAAAATTCAATTTAAGGTTAATTGCTGTTGTAAAAGGTATTTTTTGGCGTTAGAATGAAGTATTAGTGTCAGTAATTAATGCGATTTTGTATAATTCATACCTTCAGTCGTCTAGGCGATAATTGCTTTGGCGAATTTAAACTGTGTGTGTCGTCTGTAAGAGGATCTTCGCTTTCGAATATTTTGATGAGATGTCTACCTTCGGGGTGTGTTTCGTATATTCTTCTTTCCGGTTTACGCATATTAAAAAACTCAAAACTGAAAAACAATTAATTAAAAATAATTATTAATAATAGATTTAGGCGACCTCTCACGTCTACTAGTTTGTACAATCAACACAGATAGAAGGAATCTGTAATTTATTTTGTTTATATTGTACTCGACAGAATACTGTAGGTAGTTTGGTATTGTTGTCGATAGATGGGGCGCCGAAATTTTATTTGTTTTCACTCTTATTTTAAATATTGACATTTTAATTCCATCATTCTTCTCCTATCATAAATTTAGTAAATAAAATTAATTTTTCATGATTTTCGATTCGTTGGGTAGATCACGTTAGTTTAGATCTTAGTTAGTTAGTTGAGAGATGACTTTCTAGATGTCGCTGAGTTTCAATAGTGTATATACATGTAATAATGGGAGTTTATTATAAATTACCCATTATAATAACTTTAAGTTGCTTTGGCATAGACTGGGGCCATAATTTATTTTCGATTCGCTTTAATTTTTAATTACTGACAATAATACTTTTAAAAACGTCAAAACTCAGTTGTAGATAACAATTTTGATAGGCTACAATTGGCATGAAAGGGAAATTAAAGTTTCATTCATATTTTCTGGTCGTAGAAAAAATATTGTGTGCTAGATACATCACAATTAATATTACTTATACAAGGTGATTTAATTTGGCTATTTAACGTGATTTTATAATAATATATAGAGTTTTTTTGGATAAAACGTATATTATTATAATATTTCAATATATTATACGGGGGTTTTAAGAAATTTCAATAAAATTACTATAAATTTAGCGCCTTTATTATTATATAACTTTTTAAATACCCTGTATAACATATTATGATAATATAATGTTGTGAAGGGAAGTGAAAGGGGTTAAAATTTATGAAAAAAATTGATTTTTCGTCATTTATGATCTGGAATTAACATACAGGGCGATACATTTAAAAAAAAAATAAAAACAAATTCATTTGCATATTGATTCACCCCGTATTATATTTGGAAAATATCAATGCAACTAATCATTATTCTAAATGAAAACCATTGAATAGTTATTGTACAATTTTCACGTTTTCAATTATACAGGGTGTCAAATTTATTATATAACTTTTTAAATACCCCGTATAACATATTATGATAATATAATGTTGTGAAGGGAAGTGAAAGGGGTTTAAATTTATGAAAAAAACTGATTTTTCGTCATTTATGATGTGGAATTAACATACAGGGCGATACATTTAAAAAAAAAATTAAAACAAATTAATTTGCATATTGATTCACCCCGTATTATATTTGGAAAATATCAATCCAATTAATCATTATACTAAATGAAAACCATTGAATAGTTATTGTACAATTTTCACGTTTTCAATTATACAGGGTGTCAAATTTATTATATAACTTTTTAAATACCCCGTATAACATATTACGATAATATAATGTTGTGAAGGGAAGTGAAAGGGGTTTAAATTTATGAAAAAAACTGATTTTTCGTCATTTATGATGTGGATTTAACATACAGGGCGATACATTTAAAAAAAAATAAAAACAAATTAATTTGCATATTGATTCACCCCGTATTATATTTGGAAAATATCAATCCAATTAATCATTATACTAAATGAAAACCATTGAATAGTTATTGTACAATTTTCACGTTTTCAATTATACAGGGTGTCAAATTTATTATATAACTTTTTAAATACCCCGTATAACATATTACGATAATATAATGTTGTGAAGGGAAGTGAAAGGGGTTTAAATTTATGAAAAAAACTGATTTTTCGTCATTTATGATGTGGATTTAACATACAGGGCGATACATTTAAAAAAAACATTAAAACAAATTAATTTGCATATTGATTCACCCCGTATTATATTTGGAAAATATCAATCCAATTAATCATTATACTAAATGAAAACCATTGAAAAGTTATTGTACAATTTTCACGTTTTCAATTATACAGGGTGTCAAATTTATTATATAACTTTTTAAATACCCCGTATAACATATTACGATAATATAATGTTGTGAAGGGAAGTGAAAGGGGTTTAAATTTATGAAAAAAACTGATTTTTCGTCATTTATGATGTGGATTTAACATACAGGGCGATACATTTAAAAAAAACATTAAAACAAATTAATTTGCATATTGATTCACCCCGTATTATATTTGGAAAATATCAATCCAATTAATCATTATACTAAATGGAAACCATTGAAAAGTTATTGTACAATTTTCACGTTTTCAATTATACAGGGTGTCAAATTTATTATATAACTTTTTAAATACCCCGTATAACATATTATGATAATATAATGTTGTGAAGGGAAGTGAAAGGGGTTTAAATTTATGAAAAAAACTGATTTTTCGTCATTTATGATGTGGAATTAACATACAGGGCGATACATTTAAAAAAAAAATTAAAACAAATTAATTTGCATATTGATTCACCCCGTATTATATTTTGAAAATATCAATCCAATTAATCATTATACTAAATGAAAACCATTGAATAGTTATCGCACAATTTTTACTTTTTCAATTATACAGGGTGTCAAATTTATTATATAACTTTTTAAATACCCCGTATAACATATTATGATAATATAATGTTGTGAAGGGAAGTGAAAGGGGTTTAAATTTATGAAAAAAACTGATTTTTCGTCATTTATGATGTGGATTTAACATACAGGGCGATACATTTAAAAAAAAATAAAAACAAATTAATTTGCATATTGATTCACCCCGTATTATATTTGGAAAATATCAATCCAATTAATCATTATACTAAATGAAAACCATTGAAAAGTTATCGCACAATTTTTACTTTTTCAATTATACAGGGTGTCAAATTTATTATATAACTTTTTAAATACCCCGTATAACATATTATGATAATATATTGTTATGAAGGAAAGTAAAAGGGGTTAAAATTTATGAAAAAAACTGATTTTTCGTCATTTATGATGTGGAATTAACATACAGGGCGATACATTTATAAAAATAGAAAAAAAATCATTCGCATTTTGACTCACTCTGTATCATATTTAAAGAATAGTAATACAATCGATTTTTTCCTTAAATCTTCATAATTATTCAACAGAATATGTCAACGATTAAACATTTAAACATTTTCTCAATTATACGAGGCCATAAAATTGTTAATATTTTCGTCAACAACTTTTTTAGTTTAAATACGAAAAAACAAAACGTAAATTGATTATTTTAACAACGTTTCGGATATTTTTCGACAAGAATTTAGTAAAAACAAAACAAAATGGCTCCTAATCACGCCAAAACAACGTCCCGAACAACCGAACAAAAAAAAAGATTAATTATCGATTCGACTCACATTTTAATACTTCTCGATCTCGGTATCCTCTCGATATTTACAAACTTGCCCGCCGGCCGGAATCGATTGAAGAAATAATCGTTTCGTTCTTCGTTTCCTTCGTTTTCCGCAGCCTCGATAATACGACGGTAACTTTCCGATCTGTGAATCGTCGTCGTCGTCGTCGGAATCGAAGGACGAACGCCCGTACCTCCTTTCGATTCCTCCAGATCCGATCCGTTCGGTTGCCGCGCTCCTTCCGCAACACAACATGTGTCAGCAACACCTCCAGTTCCGCTCTCCTGCCCACAATACAACCGAAAGTAATTTTTCAAATAAACTTCCGTATATATATATAATTTTGTTTATCTACCTGTCGTTCGGGAGATTCCGACTCGCTATCGGATTCAATCGAAGACGTCGAAGACGTTTCGTACAATTCTTCTTCGATCAGAGGTTCCAGCGTCCTCCGCGGCAGGAGGCCTCGCATCGCGGCACCGCTGATCGGGGGCGTCATCAGCAATTCGTCCATCATCAATTCGGTATCGTCGCCGTAATCGGACGAAAGGGATCCGTTATTCGGCTGAAATTCGAATCAAATACAGTCCAAACGAAGCAAAACCAACAAATTTCTACCTACTGACCGATTGTTTGTCTTCGCACCCCGGCGAATTCAAACTATCTTCGTTTTCTCCACCGCTAGTCGGAGTTCCCCAAATATCTTCTTCTTCTTGTAAATCTTCTCCGTTTACTGGATTATCGGATGTCGTTAGGTATCTAGTGACGTATTGTTGTTTGTAATCTTCTCCGAGTTTCTCGAGAAACGACATTTTTTCGGCGACGTACGTACCGGCTCTTAGAGTCCAATGTTTTATAGTAGAGTTATTGAAATCGTCGTCGTTATCTTCTTCGTCTACGCTATTATCGTCTACGTTATTGTCGATGGAATCTTCTTTTTCTTCGGACGTAACTCTTTCCAAACTAGATACGGTGCCGAATCTTCTTAAAGTGATCATCGAACTGCTAAGGGAGTGATAAGGGTGGTCTTCGGATTCGGGGGAATCGTCAGGAGAGTCCGCGACGAAATTGTGATTCTTCGAAATGGAAAAAAAAAGCGTGGAAACTTAATCGGAAGTTTTATTTATTAATCATTTGACTCACCTCGTATCCGTTTTGGCACGACGAATTTTCCGAATGTTTCGATGTTGAAATGGAACTTTCTGGCGTCGCAGGTATTACTGAGATATTAGGAACTTTTGAACATGTAAACGGATCCGTTTTGACTGAATTAGTTGCTTTGTTAGCTAATAAACCTGGAATGATTATTTTTCTTCATTTCTTTTTCGTCGATCGTTAAAAATTCAACTCGAGAAGCTTACGAAGAAGATGATGATGCAGAATATACAGAAAATAAAAAGATTTATCAGTTAACGAAAAAACTGCAAAGTTTAAATGAGAACCGTGAAGCTTGGAGGAAAGCTAGGACGAAAAAGGAAAGCTAGAACACACAAAAATAAGTCCAATTGATGTTTTGGTTCAAAAATAACGAATTAAAAGTCTAAAATAAAAAATGATGAAGCTAAAATACCCAAAATAAACTCCTAAAAATATTCTAGTACAGCTAGAACACGTAAAAAGTAGAAAAATAGAATTAATAAAGCAAAAACGTTCGCAAATGAGTCCGAAAGTTGTTCTAGCACATCTAGAACATATTAAAAATCGAAAAACTTTATTAAGTAAGCTAGAACACACAAAAATGAGTCCTAAAGATGTTCTAGTGGAACTAGAACATGGAAAAAATGAATCCGAAAGATATTTTGATTAAATTAGAACGCATTTAAAGTACAAAAAACAATTAGAAAACTAGAACACACAAAAATAAGTCCAAAAGAAGTTATGGTCGAATTAAAACATGGAAAAAGTCTAAAATAAAACATGATAAAGCTAAAAAACCCAAAATAAACTCCTAAAAATATTCTAATTCAGCTAGAACGTATTAAAAATCGAAAAACTTGATTAGGTAAGCTAGAACACTCAAAAATGAGTCCTAAAGAAGTTATGGTCGAATTAAAACATGGAAAAAGTCTAAAATAAAACATAATAAAGCTAAAAAACCCAAAATAAACTCCTAAAAATATTCTAATTCGGCTAGAACGTATTAAAAATCGAAAAACTTGATTAGGTAAGCTAGAACACTCAAAAATGAGTCCTAAAGAAGTTATGGTCGAATTAAAACATGGAAAAAGTCTAAAATAAAACATAATAAAGCTAAAAAACCCAAAATAAACTCCTAAAAATATTCTAATTCGGCTAGAACGTATTAAAAATCGAAAAACTTGATTAGGTAAGCTAGAACACTCAAAAATGAGTCCTAAAGAAGTTATGGTCGAATTAAAACATGGAAAAAGTCTAAAATAAAACATGATAAAGCTAAAAAACCCAAAATAAACTCCTAAAAATATTCTAATTCAGCTAGAACGTATTAAAAATCGAAAAACTTGATTAGGTAAGCTAGAACACTCAAAAATGAGTCCTAAAGAAGTTATGGTCGAATTAAAACATGGAAAAAGTCTAAAATAAAACATGATAAAGCTAAAAAACCCAAAATAAACTCCTAAAAATATTCTAATTCAGCTAGAACGTATTAAAAATCGAAAAACTTGATTAGGTAAGCTAGAACACTCAAAAATGAGTCCTAAAGAAGTTATGGTCGAATTAAAACATGGAAAAAGTCTAAAATAAAACATAATAAAGCTAAAAAACCCAAAATAAACTCCTAAAAATATTCTAATTCGGCTAGAACGTATTAAAAATCGAAAAACTTGATTAGGTAAGCTAGAACACACAAAAATGAGTCCTAAAGAAGTTATGGTCGAATTAAAACATGGAAAAAGTCTAAAATAAAACATAATAAAGCTAAAAAACCCAAAATAAACTCCTAAAAATATTCTAATTCGGCTAGAACGTATTAAAAATCGAAAAACTTGATTAGGTAAGCTAGAACACACAAAAATGAGTCCTAAAGAAGTTATGGTCGAATTAAAACATGGAAAAAGTCTAAAATAAAACATAATAAAGCTAAAAAACCCAAAATAAACTCCTAAAAATATTCTAATTCGGCTAGAACGTATTAAAAATCGAAAAACTTGATTAGGTAAGCTAGAACACACAAAAATGAGTCCTAAAGAAGTTATGGTCGAATTAAAACATGGAAAAAGTCTAAAATAAAACATGATAAAGCTAAAAAACCCAAAATAAACTCCTAAAAATATTCTAATTCGGCTAGAACGTATTAAAAATCGAAAAACTTGATTAGGTGAGCTAGAACACACAAAAATGAGTCCTAAAGAAGTTATGGTCGAATTAAAACATGGAAAAAGTCTAAAATAAAACATAATAAAGCTAAAAAACCCAAAATAAACTCCTAAAAATATTCTAATTCGGCTAGAACGTATTAAAAATCGAAAAACTTGATTAGGTGAGCTAGAACACACAAAAATGAGTCCTAAAGAAGTTATGGTCGAATTAAAACATGGAAAAAGTCTAAAATAAAACATAATAAAGCTAAAAAACCCAAAATAAACTCCTAAAAATATTCTAATTCAGCTAGAACGTACTAAAAATCGAAAAACTTGATTAGGTAAGCCCTAACACACAAAAATGAGTCCTAAAGAAGTTATGGTCGAATTAAAACATGGAAAAAGTCTAAAATAAAACATAATAAAGCTAAAAAACCCAAAATAAACTCCTAAAAATATTCTAATTCGGCTAGAACGTATTAAAAATCGAAAAACTTGATTAGGTAAGCTAGAACACACAAAAATGAGTCCTAAAGAAGTTATGGTCGAATTAAAACATGGAAAAAGTCTAAAATAAAACATAATAAAGCTAAAAAACCCAAAATAAACTCCTAAAAATATTCTAATTCGGCTAGAACGTATTAAAAATCGAAAAACTTGATTAGGTAAGCTAGAACACACAAAAATGAGTCCTAAAGAAGTTATGGTCGAATTAAAACATGGAAAAAGTCTAAAATAAAACATAATAAAGCTAAAAAACCCAAAATAAACTCCTAAAAATATTCTAATTCGGCTAGAACGTATTAAAAATCGAAAAACTTGATTAGGTAAGCTAGAACACACAAAAATGAGTCCTAAAGAAGTTATGGTCGAATTAAAACATGGAAAAAGTCTAAAATAAAACATGATAAAGCTAAAAAACCCAAAATAAACTCCTAAAAATATTCTAATTCGGCTAGAACGTATTAAAAATCGAAAAACTTGATTAGGTGAGCTAGAACACACAAAAATGAGTCCTAAAGAAGTTATGGTCGAATTAAAACATGGAAAAAGTCTAAAATAAAACATAATAAAGCTAAAAAACCCAAAATAAACTCCTAAAAATATTCTAATTCGGCTAGAACGTATTAAAAATCGAAAAACTTGATTAGGTGAGCTAGAACACACAAAAATGAGTCCTAAAGAAGTTATGGTCGAATTAAAACATGGAAAAAGTCTAAAATAAAACATAATAAAGCTAAAAAACCCAAAATAAACTCCTAAAAATATTCTAATTCGGCTAGAACGTATTAAAAATCGAAAAACTTGATTAGGTAAGCTAGAACACACAAAAAGAGTCCAGAAGATGTTATGGTTTTTCCTGGAACGTATTAAAACTCTATAAAAGAATTGAGAGAGCTAGAACACACAAAAATAAGTTCGAAAAATGTTCTGTTTGATCTAGAACATATTAAAAGTCGAAAAAATGAATGGACAAACCTAGAATATACACAAATAAGTCCGAAAAATGTTCTGTTTGATCTAGAACATATTAAAAGTCGAGAAAATCAATAAAAAAAGCTCGAACATACACAAACAAGTCCGAAAAATGTTCTGTTTGATCTGGAACATATTAAAAGTCGAAAAAATGAATAAACAAAGCTAGAACACACACAAACAAGTCCGAAAAATGTTCTGTTTGATCTGGAACATATTAAAAGTCGAAAAAATGAATGAACAAACCTAGAATATACACAAACAAGTCCGAAAAATGTTCTGTTTGATCTAGAACATATTAAAAGTCGAAAAAATGAATAAACAAAGCTAGAATATACACAAATAAGTCCGAAAAATGTTCTGTTTGATCTGGAACATATTAAAAGTCGAAAAAATGAATGAACAAACCTAGAATATACACAAACAAGTCCGAAAAATGTTCTGTTTGATCTAGAACATATTAAAAATCGAAAAAATGAATAAACAAAGCTAGAACACACACAAACAAGTCCGAAAAATGTTCTGTTTGATCTAGAACATATTAAAAGTCGAGAAAATCAATAAAAAAGCTCGAACATACACAAACAAGTCCGAAAAATGTTCTGTTTGATCTGGAACATATTAAAAGTCGAAAAAATGAATAAACAAAGCTAGAAAATACACAAACAAGTCCGAAAAATGTTCTGTTTGATCTAGAACATATTAAAAGTCGAAAAAATGAATAAAAAAAGCTAGAATATACACAAATAAGTCCGAAAAATGTTCTGTTTGATCTAGAACATATTAAAAGTCGAAAAAATGAATAAAAAAAGCTAGAAAATACACAAACAAGTCCGAAAAATGTTTCGTTTGATCTAGAAAATGAATTAAGAATGCAAAAAATAATTTATAATTTATAATTTAACGACTAGAAAAGTATACCAACCTATCAACATGAAAGATTGCCAATTATTTTCATTATTATGGTTACTATCTCTCGTGGGGTTATTATCTAGTCTTGAAGTTGTATTTTCGTTACCGTCACATCCGTTCGAGTTATTTCTGTTACCGTTGGTGCTGAGGCAAGTTTTGTGACATTTTCGACACAACGATACAGTTTCAGGTACTATGGGACTAGATCTAACAGTCACCTGAAACAATATTTTTCAGCAAAAAATACAAAACGACAAATATTAACAAATTAACTTGACTTTCCGTTGTTGTACTTTTGGACGGACTCTGATCGTTTTCCGATACCGTAATTTCCTCGCAATCGTTGTCGTTTCTCTTCGTATGTTCCTTGTTGTCCGCACTTCTGATATTACCTTCGGAATCGATCAATTGCAACTCTTCGGATCTCTTCCTCAACATCTCTTTGGTCCATTCTTCCATTAAACCCTCTTTTTCCTCGTCCGGCGTTTCTGATCCCAATTCGTCGGTCAATTGCGATTTGATCCATCGCTCCAAATGTAGCGCGTTACATTTACTATTTACCCCTTTTCCCAACTGTTTGCACTTTAGTTCAATCGACGCGTCCATCTCCCGTTGTCGCAATTCCTTTTCCTTATTGGCGTTTTGACAATTTTGACAGGTTTGATTTAAATTTTGACAGGTCTGCTGAAAAGCGGGTTTCGTTAAAGTTTATCCGTAATCGAATGCTCAAGTTTTTGGACCAAAATACAGTTAAGAAAATGGAGATTTTAATTTTAACATTAAGAAAAATTAACGTTTTGGCGTTAAAATATACGGGGGCGGGCTTAAAAAATCCATTTTCTTCGTTAATCAACGTACAAAAAAGCTGGGACGAAAATACTTTGTAAATATCTATATTAGTTTCGACACACACTGTATACATTAAAATCGCCTCTAAATACAATAAATTATTATAAAATATGGAATAAACTAGGAGTTTTTTTAATAAAAATTGAAGTAGAATATGGAATAATTCTAAAATTTTATATATTTAATTTAAAATATTGATAACTACGAAAAAACAATAAATCTGTCAACAATGTAAAATTTTGAGTCAAATTTCCATACAATATTATAAATTATAGCGTGAAATCAAATTTTCGATTAAAAATATTCTTTGTTTGATAGGTGAATAACTTGATTTTTATACTACAAATTTTCGTATTTTCAATTTCGAAATTTTTGGGAATTGGATAGAAAAGGACGTAATTATATCCTTTATTCGTACAAAAAGGGTTCAGAAAATAATTACAACACTTAGCAAGGCACATTTTTCAAATGCTTACCTGGTACAATGCCACAATAGCAAGCAAGGAAAATATTCGTTATACAGTGTAATCCAAAAAGTTTAAGCAAATGAAAAAAAAAGTTTCAATGATATTTTTCGTAGATATTTTCGAAAAAACAATGCGAGACTGATTAATTAATAGTATCTTATCTATATTGACTTAAGTTTAACATAAAAAAGAAGAAGATTCGGAAGTTTTCAACTTGAAAAAGAAGTAGACGGACTGGTATTGGTTATAAAATAGAAAAAAACGATGTGACGGAAGGAAAAAACATTTCAAGGCCACAAAAAAAACTTATAAACAGTAAAATTAGAAGATTAACATAAAAAAGAAGAAGTTTTCAACTGGAAAAAGAAGTAGACGGACTGGTATTGGTTATAAAATAGAAAAAAACGATGTGACGGATGGAAAAAACATTTCAAGGCCACAGAAAAAACTTATAAACAGTAAAATTAGAAGATTAACATAAAAAAGAAGAAGTTTTCAACTGGAAAAAGAAGTAGACGGACTGGTATTGGTTATAAAATAGAAAAAAACGATGTGACGGATGGAAAAAACATTTCAAGGCCACAGAAAAAACTTATAAACAGTAAAATTAGAAGATTAACATAAAAAAGAAGAAGTTTTCATTTGGAAAAAGAAGTAGACGGACTGGTATTGGTTATAAAATAGAAAAAAACGATGTGACGGATGAAAAAAACATTTCAAGGCCACAGAAAAAACTTATAAACAGTAAAATTAGAAGATTAACATAAAAAAGAAGAAGTTTTCATTTGGAAAAAGAAGTAGACGGACTGGTATTGGTTATAAAATAGAAAAAAACGATGTGACGGATGAAAAAAACATTTCAAGGCCACAAAAAAAACTTATAAACAGTAAAATTAGAAGATTAACATAAAAAAGAAGAAGTTTTCAACTGGAAAAAGAAGTAGACGGACTGGTATTGGTTATAAAATAGAAAAAAACGATGTGACGGATGAAAAAAACATTTCAAGGCCACAAAAAAAACTTATAAACAGTAAAATTAGAAAATTAACATAAAAAAGAAGAAGTTTTCATTTGGAAAAAGAAGTAGACGGACTGGTATTGGTTATAAAATAGAAAAAAACGATGTGACGGATGAAAAAAACATTTCAAGGCCACAAAAAAAACTTATAAACAGTAAAATTAGAAGATTAACATAAAAAAGAAGAAGTTTTCATTTGGAAAAAGAAGTAGACGGACTGGTATTGGTTATAAAATAGAAAAAAACGATGTGACGGATGAAAAAACATTTCAAGGCCACAAAAAAAACTTATAAACAGTAAAATTAGAAGATTAACATAAAAAAGAAGAAGTTTTCATTTGGAAAAAGAAGTAGACGGACTGGTATTGGTTATAAAATAGAAAAAAACGATGTGACGGATGGAAAAAACATTTCAAGGCCACAGAAAAAACTTATAAACAGTAAAATTAGAAGATTAACATAAAAAAGAAGAAGTTTTCAACTGGAAAAAGAAGTAGACGGACTGGTATTGGTTATAAAATAGAAAAAAACGATGTGACGGATGAGAAAAACATTTCAAGGCCACAGAAAAAACTTATAAACAGTAAAATTAGAAGATTAACATAAAAAAGAAGAAGTTTTCAACTGGAAAAAGAAGTAGACGGACTGGTATTGGTTATAAAATAGAAAAAAACGATGTGACGGATGGAAAAAACATTTCAAGGCCACAAAAAAAACTTATAAACAGTAAAATTAGAAAATTAACATAAAAAAGAAGAAGAAGGAGAAGAAGTTTTGAACTGGAAAATGGAGTAGACGGGGTAAAATCGATTTGACAACAACAGGATGAAGAATAACGTGATGAATAGAAGAAAAAAGTTGACAAAAATTAAAGATAAAATAAAAAAAGTCAGACAGAATCTGACAAAATGTGAATTGAATCAAAGATTAGATACGAAATTATCCATTTTATCACATTTTAATTCATATTTTTTTTTTCATTTTCTAGACTATTTGAACGACACTGTATGCAGGATGTTTTGAAAAAAAGTTAATCCTATCCGATTCGACATATTTTTCAAACACCCTGATCATAAAATAAATTATATAAAGCTTCAAATTTATTAGAAACGTCAAGTTTTTCAATATCACCCTGTAAATTGGTTCAAAAACCCGCACGGGACATTAAGAAAAAACTAAAAATGATAATTAGAATTTTTATTTTCATATATTATTATTTACATTATGGTTTTTGTGTTTTTATTACTAAATAAAAATGTTTTTATATTCAGTCAGTCTCAGTTAGACTTTTTTTATGTATAAATAATATCAAAAATCTGACGCGGTTTTTCCCAATCAGATTTATGTAAGATTTTGACAGATAAAATGTCAAAAAAACGATCAATCATCGTAAGAAAACTTACAAAATTCCCCGATTTCCCTCGTAATATGTTTGAAAAATTTGAATATTAATTGTTAATAGGATAAATCGTAAAAAAATGTAGGTGTGTAAATGAAAATTAGATAATTAAATAATAAAATTGTGTATTTGGTAGAAATTATTTACTAAATATTTCTATCTATTCTACATCACTCTCAAAATTTAATTCAATCAGCACTTGGACTAATATCGAAACTATGGGAAGGGGTGGGGTAGGACAGGGGGGTGTGGTACAAGCTTCAAGCTTCGTTTTTCCGAGACATCAACCCCAATCAAGTCCTGACATACTCATAAAATTCCAGCTCGATTTTTCGATTATTTAGTGTTTCTTTTTCATTTTTTATCAATTTAGTGTTTTTCTTTCGTTTTTTTTATTAATTTAGACACAAGCTTCAAGCTTCGTTTTTCCGAGACATCAACCCCAATCAAGTCCTGACATACTCATAAAATTCCAGCTCGATTTTTCGACTATTTAGTGTTTCTTTTTCATTTTTTATCAATTTAGTGTTTTTCTTTCGTTTTTTTAATTAATTTAGACACAAGCTTCAAGCTTCGTTTTTCCGAGACATCAACCCCAATCAAGTCCTGACATACTCATAAAATTCCAGCTCGATTTTTCGATTATTTAGTGTTCCTTTTTCATTTTTTATCAATTTAATGTTTTTTTTTTGTTTTATTATTAATTTAGACACAAGCTTCAAGCTTCGTTTTTCCGAGACATTAACCCCAATCAAGTCCTGACATACTCATAAAATTCCAGCTCGATTTTTCGATTATTTGGTGTTTCTTTTTCATTTTTTATCAATTTAGTGTTTTTTTTTGTTTTTTTAATTAATTTAGACACAAGCTTCAAGCTTCGTTTTTCCGAGACATCAACCCCAATCAAGTCCTGACATACTCATAAAATTCCAGCTCGATTTTTCGATTATTTGGTGTTTCTTTTTCATTTTTTATCAATTTAGTGTTTTTTTTTTGTTTTATTATTAATTTAGACACAAGCTTCAAGCTTCGTTTTTCCGAGACATCAACCCCAATCAAGTCCTGACATACTCATAAAATTCCAGCTCGATTTTTCGATTATTTGGTGTTTCTTTTTCATTTTTTATCAATTTAGTGTTTTTTTTTTTGTTTTTTTAATTAATTTAGACACAAGCTTCAAGCTTCGTTTTTCCGAGACATCAACCCCAATCAAGTCCTGACATACTCATAAAATTCCAGCTCGATTTTTCGATTATTTAGTGTTTCTTTTTCATTTTTTATCAATTTAGTGTTTTTCTTTCGTTTTTTTTATTAATTTAGACACAAGCTTCAAGCTTCGTTTTTCCGAGACATCAACCCCAATCAAGTCCTGACATACTCATAAAATTCCAGCTCGATTTTTCGATTATTTAGTGTTTCTTTTTCATTTTTTATCAATTTAGTGTTTTTCTTTCGTTTTTTTTATTAATTTAGACACAAGCTTCAAGCTTCGTTTTTCCGAGACATCAACCCCAATCAAGTCCTGACATACTCATAAAATTCCAGCTCGATTTTTCGATTATTTGGTGTTTCTTTTTCATTTTTTATCAATTTAGTGTTTTTTTTTTGTTTTTTTAATTAATTTAGACACAAGCTTCAAGCTTCGTTTTTCCGAGACATCAACCCCAATCAAGTCCTGACATACTCATAAAATTCCAGCTCGATTTTTCGATTATTTAGTGTTTCTTTTTCATTTTTTATCAATTTAGTGTTTTTTTTTGTTTTTTTATTAATTTAGACACAAGCTTCAAGCTTCATTTTTCCGAGACATCAACCCCAATCAAGTCCTGACATACTCATAGAATTTCAGCTCGATTTTTCGATTATTTAGTGTTCCTTTTTCATTTTTTATCAATTTAGTGTTTTTTTTTTGTTTTATTATTAATTTAGACACAAGCTTCAAGCTTCGTTTTTCCGAGACATCAACCCCAATCAAGTCCTGACATACTCATAAAATTCCAGCTCGATTTTTCGATTATTTAGTGTTTCTTTTTCATTTTTTATCAATTTAGTGTTTTTTTTTGTTTTTTTATTAATTTAGACACAAGCTTCAAGCTTCATTTTTCCGAGACATCAACCCCAATCAAGTCCTGACATACTCATAGAATTTCAGCTCGATTTTTCGATTATTTAGTGTTCCTTTTTCATTTTTTATCAATTTAGTGTTTTTTTTTTGTTTTATTATTAATTTAGACACAAGCTTCAAGCTTCGTTTTTCCGAGACATCAACCCCAATCAAGTCCTGACATACTCATAAAATTCCAGCTCGATTTTTCGATTATTTGGTGTTTCTTTTTCATTTTTTATCAATTTAGTGTTTTTTTTTTTGTTTTTTTAATTAATTTAGACACAAGCTTCAAGCTTCGTTTTTCCGAGACATCAACCCCAATCAAGTCCTGACATACTCATAAAATTCCAGCTCGATTTTTCGATTATTTAGTGTTTCTTTTTCATTTTTTATCAATTTAGTGTTTTTCTTTCGTTTTTTTTATTAATTTAGACACAAGCTTCAAGCTTCGTTTTTCCGAGACATCAACCCCAATCAAGTCCTGACATACTCATAAAATTCCAGCTCGATTTTTCGACTATTTAGTGTTTCTTTTTCATTTTTTATCAATTTAGTGTTTTTCTTTCGTTTTTTTAATTAATTTAGACACAAGCTTCAAGCTTCGTTTTTCCGAGACATCAACCCCAATCAAGTCCTGACATACTCATAAAATTCCAGCTCGATTTTTCGATTATTTAGTGTTCCTTTTTCATTTTTTATCAATTTAATGTTTTTTTTTTGTTTTATTATTAATTTAGACACAAGCTTCAAGCTTCGTTTTTCCGAGACATTAACCCCAATCAAGTCCTGACATACTCATAAAATTCCAGCTCGATTTTTCGATTATTTGGTGTTTCTTTTTCATTTTTTATCAATTTAGTGTTTTTTTTTTGTTTTATTATTAATTTAGACACAAGCTTCAAGCTTCGTTTTTCCGAGACATCAACCCCAATCAAGTCCTGACATACTCATAAAATTCCAGCTCGATTTTTCGATTATTTGGTGTTTCTTTTTCATTTTTTATCAATTTAGTGTTTTTTTTTTTGTTTTTTTAATTAATTTAGACACAAGCTTCAAGCTTCGTTTTTCCGAGACATCAACCCCAATCAAGTCCTGACATACTCATAAAATTCCAGCTCGATTTTTCGATTATTTAGTGTTTCTTTTTCATTTTTTATCAATTTAGTGTTTTTCTTTCGTTTTTTTTATTAATTTAGACACAAGCTTCAAGCTTCGTTTTTCCGAGACATCAACCCCAATCAAGTCCTGACATACTCATAAAATTCCAGCTCGATTTTTCGATTATTTGGTGTTTCTTTTTCATTTTTTATCAATTTAGTGTTTTTCTTTCGTTTTTTTTATTAATTTAGACACAAGCTTCAAGCTTCTTTTTTCCGAGACATCAACCCCAATCAAGTCCTGACATACTCATAAAATTCCAGCTCGATTTTTCGATTATTTGGTGTTTCTTTTTCATTTTTTATCAATTTAGTGTTTTTTTTTTGTTTTTTTATTAATTTAGACACAAGCTTCAAGCTTCGTTTTTCCGAGACATTGACCCCAACCAAGTCTCGATTTTTCCCAATATCGGTTGATTAACTAATATCAAAAAAAAAAAATTTATAATTTCAACTTTTCTGAGACGAACCATCGATATTCAAACAACTCATATCGTAATCGAACTGACTAACATCCCATGGCTCGTCACCGAGTCCAAAGTCACTTAAATCATCGTTGTAAGCTTCGGTGCTTGGCGTAAGTATAGCCGACGGAGAAGCTGTCTGTTTCCGAAGTAAGCTAGCTTCTGATGTATAAAGAGACGATTCCGATGAAGAACGAAAGGAAATATTAGCGCTTGGAGTATCGGGAGTTTTGTCTAACTGAGATTGTACGGGATCGAGGTTAGGGAATTTTTCGATTGGATTATGTTGTTTGGTAATGTCTAGACGCACCTGACGACGTATCGATAGCGATTCGTTCGATTGTAGAGTTACCACCGAGGAAGTAATCGGAACTTCGGGAGATTCTAATGGAGAACTAATCGAACTTCCGTCCATGCCTGAATTCAACTGAAAGCTGCGTGCGCAATATCAAAAACTTCTATTCAAATTCTATACAAAGCGATTGTTATTTTGTACGTTCTTCTTCTTTTTTAAATTACCGAGAAACGTTGCCGATTTTACAAAATAACAAACACTCAGCGTAAAAACTAGAATTGATTTAAATCTTTTCGGGTTTTTAAATCATAGTCGTTTCGGAAATAAATTATTTTTATGTTGTAACGAAGGTTTGAAAATATCCAAGCGGTTAATTATAATCGCATTTATATACGAGGGTTGCTATATAAGTTTTTAATTCCAATTCGATCGAGGTATCGTCAAAATATTCGATTTAAACGTTTCTTTAGGTGAAAAAAATTAATAATTTATTTTAATAACGACAAATCATCGATTGTCAAACGAATTATAGGACCGGACTCGCCCGCGTGCGATATAAAACACGATTTAAAAACCCTAGTCTATGTCTAAATTCGTAATAAACATTCCTGGTTTCTAAATTTTTATCTAATCAAAATAAACTAGAAAACGGGGATGTATACCGAAATAAAAACAACTTACATCTGCCTTTGTAGCAAATTTTGCCAAACGGCCTTAAGTTCCGTAGTGGGAGCTCGTAAAATGACAGTTTTTCTGTTTGCGTTTCTCTTGGGGGTCCTGGAAAGATCGGGACCGCAATGGACCGTTGGACTCGACGCGTTCTTACCATCGGGATTAATATTTATCCTGAATTCTGTATCTGTATCGAATCAATTGATTATTAATCCTTTTTTCGGAACGCTTAACAATGCATTTACCTTTTTTTCTGATATTGAAAAACATATCGGAAACTTGAGCCAAAGGTAGAGGGTCCTCGGTGACGAATAAAACTCGATCACGTGAGGCTTTCGCGAATAATAAAAGATCGCTGAACAACAACGTCCAATATTGCCGGACGTTTCTGCCTTCCACTCTCGCTAAATCGCCTCCGAAAATCCATTGTCGACCCGGTTTATTTAAAACGAAAGGCTGAAATGAAACATTACGTAAAACTTCCATTAAATTACTGTTTTATCGTAATAAAACACTCGAAAATTGATAAGAAATTCGATAGAACGTTGAAATTGTCGAAAAAGTAGTCCAATTCCGTCATTTTTTTTCAAGAAATTACATCCGGACGTTCGTCCGACTGATTTCTTTAATTTTTTTGTGACCGCACGGGTTTTATACGTAGATCATTCATATTTCGAGTTCTAATTGAGGTTATGTTGTTCTTTTTGGTCTAAAAACACTCTGTAAATCTCCCCAAGCTTTATTACATAGCTGAAATATCACAATCTTCGCCGAGGGCTTTTCAGCTCTCCAAAGAATTTCTTCTTTCAGCTATTCTTTTAGTTACCTTTTCTTTTTGTTTATCTATGAAGCTAAAACGTTTCGTGTGAGATATTATGTTAACGAAACCAGTTTCTTTTATCTATAAGGACGTTTTAACCTCTAGGAAGATCCTAGAAGTACCTGGCGTAACCTGGAGATGTTGCTATGACCTCTAGGATGATCCTAGAAGTACCTGGCGTGACAGAAGTACCTGCCGTAACCTGGAGATGTTGCTTTGACCTCTGGGATAATCCTAGAAGTACCTGGCGTGACCTGGAGATGTTGCTTTGACCTCTAGGATGATCCTAGAAGTACCTGGCGTGACAGAAGTACCTGGCATGACCTGGAGATGTTGCTTTGACCTCTAGGATAATCCTAGAAATACCTGGCGTGACCTGGAGATGTTACTTTGACCTTTAGGATGATCCTAGAAGTACCTGGCGTGACAGAAGTACCTGGCATGACCTGGAGATGTTGCTTTGACCTCTAGGATGATCCTAGAAGTACCTGGCGTGACCTGGAGATGTTGCTTTGACCTCTAGGATGATCCTAGAAGTACCTGGCGTGACCTGGAGATGTTGCTTTGACCTCTAGGATGATCCTAGAAGTACCTGGCGTGACAGAAGTACCTTACGTGACCTGGAGATGTTGCGTTGACCTCCAGGATGATCCTAAAAGTACCTGGAGTGACCTGGAGATGTTGCTTTAACTTCTAGGATGATCCTAGAAGTACCTGGCGTGACGTGGAGATGTTATAACCTTACTATTTGATGAAACTTCGAGTTCTTCTCGTGATAAAGTGCTACTGGATTCTTTAAAACATTTGAACTACTTCGAATTATATTATTTCTAAAGAAATAATAATCCAAATAATATAATTACCTTGCATTTGGTGAAAACTAGCCTATTTTCTAAATCTTGAACAGTCAGCAACGGTCTACCTTCTCCCGAAGGTTCCATCAGTCCCGATTCCGAAGTAATTTCTCTATAAGTCAACTTAAAACGAAACAATTACAAATATTATACGGTAAATATATAAATTTACTCACCTGCAACTGATGGACAAGTTCGTTTATCACAGAAAAGTCATCATGATTTGGCTTGGTGCAACTTTGAATCGTCGTAAGAAATCTCAACATATCTCTGTAATGCTCTAGAGGTTTGTGAATGAAAGTAGTTATGTCCGGTCTTCGTCGAGGTATGTGCGGTATCTGAATAAACCTGATCAAATATCGAAAGAATTTATTAAAGAAACGAAACAGTTAATACAAAGCGTGATAAAACGTATCATTAAGATCTCCGTAGTGTAGCGGTTAGAATACGAGGCTCGCACGCGGTAGGTCCCAGGTTCAAGTCGCTCTGATGCCAAAAACGTTCAAAAGCTATTTCTGCCATTCCAGATGATTTTTCCAAGTTGTAGAGCCTCCGCTTGTTCTTCCGAACACCAAATCCTTCGAGTAAATACTTCTCCACCACTTTTCAAATAAATAGTGTCTGGAGGTGGTTCGTTAAGTGAAATACCCAGTTAGAAAGGATTAGATCGGGCGGTAAAATCGTTTTCCGAAGGATGTTTTAGTCCAGTAGGCTCCTGTGGGATTTTGTACAAGTTAACCATAATTTAGATTGAATCTAATCCTCTGCGTTGCTTGGAGTCGTCCAATTTTGAGTATCGCTCGGATATTTGGAGCTTGGTTCTCAAGCATATCCTGAAGATGCTCGGCTCAATACAGAATAGAGCAAATGGATTCATAAGCGATCCAAAGTTGACCAGGAAGATCTACTCGACGCCTCGAACGTCGATTTTTCGAGATTCCTTTCTTTGGAGTAGTGCAAACTACCAGGACACGTCTTCCTCGAGCATTACAACCTAGAGACGTTCAAGGTGAATGTCTAAAGGTATCTTCACACGGTAGACGGTCGCGTTTACATAAAAAAATTGATAAAATATCAGATGAATGCGATAAACAAATGACTTACCTACAAAATTCGGAATTGCTATTTTTTGTTTTGTTCGCCAAAATGCAATCGGCTTTCTTAATCCCCGAGCAATATTTTTTGTAAATCGTTTTAATTTCCTGAAGTTTTACGAAGTAAGTTTTGACGAGCAGATGCGTTTGGAGTTCATTGTCTTGTATTAGATGATCCAATAGATCTTCCGTTAATTGTAATATCTAAAAACAAATTCGTTCCGAAATTCGTTTAAAGGAGTTTTCTTTTTTACCTCCTCGCTATTTTGGAACAACATCCTATGTTCTAATGGGGAAATTAGGTCCTTTCTTTCGGCCAAAGCGGAGACGAATCTTGCAATGGCAAATTGTAAACCCAGAGCGTATTGTTGTTCCTTCCCGACCAATTGGTACATCGCTTTTTTTCTATTATCTTCTGGATTATTCGTCGGTTTCTAAGAAATAATAAATACAAAAAAATTAGTTCAAACGAACTTATTGATATGGCAACACCGATGTGAATTGACATTGACATTGACATTGACATTGACATTGACATTGACATTGACATTGACATTGACATTGACATTTGAATTGTTTACAAATACTCGAAACATTCGTGTTTGTCGATGAATTCGCTTCGACTTTCAATAAAATTATTAAATCGTAGTCGCACTTCGCTACAGGATGAATATTTCGCATTATTTCTTGGTTTGGTGAAGTTTGAGCTTCAATTTCTACGCCCAAAATAGTCCCCGTTATATTTTATCGCCTCGTATATATGTTTTAAATAAATTTAGTTTTATATTCGATTGAATTTTGACTCATACTGTATATATATATATATATATATATATATATATAACCTGAGAAGTTAAAATTGTATTAACCCATACGAGAAAGTAACGGTAGCCATTTTCTTTAAGCTTCATCTTGTCGTAACTCGAAGTGACGTCAGATCGAGTGTTAATTTCGTGGTGTGTGTGTGTGGTGAAAAATAAAAAAAAAAATAATGCAAAAAAACATGTATTTGTACACAATATAAGTAACATATTTAACAAAAAAATCAAATAAATAATAAATAAAAACAAATCAGCAAAACAGAGAAATCAAAAAACTCCGGAAAAAAAGAGGGAATAGATTATATTCAACTAAAAAAAATTTTGATTACCGGGTTAAAATTTGGAAATTATACAAGCCGACATAATATATGGAATAGAATATACATCATTTAAAATATAATTTGTCCGGCTTGCGGCCGAGTAGACATTACCATTACTGATGTTGAGATATGGTGACATTATATATTTCGTTCTCGAGATATATCGTAAAAATTCAGTTTAATCTAATTAACATCATAAAAATAACAACTTTTCGCTTCATTTTCATTGATAAAACAAAAATTTGCGAATGCAATTCTTCCGAAATATCCGAAAAATTCGTAAAACATTTACTACTAATGTCAAACGATCCCACACGACTTTGCACGATTCTATATTTCATCGACAAGTATCGATATTTCCAAAAGCCTTTTCAATGCTTCAATTATTCGAAATTATTTTATAAGAATTAGTAGTTTAATTGTTTTTACATAATCAGAAATTATTTTTTTGAACAGAAATTATTGATTTCATGAAGAAATAAATTATAATGGAAATGTAAATAGAATGAGAATGCACGAATTAGAATCGATTGTTTTTGCTAAAGCGAATCGAATATCCCCTAATGGTGAATGTTGGCAATAAACTGACGTGAGCCGTGTAGTGTAGTGTAGATACACGCTTCGTATTAACTCATTTCGAATGTTTTCATTATTTCGTAAAACCCATACTTTCGATCATATTGCGAGTATTGTAATTGAAGAATTAACTGGTTATTACGATATTTCTCGAGTACGTTGTGATATTAATTATAATTGTGACTTATGTGCTGGTGATTCACTTTTTGTATATGGCTGCCACACCATCGAATCCAACAAGATACATTAATAAAAACAGCTGGCTTATTATGATATATGCGTAAGTACACTGTAAAATAATTTTTCTAATTAAAATAGTGACGGAACAAAGAATTAGATTATACAAATCATGTGATTCAATATGGCGTTTGAAAGTGTGAATTATGGTTTTGCGTCATGTAATTTCTGAGATACAAAATGAAAATTTTTATCTTTGAAAGAGAGATTTGAAGTAGGTTACAAAACAAAATTTACTTTACAAAAAACTTGAAATACTACACTCTGGTAGGGGGTGATAATTATATTTGCGAATAGACGCCATATTGGAAAATGTTTGACAAGTAGTTACAGGGTGTAATGAAAAACTGATTTGAAATCGAAATATTCTCGAATATTTCTAATTAAAGTATACAGGGTGTAATGATAAATTTGATTTGAAATCGGAATATTTTCAAATACTTTTTAAGAAACTATACAAGGTGTAACGAAAAATTTATTTTGGGATCGAAATATTTTTAAATATTTCTTAGGAAACTATACGGGGTGGATAGAAAAGTTTGATTCGAACTCGAAATAAATAAATAAAAATATTCCACGAATAGATATACAGGGTGAACATTAGATTAGAGTATTAAATGTAAAAACAAAATATTCGCAATACAATTTTCACAAAACCTTGTGAATGTATGATATACAGGTATATAAAAGCGCAAAAGTTTCGTAAAATTCTTTCAACTGACCACAACAACAACTGGCTTACATAAACAAACGAACAAAACAAAATTTCTTAAACAATGACTCCATTACCAACCTCCGTACTAAAAGTGACTTGAGGAAGGTTAAGTTTTCTCCTATTATATTCTCCGGAAGCGGTATTTGTAGAACACACCGTAGACGGTCTTCTTTGTAACGCTACCGGTAGTACGGACGTACTGCCCAAAGCGGTGGAAGTCGCTAACGGCGTTGACAGTCTTTTAACACTAGGCACCGAACCGTTTTTTGATGGGTTCCGACGAAATATCTCGAGAGTCAATTGGCTACCAAACGATCTGAAAACCAAAAAAAAATGAAATGTTTAGATTTATTCAACGTTCTAGAACCGATTCGAATGCTCTGGATGATTCCAGATTCTACCAAAACACTTTTAGAAACTGCTCGTTGGTTATACAACGTTCTAGAACCGATTCGAATGCTCTGGATGATTCCAGATTCTACCAAAACACTTTTAGAAACTGCTCGTTGGTTATACAACGTTCTAGAACCGATTCGAATGCTCTGGACGATTCCAGATTCTACCAAAATACTGTTAGAAACTGCTCGTTGGTTATACAACGTTCTAGAACCGATTCGAATGCTCTGGATGATTCCAGATTCTAACAAAATACTGTTAGAAACTGCTCGTTGGTTATACAACGTTCTAGAACCGATTCGAATGCTCTGGATGATTCCAGATTCTAACAAAACATCTTTAGAAACTACGCGCTGGTTCTATAACGTTCTAGAACCGATTCGAATGCTCTGGATGATTCCAGATTCTACCAAAACACTTTTAGAAACTGCTCGTTGGTTATACAACGTTTTAGAACCGATTCGAATGCTCTGGACGATTCCAGATTCTACCAAAATACTGTTAGAAACTGCTCGTTGGTTATACAACGTTCTAGAACCGATTCGAATGCTCTGGATGATTCCAGATTCTACCAAAACACTTTTAGAAACTGCTCGTTGGTTATACAACGTTCTAGAACCGATTCGAATGCTCTGGACGATTCCAGATTCTACCAAAATACTGTTAGAAACTGCTCGTTGGTTATACAACGTTCTAGAACCGATTCGAATGCTCTGGACGATTCCAGATTCTACCAAAATACTGTTAGAAGCTGCTCGTTGGTTATACAACGTTCTAGAACCGATTCGAATGCTCTGGACGATTCCAGATTCTACCAAAATACTGTTAGAAACTGCTCGTTGGTTATACAACGTTCTAGAACCGATTCGAATGCTCTGGATGATTCCAGATTCTACCAAAATACTGTTAGAAACTGCTCGTTGGTAATACAACGTTCTAGAACCGATTCGAATGCTCTGGACGATTCCAGATTCTACCAAAATACTGTTAGAAACTGCTCGTTGGTAATACAATGTTCTAGAACCGATTCGAATGCTCTGGATGATTCCAGATTCTACCAAAACATCTTTAGAAACTACGCGCTGGTTCTATAACGTTCTAGAAAGGATTCGGATACTTCCGGGTCCTTCCAGGACATCGCGTCTCGAAATTTCTCGGAAATTATACTCGGTACGAAATAATTCTCTATTTAAATCTTACCTGATCAAATTTAGTATATCGATTTCGGGCATCACAACTACATTATGCTTATCCACGAAAATGATATAATCGCCAGGTAAAATTCCCGCTTTATCGGCCGGAAGTCCTTTTTCCACTCTTTCTATCCTCGGCGGATGTGTCCAAACGACCGAAAAACCGAATCCAGATTTTGGCGGTCGAACCAATTTTTTCGTACAAGTAAACGGCGTCCTGCCGTTCCTATTTCCGGTCGCTTTCCTTTGCGTAGCCGCCGAAGACGCGTCCGGACCTTCGGTTGGATCCAACTCCAAATATCTACTCGGAAAGATTTTTTTTTAAAAAAAAAAAAAAAGAAAATTCGAAAAAATTACCTCAAAAATAAATTTTCGTCGGCGTATTTTTGTTGCTCGTTCAAGACGGTCTTCGACGTCGATCGTTTCAATTCCCCTTCGAAATCCTCCAAACAGACGAGTTCGTCGACGCTCGAATGACTTTCGCACATTTTTACGTCTTTTTCAAAATGAACGTCGTTATTAACCGACATGTTATCTTGTGTTATCGATAAATTAGTATTACGACCAATCGATTGGGGTAGCAATTTAAATGTACCTTCGATACCCTGAAAACGAAATATTTCGAGGTTATGACGCGTATTAGAGCGACGATACGACGTTTTTTACTCACTTTTTCAATGACATCTTTAACATCGAACGACATACATCCCAAAAAGTCGCTTGTTCTGGAACCAAATTGTATTTTTTAATATTTTTAATAAACAACTACTCCACGTACTATATTAATCAATGGGCATTGTAATTAACCACCCGGTATATATGTTTATAGGATAATTAATTCGTTATATTGCATATACATTTCATACAACCCTCGTATATAGTTATTTAGATATAAACATTTTGAAAACGACCCTTAAAAGTAATTTTCTTTTATTACAAATACAAAAACGTTTCTTGTAAACACTTTTCGATTTCGTATCAACCCCCCAAATATCGTAACCGATTCCAACTTATGTAGAACATCAATTGAAGGGTTCGAGGGCCATTATACGATCACTTATAGTCCCTAAGGGCTATTGTCGGCGAGTCGAATGGGGGTTTTCAAGGGCTCACTTGATTTATATTTAAATTTAGACATTTGGTAAAGTTCCGAATATCGGATTTGGTTTACAAGTATAAATGTTTCGTCCGTCCTAATCGCCCGATTTGTTCCCATGTGATTTATCTCTAAAGAAGCGGCGTAGGGTGAGATAGATTAAACGATTCATCAATTTTTTGGGTTTTTTTTGAAAGATTTTGTTGATTATATCACAGGCTATTTCTTTTTAATTTTTTTCCAGCTCAGATTGCCCGTTAACTAGTATAAGGACCGGCTTTAAGGGGCGAAATTTCAAGATTTAGTTGGTTGTATATGAAAACATATAACGGCACCCTCGTAACTATTTTTAAAATTGAAATAACGTTCGTTCAATTTTTAACGTTAAATAATACAATTTACAATTATTATTTTCGAAAATTCACGATCCTGTTTACGTCTAAATTCACTTATTATACACTGTATGTCAAAAATAACGTAAATTTTAATATAAAAATAATTTTTGAATGTATTCGTTTAATACAATTCGAATAATTGATGATTTTTATATATAATATGATTACCAATCTTGTTTATTATCTGATTCCATATTTTGAATCAATTTTTGACGTTTTCACTTGACTTTTATGACTTTCGTGAGTTTTTATGTGACTGGAAACATTATAGCTTGACTTATATGAATGACAAATGACATTTGTCCGATTTATTGTGACGTGAAACGTTTTGACATGAATTTTACGACGTTTCCTAGTTTTAATGTGACAAGAGACGTTGTAACTTGACTGAAATGTATGACAGATGACGTTTTAATATTGTATTGTGACAGGAGACGTTTTGACATGTCTAAAATGTATGACAGATGACGTTTTATCATGTTATTGTGACAGGTGACGTTTTGACATGACTTTTATGGCGTTTTTTGGCTTTAATCTAACAGAATACGTTATAGCTTGACTTATATGTATAACGAATGCCATGTGACCATTTTATTGTGACGTGAAACGTTTTGACATGAATTTTACGACGTTTCCTAGTTTTAATGTGACAAGAGACGTTGTAACTTGACTGAAATGTATGACAGATGACGTTTTAATATTGTATTGTGACAGGTGACGTTTTGACATGACTAAAATGTATGACAGATGACGTTTTATCATGTTATTGTGACAGGTGACGTTTTGACATGACTGTTATGGCGTTTTTTGTCTTTAATCTAACAGAATACGTTTTAACTTGACTTATATGTATAACGAATGCCATGTGACCATTTTATTGTGACGTGAAACGTTTTGACATGAATTTTACGACGTTTCCTAGTTTTAATGTGACAAGAGACGTTGTAACTTGACTGAAATGTATGACAGATGACGTTTTAATATTGTATTGTGACAGGAGACGTTTTGACATGACTAAAATGTATGACAGATGACGTTTTATCATGTTATTGTGACAGGTGACGTTTTGACATGACTTTTATGGCGTTTTTTGGCTTTAATCTAACAGAATACGTTATAGCTTGACTTATATGTATAACGAATGCCATGTGACCATTTTATTGTGACGTGAAACGTTTTGACATGAATTTTACGACGTTTCCTAGTTTTAATGTGACAAGAGACAATAATTGATGATTTTTATATACAAAAAAAACGACGTACAAACTTTGTTATATCCGTAGATGGATTTTCCACCACTTCCACGAGCACTGATATCAAATTTTTTTTTCCTCATGGAACTGTTAAACATTATGGAAACGATCGGATTTATCACGTTGTTAATAACCGAAACCGTTTGAAAAGAACGTCGCCATATACGTAATTTTCCACGAAACGTTAAAACGCGTCGGACGATGCGAGGGAGTGGAAAAATAGCTGGAAATTCGGGAGCAAAACATCGATCGGTACGGTAGAAACGCAACGAATGGTTCTGCGCAACTGCGGGATACGTACAGGACCGAAGTTAGCTACTAATTTATTTGTATTATTTCATTATATATTAAATCGAGTCGAAACGTCGTCATCCACCGTACAATCCTGGTTTTACATCCAAGGATTTCGCGTTATTCCCGAAATTTTGTTGGGAAAAATCGGGAACATTATTCAATTTCACTTTTAAGGGTTTGCTGCACGTTTTTAAAAATGCGCCCAACCGCCTCTGTATATAGTAGGGATTCGACATTATTTAGAGGTCAAATTAACTAGCTATCGCTTATTTAAATCCATTAAATACTTAAATCATTTTAATCTCTTGAAAGAAATAAAATAAAAATGACAGTAAACAAACAGTGACTTCATTCGTAATATATACCACTGGTGAGAATCATTTTGAATGATATTTTTAATGCTTTTCACAAATATCATATAAAATTTAATTAAATAATCCACCAATCATATTTTGACGTTTAAATATATCCAAAAACGTTTTGATTCCATTACGATTTTTGACAGACGACGTATTGTGACAGGAGACGTTTTACTATGACTTAGATCTATGATACTCGACATTTTATCGTTTTATTATGACAGGAAAGATATAATCATGACTTTGATGTATGACAAATGACATTTTATGCGTTAATTATGACAAGAGAGATATAAACATGACGTTGATGTTTCACAAATGACATTTTATGCGTTAATTATGATAGAAAAGATATAATCATGACTTTGATGTTTGACAAATGACATTTTATGCGTTAATTATGATAGGAAAGATATAAACATGACTTTGATGTATGACAAATGACATTTTATGCGTTAATTATGACAAGAGAGATACAAACATGACGTTGATGTTTGACAAATGACATTTTATGCGTTAATTATGACAAGAGAGATATAAACATGACGTTGATGTTTGACAAATGACATTTTATGCGTTAATTATGATAGGAAAGATATAAACATGACTTTGGTGTATGACAAATGACATTTTATGCGTTAATTATGACAAGAGAGATATAAACATGACGTTGATGTTTGACAAATGACATTTTATGCGTTAATTATGACAGAAAAGATATAATCATGACTTTGGTGTATGACAAATGACATTTTATGCGTTAATTATGACAAGAGAGATATAAAGATGACGTTGATGTTTGACAAATGACATTTTATGAGTTAATTATGATAGGAAAGATATAATCATGACTTTGATGTATGACAAATGACATTTTATGCGTTAATTATGACAAGAGAGATATAAAGATGACGTTGCTGTTTGACAAATGACATTTTATGAGTTAATTATGATAGGAAAGATATAATCATGACTTTGATGTATGACAAATGACATTTTATGCGTTAATTATGACAAGAGAGATATAAACATGACGTTGATGTTTGACAAATGACATTTTATGCGTTAATTATGACAGAAAAGATATAATCATGACTTTGATGTATGACAAATGACATTTTATCATTTAATCATGACAAGAGACATATTAACATGACTTTGATGTGTGACAGATGACATTTTATCATTTAATCATGACAAGAGACATATTAACATGACTTTGATGTGTGACAGATGACATTTTATCATTTAATCATGACAAAAGACATATTAACATGACTTTGATGTGTGACAGATGACATTTTATCATTTAATCATGACAAGAGACATATTAACATGACTTTGATGTGTGACAGATGACATTTTATCATTTAATCATGACAAGAGACATATTAACATGACTTTGATGTGTGACAGATGACATTTTATCATTTAATCATGACAAAAGACATATTAACATGACTTTGATGTGTGACAGATGACATTTTATGCGTTAATTATGACAAGAGAGATATAAACATGACGTTGATGTTTGACAAATGACATTTTATGCGTTAATTATGACAGAAAAGATATAATCATGACTTTGGTGTATGACAAATGACATTTTATGCGTTAATTATGACAAGAGAGATATAAAGATGACGTTGATGTTTGACAAATGACATTTTATGAGTTAATTATGATAGGAAAGATATAATCATGACTTTGATGTATGACAAATGACATTTTATGCGTTAATTATGACAAGAGAGATATAAAGATGACGTTGATGTTTGACAAATGACATTTTATGAGTTAATTATGATAGGAAAGATATAATCATGACTTTGATGTATGACAAATGACATTTTATGCGTTAATTATGACAAGAGAGATATAAACATGACGTTGATGTTTGACAAATGACATTTTATGCGTTAATTATGACAGAAAAGATATAATCATGACTTTGGTGTATGACAAATGACATTTTATGCGTTAATTATGACAAGAAAGATATAAACATGACGTTGATGTTTGACAAATGACATTTTATGCGTTAATTATGACAGAAAAGATATAATCATGACTTTGATGTATGACAAATGACATTTTATCATTTAATCATGACAAGAGACATATTAACATGACTTTGATGTGTGACAGATGACATTTTATCATGTTATTGTGACAGTAGACAATTAAATACGATTTTTTTGACGTTTCCTGATTCAATTTTGACTCGAGATTTTAATAAGTGAAATTATTTCATTTTAATGTTGCAGGAGTGGTCTGAACGTCAAAACTTATTATTTTAACAAAAATTATCGACCTAAAACCATCTATAGGGTGTTTTTTAAATAAATAAATGATCCATATTTATTTATTTAAAATTTAAAAAAAAAAAACAAATGCGTACCTCGTGTTTCTATCTCGATGCCAGGCTTCCAGATGAATATTTTTCGAATTATCATAGCCATTAAAAGGAAATTTGAAAGTATGATTGAAAATCGGTCTGTTCGAATCAGCTTGAACGGCAGTTCTTTGGAGAAAACTTTTCTTTTTCTGTCGAGAATCCCCCAATCGATCTTCCAATGCGACCTATAAATAACCAAAATGAAAAAAAAAAAGAAATAACGATGACAGTGATAAATGAAACTTTAAATTCGACCTAATATATACCGGGGGTACTATCTTTGTTCTACATTATTTTCGCTCATTCCTCGTAGAATAAAAACGCGAAAATATCATCGAGTCAAATCCCTGAGTTGTCTAGTTGAATTTACGACGCAGTCAAACGAAAACCAAATAAAAAAAAATTTTCTTTTACGCTGTATAATTTTCTCACATGCGGTTAAACGTATCGGACTCGATGTAATTAGATTAGACTAACGATCAGTATCTGTCACCGTATTTTGAAAAGGACGAACTTCAGACTTCTTTTGAGACGCAGCGTAAACATAAACTACTGATCTAATTCGAAACATATGTTTGTAATTAATAGATTTGTGGTTGTTTTTGATTCGGATACCGCCCACGTTCGATTTAAACCGAATTTTATAAAACAAATCGATAAACAGCATCGACTAATATCTAAATCGATGCTCGCTTGTAAATTACGCCTCGCAACAACAAAAAAAAACAAATATATCCATCGATAGATAAATCGAACGATCTAATTCCCAAAAAACTTGGTTAGTTTCTATAAAAAACGTTCCTCAAATCACCATATCATATTTAGAAACGTATCCAAGAGCGTATTAACGTCAACTGTCATTTGTTATCCGTCATACGTCATCTGTCGAATATGAATCCAGTTTATTGTTATATATATTGAAATCGAAATCAACGTGTTTTACTAATTTCAAATAATCGTCCCAGTTGAACGTTGGTGATTACTAAAACTGTTTATTATCTGATTCCATATTTTGAATCAATTTTTGACGTTTTCACTTGACTTTTATGACTTTCCTTAGTTTTTATATGACTGGAAACATTATAATTTGACTTATATGAATGACAGATGACGTTTTAATATTGTATTGTGACAGGAGACGTTTTGACATGACTAAAATGTATGACAGATGACGATTTATCATATTATTGTGACAGGTGACGTTTTTACATGATTTTTATGGCGTTTTCTGGCTTTAATCTAACAGAATACGTTATAGCTTGACTTATATGTATAACGAATGCCATGTGACCATTTTATTGTGACGTGAAACGTTTTGACATGAATTTTACGACGTTTCCTAGTTTTAATGTGACAAGAGACGTTTTAACTTGACTAAAATGTATGACAGATGACGTTTTAATATTGTATTGTGACAGGAGACGTTTTTACATGACTAAAATGTATGACAGATGACGTTTTATCAAGTTATTGTGACAGGTGACGTTTTTACATGATTTTTATGGCGTTTTTTGGCTTTAATCTAACAGAATACGTTTTAACTTGACTTATATGTATAACGAATGCCATGTGACCATTTTATTGTGACGTGAAACGTTTTGACATGAATTTTACGACGTTTCCTAGTTTTAATGTGACAAGAGACGTTTTAACTTGACTAAAATGTATGACAGATGACGTTTTAATATTGTATTGTGACAGGAGACGTTTTTACATGACTAAAATGTATGACAGATGACGTTTTATCAAGTTATTGTGACAGGTGACGTTTTGACATGACTTTTATGGCGTTTTCTGGCTTTAATCTAACAGAATACGTTATAGCTTGACTTATATGTATAACGAATGCCATGTGACCATTTTATTGTGACGTGAAACGTTTTGACATGAATTTTACGACGTTTCCTAGTTTTAATGTGACAAGAGACGTTTTAACTTGACTAAAATGTATGACAGATGACGTTTTAATATTGTATTGTGACAGGAGACGTTTTTACATGACTAAAATGTATGACAGATGACGTTTTATCATGTTATTGTGACAGGTGACGTTTTGACATGAGTTTTATGACGTTTTTTGGCTTTAATCTAACAGAATACGTTATAACTTGACTTATATGTATAACGAATGCCATGTGACCATTTTATTGTGACGTGAAACGTTTAAAATGTATGACAAATGACGTTTTGTCATGTTATTGTGACAGGTGACGTTTTGACATGACTTATAATTATCGCGTTCAATGTAGCAGACACAATTAATTCAAATACACAATAATAAATAAAATTCCAAGACCGGAAATTAATATTTTGAAAATTAGTGCACAAAAACAGTCAAATCAAAGTAATTAAGCAGCTGTTACAATGTTAGAACATATGGCCGATATGAATCTATAAGATTTGAATATACAGCGTGTTTAATCTTTAACTATATTTAGAAAAAAAAAATAAATAAACACTTACCTTGATATAAGCGTTTATTTTCTCCCCATTCGCGCGGTATAGATCCTTGCAGCACACAACTGGAATCAAAAATTATGAATTACAAGATCCGCATGTCGATTTCAAGCACGTTATTGTTGTTTCCCAACTAGATTATTGAGTATTTACATCCCCATTTTCTAATTTCGATAAGAATGCACCAAAAATTCTTAAAAACGGGCTCTGTTACCGACGCGCCTCGTTCTCGCAAGTACCATTGAGTTTATCATCCGTATATAGGACGATTCCGATTGCAGATTGGGGTCCAAGGTATTTTTTAGAGGGTTAGGTGGACGGTGCACCCTTCCCGACCTCCAAAATCCAATCGAAATCCGTCGAGAAACGTTGCCGTAGATGCATTGATCGATTTGGTCATTTACAACACAAGTTTTTAAAGTTTTTTCGTCGTAAATCGCTAGATTTAGTTTACCAACTCGTCGAAACGTTAGAGCGTCCGTTAACCCCTGACCACTGATGATTAAATAATATTTTTGAACTCACCTTTAACCAAGAGATTATCTTGCCGAAGATAAGATTTAATTTGGACGGTACCCCGTATGTCGATGGATTTACACGTGGAACCGCTTTCGGAATAAATGGAGGAATCGTTTTTGGAATTATCGAAAACGAGACATTTCCTAAAATCCCTGCCGCCGCTCGCACTATTTTCCAGGTTTGTTTTCGTATCGGCGGCACTTGGAATTTCCTTATTTTCCAAATAGCAGTTGAAAATGGGGGTGTTTTCGATATTGTATTTATCGCAGCTCGGCGGTTTCCTTCGTCTGATGCACTTTTGTCTCCGTAAAGTGAATTCGCCTTCTTTCGATTTATCTAAAGCTTTCGGTTCGGTCGATAAGCTCGATCGTCTTTTTCTAAATCTCGTATCGTCGACGCATCTTTCGTTGTAGGTTTCGTCGATTTGTATGATGGTTTTGTTGCATTTGCAAACGAAATTGTTGTCGAATTGATGAGATTTTTCGGTATTGGAACTTCTGAAACCGGAATCTGAGGAATTGTCCGATGCGACGTCCTGTTTTTCGTCAATTTTATCGTCGCTGGCGTCTATCAATTCGTCGACTATTTTTTCCAAAGACATGTTGTTTATGTAGGAGGAATCGTTTGAATTTTTGTTGTATTCGAAATCTAAAAATTGAGGTTTGCCGGCCGAGCTGCTGGTTCCCGGTAAACACCCCGCGTTTTCGGGGGACGTTATATAAGATATTTGGTGTAGGAAATCGTTTACGTGATCGATTTTTTGTTTTTTGTTTGGGGGCAATTTCAAATCTTCGATCACTTTTAATTTTTTGTAACTTTTTCTATTCAAATAATGGTAATCGTCGGAGGAAATCGGGAGCGTCGCGGCTGGTTTTTTACATGAACAATGAGTTTCCGTTTTGAATCCTTCAATATGCGAATCTACGCTTTCGAACGGTCTGAAATAGTTGCTTGTTTGGCTAACCAACATCAAATCTTCGTGCTTGAACAAACAATCTTTTTTCTTTTTGTGCTGGTTTTTTGGTGTCGTTAAGGAAACTCGCAGTTTTCTGTCGCTCTTGGATTTTCTGGCAGATAGAGCTCGATGATTCGCTAAAAACTGAAACAAAAATCAATATTTATCCTGATAAAACTTGACAAGACAAGTTGGTGCTTGTTAATGGTGAATATTTCGTGGATTCGACATCGAATTCGTAACCAGCGACCTCGAAAACCTTGGAAATGATACGTGACATCGTTTCCTTACAAAATACGGTTTGAAATATAAAAAGATCGTTGCTAGGGGTTGAAAGGGGTTAGTTACTGTAAATTCGACATCGAATTCGTAACCAGCGACCTCGAAAACCTTGGAAATGATACGTGACATCGTTTCTTTACAAAATACGGTCTGAAATATAAAAAGATCGTTGCTAGGGGTTGAAAGGGGTTAGTTACTGTAAATTCGACATCGAATTCGTAACCAGCGACCTCGAAAACCTTGGAAATGATACGTGACATCGTTTCTTTACAAAATACGGTCTGAAATATAAAAAGATCGTTGCTAGGGGTTGAAAGGGGTTAGTTACTGTAAATTCGACATCGAATTCGTAACCAGCGACCTCGAAAACCTTGGAAATGATACGTGACATCGTTTCTTTACAAAATACGGTCTGAAATATAAAAAGATGGTTGCTAGGGGTTGAAAGGGGTTAGTTACTGTAAATTCGACATCGAAATCGTAGTCAGCGACCTCGAAAACCTTGGAAATGATACGTGACATCGTTTCTTTACAAAATACGGTCTGAAATATAAAAAGATCGTTGCTAGGGGTTGAAAGGGGTTAGTTACTGTAAATTCGACATCGAATTCGTAACCAGCGACCTCGAAAACCTTGGAAATGATACGTGACATCGTTTCTTTACAAAATACGGTCTGAAATATAAAAAGATCGTTGCTAGGGGTTGAAAGGGGTTAGTTACTGTAAATTCGACATCGAAATCGTAGTCAGCGACTTCGAAAACCTTGGAAATGATACGTGACATCGTTTCTTTACAAAATACGGTCTGAAATATAAAAAGATCGTTGCTAGGGGTTGAAAGGGGTTAGTTACTGTAAATTCGACATCGAAATCGTAGTCAGCGACCTCGAAAACCTTGGAAATGATACGTGACATCGTTTCTTTACAAAATACGGTCTGAAATATAAAAAGATCGTTGCTAGGGGTTGAAAGGGGTTAGTTACTGTAAATTCGACATCGAATTCGTAACCAGCGACCTCGAAAACCTTGGAAATGATACGTGACATCGTTTCTTTACAAAATACGATCTGAAATATAAAAAGATCGTTGCTAGGGGTTGAAAGGGGTTAGTTACTGTAAATTCGACATCGAATTCGTAACCAGCGACCTCGAAAACCTTGGAAATGATACGTGACATCGTTTCTTTACAAAATACGGTCTGAAATATAAAAAGATGGTTGCTAGGGGTTGAAAGGGGTTAGTTACTGTAAATTCGACATCGAAATCGTAGTCAGCGACCTCGAAAACCTTGGAAATGATACGTGACATCGTTTCTTTACAAAATACGGTCTGAAATATAAAAAGATTGTTGCTAGGGGTTGAAAGGGGTTAGTTACTGTAAATTCGACATCGAATTCGTAACCAGCGACCTCGAAAACCTTGGAAATGATACGTGACATCGTTTCTTTACAAAATACGGTCTGAAATATAAAAAGATCGTTGCTAGGGGTTGAAAGGGGTTAGTTACTGTAAATTCGACATCGAAATCGTAGTCAGCGACCTCGAAAACCTTGGAAATGATACGTGACATCGTTTCTTTACAAAATACGGTCTGAAATATAAAAAGATGGTTGCTAGGGGTTGAAAGGGGTTAGTTACTGTAAATTCGACATCGAAATCGTAGTCAGCGACCTCGAAAACCTTGGAAATGATACGTGACATCGTTTCTTTATAAAATACGGTCTGAAATATAAAAAGATCGTTGCTAGGGGTTGAAAGGGGTTAGTTACTGTAAATTCGACATCGAATTCGTAACCAGCGACTTCGAAAACCTTGGAAATGATACGTGACATCGTTTCTTTACAAAATACGGTCTGAAATATAAAAAGATGGTTGCTAGGGGTTGAAAAGGGTTAGTTACTGTAAATTCGACATCGAAATCGTAACCAGCGACCTCGAAAACCTTGGAAATGATACGTGACATCGTTTCCTTACAAAATACGGTTTGAAATATAAAAAGATCGTTGCTAGGGGTTGAAAGGGGTTAGTTACTGTAAATTCGACATCGAATTCGTAACCAGCGACCTCGAAAACCTTGGAAATGATACGTGACATCGTTTCTTTACAAAATACGGTCTGAAATATAAAAAGATCGTTGCTAGGGGTTGAAAAGGGTTAGTTACTGTAAATTCGACATCGAATTCGTAACCAGCGACCTCGAAAACCTTGGAAATGATACGTGACATCGTTTCCTTACAAAATACGGTTTGAAATATAAAAAGATGGTTGCTAGGGGTTGAAAAGGGTTAGTTACTGTAAATTCGACATCGAATTCGTAACCAGCGACCTCGAAAACCTTGGAAATGATACGTGACATCGTTTCCTTACAAAATACGGTTTGAAATATAAAAAGATGGTTGCTAGGGGTTGAAAGGGGTTAGTTACTGTAAATTCGACATCGAATTCGTAACCAGCGACCTCGAAAACCTTGGAAATGATACGTGACATCGTTTCCTTACAAAATACGGTTTGAAATATAAAAAGATGGTTGCTAGGGGTTGAAAAGGGTTAGTTACTGTAAATTCGACATCGAATTCGTAACCAGCGACCTCGAAAACCTTGGAAATGATACGTGACATCGTTTCCTTACAAAATACGGTTTGAAATATAAAAAGATGGTTGCTAGGGGTTGAAAGGGGTTAGTTACTGTAAATTCGACATCGAATTCGTAACCAGCGACCTCGAAAACCTTGGAAATGATACGTGACATCGTTTCCTTACAAAATACGGTTTGAAATATAAAAAGATGGTTGCTAGGGGTTGAAAAGGGTTAGTTACTGTAAATTCGACATCGAATTCGTAACCAGCGACCTCGAAAACCTTGGAAATGATACGTGACATCGTTTCCTTACAAAATACGGTTTGAAATATAAAAAGATGGTTGCTAGGGGTTGAAAGGGGTTAGTTACTGTAAATTCGACATCGAATTCGTAACCAGCGACCTCGAAAACCTTGGAAATGATACGTGACATCGTTTCCTTACAAAATACGGTTTGAAATATAAAAAGATGGTTGCTAGGGGTTGAAAAGGGTTAGTTACTGTAAATTCGACATCGAATTCGTAACCAGCGACCTCGAAAACCTTGGAAATGATACGTGACATCGTTTCCTTACAAAATACGGTTTGAAATATAAAAAGATGGTTGCTAGGGGTTGAAAGGGGTTAGTTACTGTAAATTCGACATCGAATTCGTAACCAGCGACCTCGAAAACCTTGGAAATGATACGTGACATCGTTTCCTTACAAAATACGGTTTGAAATATAAAAAGATGGTTGCTAGGGGTTGAAAGGGGTTAGTTACTGTAAATTCGACATCGAATTCGTAACCAGCGACCTCGAAAACCTTGGAAATGATACGTGACATCGTTTCCTTACAAAATACGGTTTGAAATATAAAAAGATGGTTGCTAGGGGTTGAAAAGGGTTAGTTACTGTAAATTCGACATCGAATTCGTAACCAGCGACCTCGAAAACCTTGGAAATGATACGTGACATCGTTTCCTTACAAAATACGGTTTGAAATATAAAAAGATGGTTGCTAGGGGTTGAAAGGGGTTAGTTACTGTAAATTCGACATCGAATTCGTAACCAGCGACCTCGAAAACCTTGGAAATGATACGTGACATCGTTTCCTTACAAAATACGGTTTGAAATATAAAAAGATGGTTGCTAGGGGTTGAAAAGGGTTAGTTACTGTAAATTCGACATCGAATTCGTAACCAGCGACCTCGAAAACCTTGGAAATGATACGTGACATCGTTTCCTTACAAAATACGGTTTGAAATATAAAAAGATGGTTGCTAGGGGTTGAAAGGGGTTAGTTACTGTAAATTCGACATCGAATTCGTAACCAGCGACCTCGAAAACCTTGGAAATGATACGTGACATCGTTTCCTTACAAAATACGGTTTGAAATATAAAAAGATGGTTGCTAGGGGTTGAAAGGGGTTAGTTACTGTAAATTCGACATCGAATTCGTAACCAGCGACCTCGAAAACCTTGGAAATGATACGTGACATCGTTTCCTTACAAAATACGGTTTGAAATATAAAAAGATGGTTGCTAGGGGTTGAAAAGGGTTAGTTACTGTAAATTCGACATCGAATTCGTAACCAGCGACCTCGAAAACCTTGGAAATGATACGTGACATCGTTTCCTTACAAAATACGGTTTGAAATATAAAAAGATGGTTGCTAGGGGTTGAAAGGGGTTAGTTACTGTAAATTCGACATCGAATTCGTAACCAGCGACCTCGAAAACCTTGGAAATGATACGTGACATCGTTTCCTTACAAAATACGGTTTGAAATATAAAAAGATGGTTGCTAGGGGTTGAAAAGGGTTAGTTACTGTAAATTCGACATCGAATTCGTAACCAGCGACCTCGAAAACCTTGGAAATGATACGTGACATCGTTTCCTTACAAAATACGGTTTGAAATATAAAAAGATGGTTGCTAGGGGTTGAAAGGGGTTAGTTACTGTAAATTCGACATCGAATTCGTAACCAGCGACCTCGAAAACCTTGGAAATGATACGTGACATCGTTTCCTTACAAAATACGGTTTGAAATATAAAAAGATGGTTGCTAGGGGTTGAAAAGGGTTAGTTACTGTAAATTCGACATCGAATTCGTAACCAGCGACCTCGAAAACCTTGGAAATGATACGTGACATCGTTTCCTTACAAAATACGGTTTGAAATATAAAAAGATGGTTGCTAGGGGTTGAAAGGGGTTAGTTACTGTAAATTCGACATCGAATTCGTAACCAGCGACCTCGAAAACCTTGGAAATGATACGTGACATCGTTTCCTTACAAAATACGGTTTGAAATATAAAAAGATGGTTGCTAGGGGTTGAAAGGGGTTAGTTACTGTAAATTCGACATCGAATTCGTAACCAGCGACCTCGAAAACCTTGGAAATGATACGTGACATCGTTTCCTTACAAAATACGGTTTGAAATATAAAAAGATGGTTGCTAGGGGTTGAAAAGGGTTAGTTACTGTAAATTCGACATCGAATTCGTAACCAGCGACCTCGAAAACCTTGGAAATGATACGTGACATCGTTTCCTTACAAAATACGGTTTGAAATATAAAAAGATGGTTGCTAGGGGTTGAAAGGGGTTAGTTACTGTAAATTCGACATCGAATTCGTAACCAGCGACCTCGAAAACCTTGGAAATGATACGTGACATCGTTTCCTTACAAAATACGGTTTGAAATATAAAAAGATGGTTGCTAGGGGTTGAAAGGGGTTAGTTACTGTAAATTCGACATCGAATTCGTAACCAGCGACCTCGAAAACCTTGGAAATGATACGTGACATCGTTTCCTTACAAAATACGGTTTGAAATATAAAAAGATGGTTGCTAGGGGTTGAAAAGGGTTAGTTACTGTAAATTCGACATCGAATTCGTAACCAGCGACCTCGAAAACCTTGGAAATGATACGTGACATCGTTTCCTTACAAAATACGGTTTGAAATATAAAAAGATGGTTGCTAGGGGTTGAAAGGGGTTAGTTACTGTAAATTCGACATCGAAATCGTAATCAGCGACCTCGAAAAACTTCCAAGTGAGATTACAGATCGATTTTTTTTTAGTTTTGGCTAGTTTTTTGATATTAGGCTCTCCGGAAAAAGTTTGTGGAGCAAAATTTTTGTTTTTACGAACGAACCCAACTATAACATCCCTGTATTAATTAAAACTAATTACCGATTCCCAATGTTTATCGTTAACGTTAGGCGTAACATTCCCCACGTCTCTTAGCGCGCCACTCTCGGAAATTGTCTTGATCGGCGTCGACGTAAATCTATTTTCCTTCTCGACGTCCAACATACTATCTAAACTGTTGCGTCCCTCGTTTATACCATTCGTAATCAATCCGGATGAACGTCGACGTCGCAACGCCGTACTCGAACGACGTCGTTTCACTGTAGTAGCCGATTTCTGCACTCGACGCATCTGTATTCCGGGCGTTAAACTTCCAGTCGGATAATCGCTCGATAGAGGGCGGTCGTTTGTGGTGACGACGTCGTTTTGTACATCGCGACGTCCCATTACGGTCCATTTTAACATCGTCACAGAGGCTGTAAAGAAAAAAAATACACAATTTTTTTTAAACAAAACCGCTCGCTCGCACGTTTGGAGCTCGAGCTCGGCTCGATGCAGAACAGAACGATTCGTTCTTTCGCTCGGAACAGTATCTAATAGACAAGCAGATGAATCATGAATACCAAGTTGGCCTGCAGACGTCCAGAACGTCAATTTTTTTGGTGCTAGCTACCAAAGCACCAAATTCGAGATGAATATCTAAAGGTATGTTCACACGGTAAGCACCGATCGAATGCAATTGATTTACGCGCTCGTTTCCAACAAATCCATCCCTGAACAAAGTCAATTATTGTCCGGGAACGAGTTTCGAAAGGACATCGTCGTCTCGATGTACGAGGATAGTCCCAGAAGTACTCTAACCAATATAAAGGCCGGGAAAACCGGCTCCGAAGGAGCTAAAGACTTATCCATGTCATGGCGTCGATGTTTTTTGGCCAAAATGTTGAATTGAAATTCAAATTTATCCCCCGCGGTTAGGTCGAAGCAAAAGTAAAAAATCGTAAAACTTTTCATCGATCCCCCGTATTTTTCTTTTACCGAAATACGCCGTTAAATTCACCGGCGGTAATTTCATTCAAATATTCATCGTTTTATCGACAATTTACATAAATTGGTTTAATACGAGGGGGTGTTCGTATAGCGTAAACAACTTAAACTGAATTAATTTCACGGGGTGGGAAAATTCAATTTGTGATATTAAAATACCAAATAAACCAAAAGGGAAAATATCTACCCGAAACGTTTCGACTTGTTATAACAATTAGACCAAAAAAAGTCACTGGGGAATTCGAAATGTCCCAATCCCGAACGGGACCTTTTGGAAACCTAAAAAAAAGAGGGTTCGAAACGAAACTTGTATTAGAAAAGTAGGGGGTACGAAAAGGTCGTTATAATAAATAAAAAAAATAACCAAATACGACGTCTATTTCTATTTTTTTGATTTCTATATCAAAATTAGTTTTTCTTTTCAATAATTTTCGAAATTTATTAAATGACACATAGGACAGACATCTCGGTATTTAGAAAATAGATTAAAAACTCATCAATACGATAAAAACTATATAAATATCAAAAAAACCGTAAATTCAATTATAAAAATTCAAAATTATTATAGAAAAAACATATTCTACGAGGGTTGGAACAAAACTAGTCCATTACTTTTTTATCTTTTCCCCAAAATCTTCCCCCAATCTTCTGTCCACTTTTTTGTGCGACAAAACGATAATTTTCAGTTTAAAAATGCGGCAAACGTGATAATATAAAATCTCGGTATATTTTTTTTCGCGTTTCGCTTCGTGGTTTCACGCTTCCGACCATATGCCACTTTACAAACGTTCGGGGTTAATTTTTCGAATTGCCGTTAACTTGTAATTGGCATATGTTAAACGTGCGCTAGATTTGTTCTGTGTCGCCCGTTAACGATCTCATTTGTATCAAATACTACGAGGTTAGGACGAAAAGTTTACCGTAAAGAAACATTCCGACAAAAAATAGCATAAATCGCGATTATTCCTTCTAAATACTTAAAGGAGGTATTCGAACGCAATCAAATATTTTTAATTGAACTGTATACCGTCGAATATATTCTTAATTAGGTAAGGAACGTGGATTTTCAATTATTTGGATTCAATGACAAGTAAAAACAAGGAAAATTGAGTCCCGCCCTATTTTTTGCACCCTCCTATGTCATTAGGCAAAAATTACGATTTGTTTCGTTGTCAGGACGGTAAATTTTTAATATAACCCTCGTATTTATATAAACAGGTGGTTTTTTTTGTTTGAACCCCCCCGAAAATTTATTACTCATTCGCGTCGTTAAATTTGAACGACGAATCGCCTACAAAAACAAAATTTTACAGAAAAATTTGTAGAAATTAAATTTTAATCGCCGTAATTTAGTATATTACAAGACGCCACGAAACTATTTTAACAAAAAAAATACGAACAAATGGTCTCAGAGGTCCCCGTCCCGAAAAATTTGGAAAAAACTATTTTTATCCTTTATCCTTTCAGCTCCGTAGAATTTTTCAACAACTTCGACACATTTTTTGTAATAAAAATAGACGAGCTCCTCAAAATAACCATATTGTTGGAAAAACTCTGACCCCCGAGCTGTTATTTCAAACTTAGATACAGAAAATAATCCGAGAAGGATAAATCTGGCTAATAGGTTGTCCAAAGCGGCGATTCAAACTTTAAAATCGACTAGTGCCTCAAAATAACCATATTGTTGGAAAAATTCTGACCCCCGAGCTGTTATTTCAAACTTAGATACAGAAAATAATCCGAGAAGGATAAATCTGGCTAATAGGTTGTCCAAAGCGGCGATTCAAACTTTAAAATCGACTAGTGCCTCAAAATAACCATATTGTTGGAAAAACTCTGACCCCCGAGCTGTTATTTCAAACTTAGATACAGAAAATAATCCGAGAAGGATAAATCTGGCTAATAGGTTGTCCAAAGCGGCGATTCAAACTTTAAAATCGACTAGTGCCTCAAAATAACCATATTGTTGGAAAAATTCTGACCCCCGAGCTGTTATTTCAAACTTAGATACAGAAAATAATCCGAGAAGGATAAATCTGGCTAATAGGTTGTCCAAAGCGGCGATTCAAACTTTAAAATCGACTAGTTCCTCAAAATAACCATATTGTTGGAAAAACTCTGACCCCCGAGCTGTTATTTCAAACTTAGATACAGAAAATAATCCGAGAAGGATAAATCTGGCTAATAGGTTGTCCAAAGCGGCGATTCAAACTTTAAAATCGACTAGTTCCTCAAAATAACCATATTGTTGGAAAAACTCTGACCCCCGAGCTGTTATTTCAAACTTAGATACAGAAAATAATCCGAGAAGGATAAATCTGGCTAATAGGTTGTCCAAAGCGGCGATTCAAACTTTAAAATCGACTAGTGCCTCAAAATAACCATATTGTTGGAAAAACTCTGACCCCCGAGCTGTTATTTCAAACTTAGATACAGAAAATAATCCGAGAAGGATAAATCTGGCTAATAGGTTGTCCAAAGCGGCGATTCAAACTTTAAAATCGACTAGTTCCTCAAAATAACCATATTGTTGGAAAAACTCTGACCCCCGAGCTGTTATTTCAAACTTAGATACAGAAAATAATCCGAGAAGGATAAATCTGGCTAATAGGTTGTCCAAAGCGGCGATTCAAACTTTAAAATCGACTAGTGCCTCAAAATAACCATATTGTTGGAAAAACTCTGACCCCCGAGCTGTTATTTCAAACTTAGATACAGAAAATAATCCGAGAAGGATAAATCTGGCTAATAGGTTGTCCAAAGCGGCGATTCAAACTTTAAAATCGACTAGTGCCTCAAAATAACCATATTGTTGGAAAAACTCTGACCCCCGAGCTGTTATTTCAAACTTAGATACAGAAAATAATCCGAGAAGGATAAATCTGGCTAATAGGTTGTCCAAAGCGGCGATTCAAACTTTAAAATCGACTAGTGCCTCAAAATAACCATATTGTTGGAAAAACTCTGACCCCCGAGCTGTTATTTCAAACTTAGATACAGAAAATAATCCGAGAAGGATAAATCTGGCTAATAGGTTGTCCAAAGCGGCGATTCAAACTTTAAAATCGACTAGTGCCTCAAAATAACCATATTGTTGGAAAAATTCTGACCCCCGAGCTGTTATTTCAAACTTAGATACAGAAAATAATCCGAGAAGGATAAATCTGGCTAATAGGTTGTCCAAAGCGGCGATTCAAACTTTAAAATCGACTAGTTCCTCAAAATAACCATATTGTTGGAAAAACTCTGACCCCCGAGCTGTTATTTCAAACTTAGATACAGAAAATAATCCGAGAAGGATAAATCTGGCTAATAGGTTGTCCAAAGCGGCGATTCAAACTTTAAAATCGACTAGTGCCTCAAAATAACCATATTGTTGGAAAAACTCTGACCCCCGAGCTGTTATTTCAAACTTAGATACAGAAAATAATCCGAGAAGGATAAATCTGGCTAATAGGTTGTCCAAAGCGGCGATTCAAACTTTAAAATCGACTAGTGCCTCAAAATAACCATATTGTTGGAAAAACTCTGACCCCCGAGCTGTTATTTCAAACTTAGATACAGAAAATAATCCGAGAAGGATAAATCTGGCTAATAGGTTGTCCAAAGCGGCGATTCAAACTTTAAAATCGACTAGTTCCTCAAAATAACCATATTGTTGGAAAAACTCTGACCCCCGAGCTGTTATTTCAAGTTTAGATACAGAAAATAATCCGAGAAGGATAAATCTGGCTAATAGGTTGTCCAAAGCGGCGATTCAAACTTTAAAATCGACTAGTGCCTCAAAATAACCATATTGTTGGAAAAACTCTGACCCCCGAGCTGTTATTTCAAGTTTAGATACAGAAAATAATCCGAGAAGGATAAATCTGGCTAATAGGTTGTCCAAAGCGGCGATTCAAACTTTAAAATCGACTAGTTCCTCAAAATAACCATATTGTTGGAAAAACTCTGACCCCCGAGCTGTTATTTCAAGTTTAGATACAGAAAATAATCCGAGAAGGATAAATCTGGCTAATAGGTTGTCCAAAGCGGCGATTCAAACTTTAAATCATCAATTTTGTGTATTGCAATAACGGATTTTTGAGCTGGTGCAATCTGTCGACGAAACAGTTTCTTATCGGCCGTTTTTTTGCTCAAATTTTGCCGCAACACTAGCCGTCGATAGTTTTTCCTTAATTGAAAACGGAAATTCCAAAAAACGCCGCGACTTCGGCTTCAGTTCGAACAAAAACGTTTTTGAACAGTAAAAATACAGAATTTATGGATAATCCCTAGTATGGCATCAAATTATTTTTTATTCCCGGCAGATCGAAGGGAAATTGCGGTGTCCGCCCCTCGTATATACACCAAAAAATAAAAAATTCGTTTAAATAATCAATTTAAGGAATCGATGTGTTTATTTTTCGACAAAATAAAAAACGTTAAAAACTCGGTAATAAATAATTTGAATGTGTGCGTCGTTTGGGGTCGATCGGGTGAATATTTTTCTCTTATCTAAACAGCTGGCGGTAACTAAATACGAAAAGAAATAGTAGATACGGCTTCGGACTAAATAAATCTCGAACAAATCGTGAGAAAAATACCCGATCGGTTTTCGGAAATATTCATAATACCTTTCGTTGAAAATTAGATCACGTATTGTGTTTATCCCCTTCTTGGGTTAGGTTCAGGTTAGAGTATCACCTGGAAATGTTGTCCCGCTTCTTTTTTTCGCAACTTCTTACGGTTCTCACCAGTGGCGTACACCCATAAAAACTAATATTTATTCTTCGACGTGGTTTTTATTCTCGAGAAAGGGACGCCGATGCTTTGTACGGAAGTGATTGCGTTTCGGCCTTCTTTTGTCGTAATGCTTACTGTTGCGGAACACTGCGATTCTTTTATCGAAAAAGACAAGATGTGATACACTCTTGACAGATCATCCGATGGATATTTCAACGGAAATCCCTTCGATTTCGAGCGGGAATTCGTTTTCGTTCTTTCCGATCTTATTTAAATGAATAACTCGATTAATTGAGTGGATTATCACATTCCGTAATTCAAATTTGGCGGTAACATCGATAATAGCGGAGATATAGTGGTAGCACAACGCCGACTGACGTCTGAATGTGTACAATGTGTTGTATCGCGTATACGAGACTCCTAACAGATTCTGTTAAATAATAACCTAGAATTTTGCTTTTTGGCGTACCAATAGTACCAATAGGTACCAAAAAATCGATGTTATTTTCGTTCCGAGTCCAAACACACCGTTCAATACTTGAATTTGTGTACGACAACTTCTTATTTCCGATATTTGGACTATTCATTATGGATTACGAATATTTCGTTATTTTATTACTCTCTCGTTCATAAAAATAGACTATAGTTAATCGAAAACGACAATTGATTCATATAAAGCGAATTTTGCGTCGAATTAAATCGATTAATTTGGTTGAATTGAACATTTAAAACATCCAACGTTTAGTCCGGATCTTGTACCATCAGATCACGAATTTATTCGAATTCGTCGAATTCTACAAGGAAAAATTTTGATCCTGGATGAGATTTTGAATATACAATTCGAAAAATCCATTATTTCACCGATAAAATCAAATTGAACACACTATTTATACTACCACTACACTAACCACTTAAAATTACGCTGTTTGACGCGCGTTTCGATAAAAAAAATTATCGTCTTCAGATATTGAAGGTGAACAGTGTCTGAAGACGATAATTTTGTTATCGAAACGCGCGTCAAACAGCGTAATTTTAAGTGGTTGGTGTGGTTGTAGTATAAATAGTGTGTTCAGTATGAACGGTTCTTAATTGAGTGGAAAATCACATTCCGTTATTCAAATTTGGCGGTAACATCGATAATAGCGGAGATATAGTTGTAGCACAACGCCGACTGACGTCTGAATGTGTACAATGTGTTGTATCGCGTATACGAGACTCCTAACAGATTCTGTTAAATAATAACCTAGAATTTTGCTTTTTGGCGTACCAATAGTACCAATAGGTACCAAAAAATCGATGTTATTTTCGTTCCGAGTCCAAACACACCGTTCAATACTTGAATTTGTGTACGACAACTTCTTATTTCCGATATTTGGACTATTCATTATGGATTACGAATATTTCGTTATTTTATTACTCTCTCGTTCATAAAAATAGACTATAGTTAATTGAAAACGACAATTGATTCATATAAAGCGAATTTTGCGTCGAATTAAATCGATTAATTTGGTTGAATTGAACATTTAAAACATCCAACGTTTAATCCGGATCTTGTACCATCAGATCACGAATTTATTCGAATTCGTCGAATTCTACAACGAAAAATTTTGATCCTGGATGAGATTTTGAATATACAATTCGAAAAATCCATTATTTCACCGATAAAATCAAATTGAACACACTATTTATACTACCACTACACTAACCACTTAAAATTACGCTGTTTGACGCGCGTTTCGATAACAAAATTATCGTCTTCAGATATTGAAGGTGAACAGTGTCTGAAGACGATAATTTTGTTATCGAAACGCGCGTCAAACAGCGGTATTTTAAGTGGTTAGTGTAGTGGTAGTATAAATAGTGTGTTCAGTATGAACGGTTCTTAATTGAGTGGAAAATCACATTCCGTTATTCAAATTTGGCGGTAACATCGATAATAGCGGAGATATAGTTGTAGCACAACGCCGACTGACGTCTGAATGTGTACAATGTGTTGTATCGCGTATACGAGACTCCTAACAGATTCTGTTAAATAATAACCTAGAAATTTGCTTTTTGGCGTACCAATAGTACCAATAAATCATATAATTATTGTTATTTTTGTTCAAACACACCGTTCAATACTTGATTTTGTGTACGACAACTTCTTATTTCCGATATTTGGACTATTCATTATGGATTACGAATATTTCGTTATTTTATTACTCTCTCGTTCATAAAAATAGACTATAGTTAATTGAAAACGACAATTGATTCATATAAAGCGAATTTTGCGTCGAATTAAATCGATTAATTTGGTTGAATTGAACATTTAAAACATCCAACGTTTAGTCCGGATCTTGTACCATCAGATCACGAATTTATTCGAATTCGTCGAATTCTACAACGAAAAATTTTGATCCTGGATGAGATTTTGAATATACAATTCGAAAAATCCATTATTTCACCGATAAAATCAAATTGAACACACTATTTATACTACCACTACACTAACCACTTAAAATTACGCTGTTTGACGCGCGTTTCGATAAAAAAAATTATCGTCTTCAGATATTGAAGGTGAACAGTGTCTGAAGACGATAATTTTGTTATCGAAACGCGCGTCAAACAGCGTAATTTTAAGTGGTTGGTGTGGTTGTAGTATAAATAGTGTGTTCAGTATGAACGGTTCTTAATTGAGTGGAAAATCACATTCCGTTATTCAAATTTGGCGGTAACATCGATAATAGCGGAGATATAGTTGTAGCACAACGCCGACTGACGTGTTGTATCGCGTATACGAGACTCCTATTAGATTCTGCTAAATAATAACCTAGAATTTTGCTTTTTGGCGTACCAATAGTACCAATAGGTACCAAAAAATCGATGTTATTTTCGTTCCGAGTCCAAACACACCGTTCAATACTTGAATTTGTGTACGACAACTTCTTATTTCCGATATTTGGACTATTCATTATGGATTACGAATATTTCGTTATTTTATTACTCTCTCGTTCATAAAAATAGACTATAGTTAATCGAAAACGACAATTGATTCATATAAAGCGAATTTTGCGTCGAATTAAATCGATTAATTTGGTTGAATTGAACATTTAAAACATCCAACGTTTAGTCCGGATCTTGTACCATCAGATCACGAATTTATTCGAATTCGTCGAATTCTACAAGGAAAAATTTTGATCCTGGATGAGATTTTGAATATACAATTCGAAAAATCCATTATTTCACCGATAAAATCAAATTGAACACACTATTTATACTACCACTACACTAACCACTTAAAATTACGCTGTTTGACGCGCGTTTCGATAACAAAATTATCGTCTTCAGATATTGAAGGTGAACAGTGTCTGAAGACGATAATTTTGTTATCGAAACGCGCGTCAAACAGCGGTATTTTAAGTGGTTAGTGTAGTGGTAGTATAAATAGTGTGTTCAGTATGAACGGTTCTTAATTGAGTGGAAAATCACATTCCGTTATTCAAATTTGGCGGTAACATCGATAATAGCGGAGATATAGTTGTAGCACAACGCCGACTGACGTCTGTATGTGTACAATGTGTTGTATCGCGTATACGAGACTCCTAACAGATTCTGTTAAATAATAACCTAGAAATTTGCTTTTTGGCGTACCAATAGTACCAATAAATCATATAATTATTGTTATTTTTGTTCAAACACACCGTTCAATACTTGATTTTGTGTACGACAACTTCTTATTTCCGATATTTGGACTATTCATTATGGATTACGAATATTTCGTTATTTTATTACTCTCTCGTTCATAAAAATAGACTATAGTTAATTGAAAACGACAATTGATTCATATAAAGCGAATTTTGCGTCGAATTAAATCGATTAATTTGGTTGAATTGAACATTTAAAACATCCAACGTTTAGTCCGGATCTTGTACCATCAGATCACGAATTTATTCGAATTCGTCGAATTCTACAAGGAAAAATTTTGATCCTGGATGAGATTTTGAATATACAATTCGAAAAATCCATTATTTCAACCGATAAAATCAAATTGAACACACAATTACACAAACCACGTAATTTTAAGTGGTTAGTGTAGTTGTAGTGTAAATAGTTTGTTCAGTATGAACGATTTTAGATATTTCAACTTAAAATCAAAGAAAATCGATTATAGACGACGAATTTTCCACCTAAATTTGTTTACCGCGTACGTAGAATCGATCAAATGAAACATTTTCGAATGTATAAAATGACGAATTTTTTTTTGAGGTTATAACCGGTATTATTTCAACCGCCTTTATCCGTATTTCGATGTAGACTTACCTTCAGATCGACAATCCAACAAAAATCACAAATTTTCCGTATCGATACAACACAATCGCGAATCGAATCGAAATTCACGACCACAATCATTACTTTATAAAAAATCAACTAGCTTCCGATACGATATCTAGTTTGCAAGTGTGAATCGCGCCACATTTACCTGGTCGTACCTGGTCTTGTCTGCTTGTAGTCTACCCCATATCAACTTTTTCCCCACTACCTCCCGCTTTTTTTTCTTTCTCTCTCACTCTCTCTTTCTCTCGACCGTATCCAAAACCCCTCACGAAACGCCCCTCTCGTCGCTGGTTTCAGGCGACTGCGACCTTGGTTATGCATTTTAGGCAGTGTATACTAAACCAATCGGCAAACGCATTTAAATTTATATACACGATCAAAAATCGCTTTTTCGCAGATATTCTTGTTTTTTTTTTATTAAATTCCACCATATTTCCGTACCAAACTTTATTTCTAATTCACTTTATCCAACTAAAGTCGTTTGTATTCGAAAAACCAACCCCGTATTACATTTAATACAAATGCGATGTACCACAATTCTTTCTATTAAATATCGCCTTGTTTGTCCCGAGATAACTCCGAAATAATCCATAGGATGTCTTTTGAATGCAGGCGCCACTGAAAATTAGAAAACAGCGTGTATTTTAAGAAGTAAATGTCCAGTTTTTGTGTCAACTTTTGTAAGGTCTGTCAGGAGGTATCCTTGACAAACTTTTCTAATAGTTTTCAACGTTTTCTTCCCTGCTGCCTTCATCAAGTTCTTCGGTTTTTGTGTCTACTCGAATTTTCCCTGCAAATTCTTATTCAATCATCCATAAATCCATGGTGGTTCTCGATTAGTTTCCACTTGGTGCTGGTCATACATTCGTCTGAGATTTCGGAAAGGTTTGAGGTGGTTCCCAGGGGTGCATCTCGGCACCTACAACCCAATCAGGATGTTGGTTGCGTTACAACAATATCTACAGAAAGTTTTTTTATCGATATTATAACCTATAAAGTAACTGTCACACGGTGAACAGATACTAGACTCAAAAAATTAATATTCGATTGTATAAAAGGGAATTATAAACATTTTTATATATTATTCATTGTTATTTATTGATTTGAACAAAACTTTGAGTAAAACAAATAATTTCAGAAACTTAAAAATTTAATTATCGAAGTAAAACTGTCAACTGTCAACATTGCACGCTCCAGAACGTTCCGGAAGTGTTCTGCAGTGTCGATCGATGGGGTACATCTTAAAAATAATTAAAAAGTGGTTAGAATTATATATTTTGTTAAGATTATGCAAAATCATCGAAGTTAAACTGTCAAACTGTCAACTGTCAACATCGAAGTGGCTAGAGTCGCTCCAGAACGTTCCGGAAGTGTTCTGCAATACGGAACTGTCACTTTCACAACATGGAACACTCGAAACGCAACTTTCGATATGTAATTGAATACAGAACGAATAAATTTGAGATGGCGACGTTTAAAAATTGTATTTTAAATAAATAAACTTCGATCGTACTCGTAGTCATTTCCATAAGACTTAATCTATTGAAAGTGTTGATGATTTGAAGTAGTCGTTGTGGGTAGAGATGAATGATTTTTTTTTTCACGTCAACTGATTGATTTGTCAACAGGTTTATCAAATGATTTTGGTTTCGTTATTTACCACAATAATAATCAACTCAAACTTATATTTATAACGCAATTTTGTCATTTTCGTTTCTTATTATAAATAATTGACTCCAATATAATTAAAAAGTGGTTAGAATTATATATTTTGTTAAGATTATGCAAAATCATCGAAGTTAAACTGTCAAACTGTCAACTGTCAACATTGAAGTGGCTAGAGTCGCTCCAGAACGTTCCGGAAGTGTTCTGCAGTGTCACTTTCACAACATGGAACACTCGAAACGCAACTTTCGATATGTAATTGAATACAGAACGAACAAATTTGAGATGGCGACGTTTAAAAATTGTATTTTAAATAAATAAACTTCGATCGTACTCGTAGTCATTTCCATACGACTTAATCTATTGAAAGTGTCGATGATTTGAAGTAGTTGTTGTGGGTAGAGATGAATGATTTTTTTTTTCACGTCAACTGATTGATTTGTCAACAGGTTTATCAAATGATTTTGGTTTCGTTATTTACCACAATAATAATCAACTCAAACTTATATTTATAACGCAATTTTGTCATTTTCGTTTCTTATTATAAATAATTGACTCCAATATAATTAAAAAGTGGTTAGAATTATATATTTTGTTAAGATTATGCAAAATCATCGAAGTTAAACTGTCAAACTGTCAACTGTCAACATCGAAGTGGCTAGAGTCGCTCCAGAACGTTCCGGAAGTGTTCTGCAATACGGAACTGTCACTTTCACAACATGGAACACTCGAAACGCAACTTTCGATATGTAATTGAATACAGAACGAATAAATTTGAGATGGCGACGTTTAAAAATTGTATTTTAAATAAATAAACTTCGATCGTACTCGTAGTCATTTCCATAAGACTTAATCTATTGAAAGTGTTGATGATTTGAAGTAGTCGTTGTGGGTAGAGATGAATGATTTTTTTTTTCACGTCAACTGATTGATTTGTCAACAGGTTTATCAAATGATTTTGGTTTCGTTATTTACCACAATAATAATCAACTCAAACTTATATTTATAACGCAATTTTGTCATTTTCGTTTCTTATTATAAATAATTGACTCCAATATAATTAAAAAGTGGTTAGAATTATATATTTTGTTAAGATTATGCAAAATCATCGAAGTTAAACTGTCAAACTGTCAACTGTCAACATTGAAGTGGCTAGAGTCGCTCCAGAACGTTCCGGAAGTGTTCTGCAGTGTCACTTTCACAACATGGAACACTCGAAACGCAACTTTCGATATGTAATTGAATACAGAACGAACAAATTTGAGATGGCGACGTTTAAAAATTGTATTTTAAATAAATAAACTTCGATCGTACTCGTAGTCATTTCCATACGACTTAATCTATTGAAAGTGTCGATGATTTGAAGTAGTTGTTGTGGGTAGAGATGAATGATTTTTTTTTTCACGTCAACTGATTGATTTGTCAACAGGTTTATCAAATGATTTTGGTTTCGTTATTTACCACAATAATAATCAACTCAAACTTATATTTATAACGCAATTTTGTCATTTTCGTTTCTTATTATAAATAATTGACTCCAATATAATTAAAAAGTGGTTAGAATTATATATTTTGTTAAGATTATGCAAAATCATCGAAGTTAAACTGTCAAACTGTCAACTGTCAACATTGAAGTGGCTAGAGTCGCTCCAGAACGTTCCGGAAGTGTTCTGCAGTGTCACTTTCACAACATGGAACACTCGAAACGCAACTTTCGATATGTAATTGAATACAGAACGAACAAATTTGAGATAGCGACGTTTAAAAATTGTATTTTAAATAAATAAACTTCGATCGTACTAGTAGTCATTTCCATACGACTTAATCTATTGAAAGTGTCGATGATTTGAAGTAGTCGTTGTGGGTAGAGATGAATGATTTTTTTTTTCACGTCAACTGATTGATTTGTCAACAGGTTTATCAAATGATTTTGGTTTCGTTATTTACCACAATAATAATCAACTCAAACTTATATTTATAACGCAATTTTGTCATTTTCGTTTCTTATTATAAATAATTGACTCCAATATAATTAAAAAGTGGTTAGAATTATATATTTTGTTAAGATTATGCAAAATCATCGAAGTTAAACTGTCAAACTGTCAACTGTCAACATCGAAGTGGCTAGAGTCGCTCCAGAACGTTCCGGAAGTGTTCTGCAATACGGAACTGTCACTTTCACAACATGGAACACTCGAAACGCAACTTTCGATATGTAATTGAATACAGAACGAACAAATTTGAGATGGCGACGTTTAAAAATTGTATTTTAAATAAATAAACTTCGATCGTACTCGTAGTCATTTCCATACGACTTAATCTATTGAAAGTGTCGATGATTTGAAGTAGTTGTTGTGGGTAGAGATGAATGATTTTTTTTTTCACGTCAACTGATTGATTTGTCAACAGGTTTATCAAATGATTTTGGTTTCGTTATTTACCACAATAATAATCAACTCAAACTTATATTTATAACGCAATTTTGTCATTTTCGTTTCTTATTATAAATAATTGACTCGAATATAATTATAAGGTGGTTGGAATCACATCTTTTGTTAATTAAGGACAAAGTAAAATCGTCCAGGTGTTTTTTTTTTTACTCACGAATCGTATAAATTTTGGGTGCATGCTTAGAATGGATTCTGGGTGGAGCTGAGCTAATAAATTCCGTTAATTTCCTTTATTATGTGCGGTTTTTATGGTTATTAGCAACGACTTTATTATAATTTCGAATATTTTTCAATAACAATGTCGAAAACATTCTTCAGATCTACATTTAACGAAATTGTCGATATGGCTGCGGAATTTTCGAAAATTTTCCGGGAGACAAGGCTCCTCCAATATCTCGAACATATTTAGAGAATTTGCGACGATTTCTAGGCAATTTTTTTTAAAATTTGAGACCGAAAAGTCTAAAATCGCATGTTTCGGACAGCAACTTTGTAGATGGGGACGAAAAACGTGTCTTGGTAACTAATTATCGTGATTTCTGCATGAAAATAAGTGTTTTGGATACGTTAATCGATGGGGTACATATTAAACGTTATAACGTGATTGCGGGGCCGAAAAATTGATCGGAAACGTGCGAAAATCAGATTTAAGTCGTCAGGGTTTAATCTAAAGACCTAAAACATCACCAAAGGTTTCCCCATTCTTCACGGGGTTGTACTGAACCGGAATTGAGCTAAATCTCTCCCTTTTTGAGAACTTGGAGATAAATCTGGACTATACTGTGGATATACGTTCAAATTAACCATCGTCTTTGCATTCGAACATCAAAATAATCGTCGAAATCGAATTTATTTTCGTCTAGTGAAATTCATGGTTGTTTATAGTTAGTTTCGAGTGTAGGGGTATACGAAAAAGCGCGGCCCGCAGGTATAGTTGACAGTTACGAATGTGGCGTTTAACTGCTTTCCAAAGACAAGATTAATGTCGCCACGAATGAAGATGGAACGCTTTGCTGATTGGCGCAAATTACGTAAACTACCCGACGTTCGCTATAATTGACGTAGTCAGCATCGTTCTTCATAAAGAGATATTCTAAATCATAACGGTAGTCGAGATACGACGTTGCCACATTTCGACAACGGGATGAGTATCTGGATACTTCGTACTTGACTTTTTTAAACATGTCAATGTCATATTAACCATATCAGTGTTGCCATATCTCAAAATTATCGTTTCATCTTTTAGCTGCATGTCCAAATTGTTTCAAAACTTTCTTTTAGTCCTTTACAGCTTATAATTCGTGAAAAATTGCCTACCGTAGCTTCTATGAAGATAACCAGCCTTCGGAATGGTACACGACGATTTTCCAGTACCATTTGGTCAAGTTTTTCGACGATCCACATTTCAATTCATCCGCACAACGTTTTTTATTAGTAAACGACGTTGCCGAATCTCCTAAATCCATTTTGGAAGTGTCTTTCCCAACTTTTCGTCTTTGCACATGCATATCGGATGTTTTCTGACATTTCGTTAAATCTGGCAACTCATAATTCGTGAAAAATTGCCAACCGCAGCTTCTATGAGGACAACCAGCCTTCGGAATGGTACACGACGATTTTCCAGTACCATTTGGTCAAGTTTTTCGACGATCCGCATTTCAGTTCATCCGCACAACGTTTTTTATTAGTAAACGACGTTGCCGAATCTCCTAAATCCATTTTGGAAGTGTCTTTTCCAACTTTTCGTCTTCGTACATGCAAATCGGATGTTTTCTGATATTTAGTTAAATCTGGCAACTCATAATTCGTGAAAAATTGCCTACCGTAGCTTCTATGAGGACAACCAGCCTTCTGAATGGTACACGACGATTTTCCCGTACCATTTGGTCAAGTTTTTCGACGATCCGCATTTCAATTCATCCGCACAACGTTTTTTATTGGAAAACGACGTTGTCGAATGTCCTAAATCCATTTTGGAAGTGTCTTTCCCAACTTTTCGCCTTCGTACATGCAAATCGGATGTTTTCTGATATTTAGTTAAATCTGGCAACTCATAATTCGTGAAAAATTTCCTACCGTAGCTTCTATGAGGACAACCAGCCTTCGGAATGGTACACGACGATTTTCCCGTACCATTTGGTCAAGTTTTTCGACGATCCGCATTTCAATTCATCCGCACAACGTTTTTTATTAGTAAACGACGTTGCCGAACCTCTTAAATCCATTTTGGAAGTGTCTTTCCCAACTTTTCGCCTTCGTACATGCAAATCGGATGTTTTCTGATATTTAGTTAAATCTGGCAACTCATAATTCGTGAAAAATTGCCTACCGTAGCTTCTATGAAGATAACCAGCCTTCGGAATGGTACACGACGATTTTCCAGTACCATTTGGTCAAGTTTTTCGACGATCCGCATTTCAATTCATCCGCGCAACGTTTTTTATTGGAAAACGACGTTGCCGAATCTCCTAAATCCATTTTGGAAGTGTCTTTCCCAACTTTTCGTCTTTGCACATGCATATCGGATGTTTTCTGACATTTCGTTAAATCTGGCAACTCATAATTCGTGAAAAATTGCCAACCGCAGCTTCTATGAGGACAACCAGCCTTCGGAATGGTACACGACGATTTTCCAGTACCATTTGGTCAAGTTTTTCGACGATCCACATTTCAATTCATCCGCACAACGTTTTTTATTAGTAAACGACGTTGCCGAATCTCCTAAATCCATTTTGGAAGTGTCTTTTCCAACTTTTCGTCTTCGTACATGCAAATCGGATGTTTTCTGATATTTAGTTAAATCTGGCAACTCATAATTCGTGAAAAATTGCCTACCGTAGCTTCTATGAAGATAACCAGCCTTCGGAATGGTACACGACGATTTTCCAGTACCATTTGGTCAAGTTTTTCGACGATCCGCATTTCAGTTCATCCGCACAACGTTTTTTATTAGTAAACGACGTTGCCGAATCTCCTAAATCCATTTTGGAAGTGTCTTTTCCAACTTTTCGTCTTCGTACATGCAAATCGGATGTTTTCTGATATTTAGTTAAATCTGGCAACTCATAATTCGTGAAAAATTGCCTACCGTAGCTTCTATGAGGACAACCAGCCTTCTGAATGGTACACGACGATTTTCCCGTACCATTTGGTCAAGTTTTTCGACGATCCGCATTTCAATTCATCCGCACAACGTTTTTTATTAGTAAACGACGTTGCCGAATCTCCTAAATCCATTTTGGAAGTGTCTTTTCCAACTTTTCGTCTTCGTACATGCAAATCGGATGTTTTCTGATATTTAGTTAAATCTGGCAACTCATAATTCGTGAAAAATTGCCTACCGTAGCTTCTATGAGGACAACCAGCCTTCTGAATGGTACACGACGATTTTCCCGTACCATTTGGTCAAGTTTTTCGACGATCCGCATTTCAATTCATCCGCACAACGTTTTTTATTAGTAAACGACGTTGCCGAATCTCCTAAATCCATTTTGGAAGTGTCTTTTCCAACTTTTCGTCTTCGTACATGCAAATCGGATGTTTTCTGATATTTAGTTAAATCTGGCAACTCATAATTCGTGAAAAATTGCCTACCGTAGCTTCTATGAGGACAACCAGCCTTCTGAATGGTACACGACGATTTTCCCGTACCATTTGGTCAAGTTTTTCGACGATCCGCATTTCAATTCATCCGCACAACGTTTTTTATTAGTAAACGACGTTGCCGAATCTCCTAAATCCATTTTGGAAGTGTCTTTTCCAACTTTTCGTCTTCGTACATGCAAATCGGATGTTTTCTGATATTTAGTTAAATCTGGCAACTCATAATTCGTGAAAAATTGCCAACCGCAGCTTCTATGAGGACAACCAGCCTTCTGAATGGTACACGACGATTTTCCCGTACCATTTGGTCAAGTTTTTCGACGATCCGCATTTCAATTCATCCGCACAACGTTTTTTATTAGTAAACGACGTTGCCGAATCTCCTAAATCCATTTTGGAAGTGTCTTTTCCAACTTTTCGTCTTCGTACATGCAAATCGGATGTTTTCTGATATTTAGTTAAATCTGGCAACTCATAATTCGTGAAAAATTGCCTACCGTAGCTTCTATGAGGACAACCAGCCTTCTGAATGGTACACGACGATTTTCCCGTACCATTTGGTCAAGTTTTTCGACGATCCGCATTTCAATTCATCCGCACAACGTTTTTTATTAGTAAACGACGTTGCCGAATCTCCTAAATCCATTTTGGAAGTGTCTTTTCCAACTTTTCGTCTTCGTACATGCAAATCGGATGTTTTCTGATATTTAGTTAAATCTGGCAACTCATAATTCGTGAAAAATTGCCTACCGTAGCTTCTATGAGGACAACCAGCCTTCTGAATGGTACACGACGATTTTCCCGTACCATTTGGTCAAGTTTTTCGACGATCCGCATTTCAATTCATCCGCGCAACGTTTTTTATTGGAAAACGACGTTGCCGAATCTCCTAAATCCATTTTGGAAGTGTCTTTCCCAACTTTTCGTCTTTGCACATGCATATCGGATGTTTTCTGACATTTCGTTAAATCTGGCAACTCATAATTCGTGAAAAATTGCCAACCGCAGCTTCTATGAGGACAACCAGCCTTCGGAATGGTACACGACGATTTTCCAGTACCATTTGGTCAAGTTTTTCGACGATCCACATTTCAATTCATCCGCACAACGTTTTTTATTAGTAAACGACGTTGCCGAATCTCCTAAATCCATTTTGGAAGTGTCTTTTCCAACTTTTCGTCTTCGTACATGCAAATCGGATGTTTTCTGATATTTAGTTAAATCTGGCAACTCATAATTCGTGAAAAATTGCCTACCGTAGCTTCTATGAAGATAACCAGCCTTCGGAATGGTACACGACGATTTTCCAGTACCATTTGGTCAAGTTTTTCGACGATCCGCATTTCAGTTCATCCGCACAACGTTTTTTATTAGTAAACGACGTTGCCGAATCTCCTAAATCCATTTTGGAAGTGTCTTTTCCAACTTTTCGTCTTCGTACATGCAAATCGGATGTTTTCTGATATTTAGTTAAATCTGGCAACTCATAATTCGTGAAAAATTGCCTACCGTAGCTTCTATGAGGACAACCAGCCTTCTGAATGGTACACGACGATTTTCCCGTACCATTTGGTCAAGTTTTTCGACGATCCGCATTTCAATTCATCCGCACAACGTTTTTTATTAGTAAACGACGTTGCCGAATCTCCTAAATCCATTTTGGAAGTGTCTTTTCCAACTTTTCGTCTTCGTACATGCAAATCGGATGTTTTCTGATATTTAGTTAAATCTGGCAACTCATAATTCGTGAAAAATTGCCTACCGTAGCTTCTATGAGGACAACCAGCCTTCTGAATGGTACACGACGATTTTCCCGTACCATTTGGTCAAGTTTTTCGACGATCCGCATTTCAATTCATCCGCACAACGTTTTTTATTGGAAAACGACGTTGTCGAATGTCCTAAATCCATTTTGGAAGTGTCTTTCCCAACTTTTCGCCTTCGTACATGCAAATCGGATGTTTTCTGATATTTAGTTAAATCTGGCAACTCATAATTCGTGAAAAATTGCCTACCGTAGCTTCTATGAGGACAACCAGCCTTCGGAATGGTACACGACGATTTTCCCGTACCATTTGGTCAAGTTTTTCGACGATCCGCATTTCAATTCATCCGCACAACGTTTTTTATTAGTAAACGACGTTGCCGAACCTCTTAAATCCATTTTGGAAGTGTCTTTCCCAACTTTTCGCCTTCGTACATGCAAATCGGATGTTTTCTGATATTTAGTTAAATCTGGCAACTCATAATTCGTGAAAAATTGCCTACCGTAGCTTCTATGAGGACAACCAGCCTTCGGAATGGTACACGACGGTTTTCCAGTACCATTTGGTCAAGTTTTTCGACGATCCACATTTCAATTCATCCGCACAACGTTTTTTATTGGAAAACGACGTTGCCGAATCTCCTAAATCCATTTTGGAAGTGTCTTTCCCAACTTTTCGTCTTTGCACATGCATATCGGATGTTTTCTGATATTTAGTTAAATCTGGCAACTCATAATTCGTGAAAAATTACCTACCGTAGCTTCTATGAGGACAACCAGCCTTCGGAATGGTACACGACGATTTTCCAGTACCATTTGGTCAAGTTTTTCGACGATCCACATTTCAATTCATCCGCACAACGTTTTTTATTAGTAAACGACGTTGCCGAATCTCCTAAATCCATTTTGGAAGTGTCTTTTCCAACTTTTCGTCTTCGTACATGCAAATCGGATGTTTTCTGATATTTAGTTAAATCTGGCAACTCATAATTCGTGAAAAATTGCCTACCGTAGCTTCTATGAAGATAACCAGCCTTCGGAATGGTACACGACGATTTTCCAGTACCATTTGGTCAAGTTTTTCGACGATCCACATTTCAATTCATCCGCACAACGTTTTTTATTAGTAAACGACGTTGCCGAATGTCCTAAATCCATTTTGGAAGCATCTTTCCCAACTTTTCTTCCTCGTACATGCATATCGGATGTTTTCTGACATTTCGCTAAATCTGGCAACTCTGGAACGATACGGTCGAAATGATTTTATTAATGAACGATGGTTACGCACGCCTCATTTACGTTAGCGTTGTTGTTTGACATTTAAATGAAGATGCTTCTTCGATTTAATTGCTGTTACTTCCTTTTCGTTTACATCATTTTTTTAGGGATTATTCCTAGATCCCACCGAATGTATAAATCGAATTTTACGAAAACTATTAGTCTTTCATAAACTGTCTACTAAATATATTTGGGAAATAAACTTCAAAAATCATTATATTAATATTAAAAAGTGTTAAGCGGTAATGGGGTAGCCCACGAAGTTAAATCGGAATGTACTTGAAAGATTTTCAACGTTTACATACTTTACTATACAGGATGACATAAAAAAATTACTAATACGAGTGAGTTTTAAACCTTTATAGTTAGAATTTGATGTTTATCGTTTTTTTTAAACATCCTGTACGGCTGGCTAGACGATTCACCGTGTATACATCGAATAACTATTTATAATACCCGCCCCATCTTCAAAAGTTTGTTTTCGAAATACGAGACGACGAAAAATTAACCGATTAGTCAACCAGCCCCGATTTTATAAGTTAATCATCGCTAATAAGTATTTTTTTTCTCAGATGTGGTGTCTAACAAGCATTCAAACGCGTGACCGAATTCGGAAACGATAAAAAATCACAGGGAACTAAATTTGGTGAAAAGTACGATCCATTAGTGATTTTCGAACGCCAATTTCCCCATCGATATAAAGTGGATTTCCCAAAACACTTCTATAATTAGAAATACAAAAAAACATTTCCATATTCCACGATTCGGCGCTAAAAATTCAATAAACGATAATTTTTTTGTGGAGAACTCCTAAATCATAAATTTGATCGAGTTAAACGAATAATACGTTTAACCATTAGGCTAGAGCCGCCCCTGGTCGTCAAATATTGGTTTAGAATTATTTATTCTATCAACAACACTATTTGGACAAACGTAATTATCCATTAGAAATTAAGAATGTTCGAATGTGTATATTTATGTCTATAAGTTTTTACTGGAACACCCTGTATATTTATGTGCGTTAAATAATTATTATAGTGATTAGTTTTCGACGACGGGTTTTTATGTTTTTTGAAAAGTTTATTTATTCGATATCGTGTTTTATAAGAAAAAAATTGTTTGTACGACGATGATGGGACACCGGGCCCCGCACGCGTCTAACCGCAATTAACGAACGATTCATAAATACCACCAATAATAATAGTTATTGGAAAAATATTTAAAGGTGTCGCCCGCATAGTATACAACCACGGGGTCAGCGAAATTCGAACCCAAACGTGGTAATTATATATTAAATTAAATAAAAAATGTAGTTTCAACGTATTTCGATGATTTGAACCATTGATCTACAATAAAAAGTGATTTCCAATCGATTTCTATGATTCAAACCACAGAACTATTACATCAAGTTACATTACTAGTTTTTAGACGATTTAAACCACAGAACTATAGTAGAAAATTATATTATGATAATTTAGATGATTTCGACCACAGAACTACAATCTGATGTCGTAATTTCTTCTATTTTTATCAGCCAAACTATTTGAATAACCTAAAAAAGTGTAATTTTGTCACAATTCGATGATTCGAACCATTGATCTTCGATAAAAAGTGATTTCCAATCGATTTCTATGATTCAAACCACAGAACTTCTACAACAAGTCACATTAGAACTTTTTAGACGATTCAAACCACAGAACTATAGTAAAAAATGATTTTATAACAATTTAGATGATTTCGACCACAGAACTACAATCTGATGTCGTAATTTCTTCTATTTTTATCAGCCAAACTATTTGAATAACCTAAAAAAGTGTAATTTTGTCACAATTCGATGATTCGAACCATTGATCTTCGATAAAAAGTGATTTCCAATCGATTTCTATGATTCAAACCACAGAACTACTACAACAAGTCACATTAGAACTTTTTAGACGATTCAAACCACAGAACTATAGTAAAAAATGATTTTATAACAATTTAGATGATTTCGACCACATAACTACAATCTGATGTCGTAATTTCTTCTATTTTTATCAGCCAAACTATTTGAATAACCTAAAAAAGTGTAATTTTGTCACAATTCGATGATTCGAACCATTGATCTTCGATAAAAAGTGATTTCCAATCGATTTCTATGATTCAAACCACAGAACTTCTACAACAAGTCACATTAGAACTTTTTAGACGATTCAAACCACAGAACTATAGTAAAAAATGATTTTATAACAATTTAGATGATTTCGACCACAGAACTACAATCTGATGTCGTAATTTCTTCTATTTTTATCAGCCAAACTATTTGAATAACCTAAAAAAGTGTAATTTTGTCACAATTCGATGATTCGAACCATTGATCTTCGATAAAAAGTGATTTCCAATCGATTTCTATGATTCAAACCACAGAACTACTACAACAAGTCACATTAGAACTTTTTAGACGATTCAAACCACAGAACTATAGTAAAAAATGATTTTATAACAATTTAGATGATTTCGACCACATAACTACAATCTGATGTCGTAATTTCTTCTATTTTTATCAGCCAAACTATTTGAATAACCTAAAAAAGTGTAATTTTGTCACAATTCGATGATTCGAACCATTGATCTTCGATAAAAAGTGATTTCCAATCGATTTCTATGATTCAAACCACAGAACTACTACAACAAGTCACATTAGAACTTTTTAGACGATTCAAACCACAGAACTATAGTAAAAAATGATTTTATAACAATTTAGATGATTTCGACCACATAACTACAATCTGATGTCGTAATTTCTTCTATTTTTATCAGCCAAACTATTTGAATAACCTAAAAAAGTGTAATTTTGTCACAATTCGATGATTCGAACCATTGATCTTCGATAAAAAGTGATTTCCAATCGATTTCTATGATTCAAACCACAGAACTTCTACAACAAGTCACATTAGAACTTTTTAGACGATTCAAACCACAGAACTATAGTAAAAAATGATTTTATAACAATTTAGATGATTTCGACCACAGAACTACAATCTGATGTCGTAATTTCTTCTATTTTTATCAGCCAAACTATTTGAATAACCTAAAAAAGTGTAATTTTGTCACAATTCGATGATTCGAACCATTGATCTTCGATAAAAAGTGATTTCCAATCGATTTCTATGATTCAAACCACAGAACTACTACAACAAGTCACATTAGAACTTTTTAGACGATTCAAACCACAGAACTATAGTAAAAAATGATTTTATAACAATTTAGATGATTTCGACCACATAACTACAATCTGATGTCGTAATTTCTTCTATTTTTATCAGCCAAACTATTTGAATAACCTAAAAAAGTGTAATTTTGTCACAATTCGATGATTCGAACCATTGATCTTCGATAAAAAGTGATTTCCAATCGATTTCTATGATTCAAACCACAGAACTTCTACAACAAGTCACATTAGAACTTTTTAGAAGATTCAAACCACAGAACTATAGTAAAAAATGATTTTATAACAATTTAGATGATTTCGACCACAGAACTACAATCTGATGTCGTAATTTCTTCTATTTTTATCAGCCAAACTATTTGAATAACCTAAAAAAGTGTAATTTTGTCACAATTCGATGATTCGAACCATTGATCTACGATAAAAAGTGATTTCCAATCGATTTCTATGATTCAAACCACAGAACTATTACATCAAGTTACATTACTAGTTTTTCGACGATTTAAACCACAGAACTATAGTAGAAAATGATATTATGATAATTTAGATGATTTCGACCACATAACTACAATCTGATGTCGTAATTTCTTCTATTTTTATCAGCCAAACTATTTGAATAACCTAAAAAAGTGTAATTTTGTCACAATTCGATGATTTCAATCATTGATCTACGATAAAAAGTGATTTCCAATCGATTTCTATGATTCAAACCACAGAACTACTACAACAAGTCACATTAGAACTTTTTAGACGATTCAAACCACAGAACTATAGTAAAAAATGATTTTATAACAATTTAGATGATTTCGACCACAGAACTACAATCTGATGTCGTAATTTGTTCTATTTTTATCAGCCAAACTATTTGAATACACTAAAAAAATGTAATTCTAACATATTTCAATCATTTGAACCATTGATCTACAATAAAAAGTGATTTCCAATCGATTTCTATGATTCAAACCACAGAACTACTACATCAAGTCACATTAGAACCTTTTAGACGATTTAAACCACAGAACTATAATATAAAGTTGAGTTGTGCGACAAGTTGAACAGGAAATAACCTAAAAAACGAAATGAACGACGTTTATTTGTCGAAATTGATACAGAGAATGTCAAAATCGATCGACCCTAACTACAGGGTGAGCAACAACTCTTGATCGGTAGGGCATGTGTTATAAACTATATTTTTTCTATTTCCACAGAAGATTCGACCAAAAATTAAAAGGAAACGGTTCGGCTTTTGTTATATAAATAACGGCGAGTCCCTTATAGTTCATCCTATCTCCCCTGAGACTAAATTTTTTTTGTTTCTCACCGTATAAACATATTCCGTAGTTTATATTCATTGAATCATAAAGGGAAGGCCTCGCTTAATACGGGGTAGTACAGGTAGACGAAGAAAAAAAAATCGGGAGGGGTGAATTAATTAGAAATACACGAAAAATCATTCACGAAACGAATTTACCAGTTGTAGATAATATTCCATTATAAAATAACTACAATTAATAAATTTTCTGTGAAAAAAAATCATTTCCAACCCTTAAACACCGAAATTTCTCATCCCTTATCATTTTTTTTCCTGAAACGTATCAAATCCTTTAAACTGAACCGAATCGACTGTATTTTACGAAAATGACGTGGTAGTTGCATTAAAATAACAAGCGCGATTTAGAACCATATGTTTATGGTATAAAACCCCATAACCTGATATTATTAACCCTAACAAAGCGTGTAAATAATTATTGGGTAACTATAGGGCTCATATCGTTATTAGATGACATTTTTATTTCAATGAGTCATACAAACGTATTTATATACCATATTTATTAAATTATTACACAAAAAAATCAATAAATTTAATTATCAACCCTTTTTTTTTCATATAAAATTTTCTATCATCGTTTTTTTGCAATTCTTTCAGATTATATTGTAATTTTTTGTTTCACCCCTGTATATTGAACAGTTTTTAGCTGGACGATCTTGAATGTTAATCACCGTGTCGTAAGCTATCTTCGAATCGATAAATACGAGATATAAATTCATAAAAATCGTAGATACATCGAAGTTTATTAACCACCGTCATCTCGGTGCAGGAAGTATCCATTTCACCCCTGTATATTGAACAGTTTTTAGCTGGACGATCTTGAATGTTAATCACCGTGTCGTAAGCTATCTTCGAATCGATAAATACGAGATATAAATTCATAAAAATCGTAGATACATCGAAGTTTATTAACCATCGTCATCTCGTTACAGGAACTATCAATTTCACCCCTGTATATTGAACAGTTTTTAGCTGGACGATCCTGAATGTTAATCACCGTGTCGTAAGCTATCTTCGAATCGATAAATACGAGATATAAATTCATAAAAATCGTAGATACATCGAAGTTTATTAACCATCGTCATCTCGTTACAGGAACTATCAATTTCACCCCTGTATATTGAACAGTTTTTAGCTGGACGATCCTGAATGTTAATCACCGTGTCGTAAGCTATCTTCGAATCGATAAATACGAGATATAAATTCATAAAAATCGTAGATACATCGAAGTTTATTAACCATCGTCATCTCGGTACAGGAACTATCAATTTCACCCCTGTATATTGAACAGTTTTTAGCTGGACGATCCTGAATGTTAATCACCGTGTCGTAAGCTATCTTCGAATCGATAAATACGAGATATAAATTCATAAAAATCGTAGATACATCGAAGTTTATTAACCATCGTCATCTCGTTACAGGAACTATCAATTTCACCCCTGTATATTGAACAGTTTTTAGCTGGACGATCCTGAATGTTAATCACCGTGTCGTAAGCTATCTTCGAATCGATAAATACGAGATATAAATTCATAAAAATCGTAGATACATCGAAGTTTATTAACCATCGTCATCTCGTTACAGGAACTATCAATTTCACCGCTGTATATTGAACAGTTTTTAGCTGGACGATCCTGAATGTTAATCACCGTGTCGTAAGCTATCTTCGAATCGATAAATACGAGATATAAATTCATAAAAATCGTAGATACATCGAAGTTTATTAACCATCGTCATCTCGTTACAGGAACTATCAATTTCACCCCTGTATATTGAACAGTTTTTAGCTGGACGATCCTGAATGTTAATCACCGTGTCGTAAGCTATCTTCGAATCGATAAATACGAGATATAAATTCATAAAAATCGTAGATACATCGAAGTTTATTAACCATCGTCATCTCGTTACAGGAACTATCAATTTCACCGCTGTATATTGAACAGTTTTTAGCTGGACGATCCTGAATGTTAATCACCGTGTCGTAAGCTATCTTCGAATCGATAAATACGAGATATAAATTCATAAAAATCGTAGATACATCGAAGTTTATTAACCATCGTCATCTCGTTACAGGAACTATCAATTTCACCCCTGTATATTGAACAGTTTTTAGCTGGACGATCCTGAATGTTAATCACCGTGTCGTAAGCTATCTTCGAATCGACAAATACGAGATATAAATTCATAAAAATCGTAGATACATCGAAGTTTATTAACCATCGTCATCTCGGTGCAGGAACTATCAATTTCACCCCTGTATATTGAACAGTTTTTAGCTGGACGATCCTGAATGTTAATCACCGTGTCGTAAGCTATCTTCGAATCGACAAATACGAGATATAAATTCATAAAAATCGTAGATACATCGAAGTTTATTAACCATCGTCATCTCGGTGCAGGAACTATCCATTTCACCCCTGTATATTGAACAGTTTTTAGCTGGACGATCCTGAATGTTAATCACCGTGTCGTAAGCTATCTTCGAATCGACAAATACGAGATATAAATTCATAAAAATCGTAGATACATCGAAGTTTATTAACCATCGTCATCTCGGTGCAGGAACTATCCATTTCACCCCTGTATATTGAACAGTTTTTAGCTGGACGATCCTGAATGTTAATCACCGTGTCGTAAGCTATCTTCGAATCGATAAATACGAGATATAAATTCATAAAAATCGTAGATACATCGAAGTTTATTAACCATCGTCATCTCGGTACAGGAACTATCTATTTCACCCCTGTATATTGAACAGTTTTTAGCTGGACGATCCTGAATGTTAATCACCGTGTCGTAAGCTATCTTCGAATCGATAAATACGAGATATAAATTCATAAAAATCGTAGATACATCGAAGTTTATTAACCACCGTCATCTCGGTGCAGGAACTATCCATTTCACCCCTGTATATTGAACAGTTTTTAGCTGGACGATCTTGAATGTTAATCACCGTGTCGTAAGCTATCTTCGAATCGATAAATACGAGATATAAATTCATAAAAATCGTAGATACATCGAAGTTTATTAACCATCGTCATCTCGTTACAGGAACTATCAATTTCACCCCTGTATATTGAACAGTTTTTAGCTGGACGATCCTGAATGTTAATCACCGTGTCGTAAGCTATCTTCGAATCGATAAATACGAGATATAAATTCATAAAAATCGTAGATACATCGAAGTTTATTAACCATCGTCATCTCGTTACAGGAACTATCAATTTCACCCCTGTATATTGAACAGTTTTTAGCTGGACGATCCTGAATGTTAATCACCGTGTCGTAAGCTATCTTCGAATCGATAAATACGAGATATAAATTCATAAAAATCGTAGATACATCGAAGTTTATTAACCATCGTCATCTCGTTACAGGAACTATCAATTTCACCCCTGTATATTGAACAGTTTTTAGCTGGACGATCCTGAATGTTAATCACCGTGTCGTAAGCTATCTTCGAATCGATAAATACGAGATATAAATTCATAAAAATCGTAGATACATCGAAGTTTATTAACCATTGTCATCTCGTTACAGGAACTATCAATTTCACCACTGTATATTGAACAGTTTTTAGCTGGACGATCCTGAATGTTAATCACCGTGTCGTAAGCTATCTTCGAATCGATAAATACGAGATATAAATTCATAAAAATCGTAGATACATCGAAGTTTATTAACCATCGTCATCTCGTTACAGGAACTATCAATTTCACCCCTGTATATTGAACAGTTTTTAGCTGGACGATCCTGAATGTTAATCACCGTGTCGTAAGCTATCTTCGAATCGATAAATACGAGATATAAATTCATAAAAATCGTAGATACATCGAAGTTTATTAACCACCGTCATCTCGGTGCAGGAACTATCCATTTCACCCCTGTATATTGAACAGTTTTTAGCTGGACGATCTTGAATGTTAATCACCGTGTCGTAAGCTATCTTCGAATCGATAAATACGAGATATAAATTCATAAAAATCGTAGATACATCGAAGTTTATTAACCATCGTCATCTCGTTACAGGAACTATCAATTTCACCCCTGTATATTGAACAGTTTTTAGCTGGACGATCCTGAATGTTAATCACCGTGTCGTAAGCTATCTTCGAATCGATAAATACGAGATATAAATTCATAAAAATCGTAGATACATCGAAGTTTATTAACCATCGTCATCTCGTTACAGGAACTATCAATTTCACCCCTGTATATTGAACAGTTTTTAGCTGGACGATCCTGAATGTTAATCACCGTGTCGTAAGCTATCTTCGAATCGACAAATACGAGGTGTGGAGTTATAGAAAAGTTGTTTATCTTATTTTTTGGCTCCAATTCGACAATTTTTGTGTTTAATCGATTTTCGAGGAATTTCCTCCGGATAAATCAAATTTTTGTTGACAGATACATCAATGTGTGAAGAATTTAAAATTAACAACCGCCCCAAGAAACGCGATGTAAATTATTAAGTTACCACACACACACCACACATAAGGAAGCAACTATAAACGTCGACGCCATTATTTCCAATTTAAAAAACCATAATTTGTGTAAAATATAATGGGGTGTTGGTTGTACAGGGAAAGATTGTAATTTAAAATACGAGGGACGTCTGAACAGTTTTCGACATCAACATAAACCACAGAACTACTACATCAAGTAGCATTAGAACTTTATAGACGATTTAAACCACAGAACTATAGTAAAAAAATGATATTATAACAATTTAGATGATTTCGACCACCGAGCTACAATCTGATCTCGTAATTTCTTCTATTTTTATGAGCCAAACTATTAGAATAACCTAAAAAAGTGTTAATTTTGTCACAATTCGATTATTCGAACCATTGATCTACGATAAAAAGTGATTTCCAATCGATTTCTATGATTCAAACCACAGAACTACTACAACAAGTCACATTAGAACTTTTTATACGATTCAAACCACAGAACTATAGTAAAAAATGATATTATAACAATTTAGATGATTTCGACCACAGAACTACAATCTGATGTCGTAATTTCTTCTATTTTTATCATCCAAACTATTTGAATAACCTAAAAAAGTGTTAATTTTGTCACAATTCGATTATTCGAACCATTGATCTACAATAAAAAGTGATTTCCAATCGATTTCTATGATTTAAACCACAGAACTACTACATCAAGTAGCATTAGAACTTTATAGACGATTTAAACCACAGAACTATAGTAAAAAAATGATATTATAACAATTTAGATGATTTCGACCACCGAGCTACAATCTGATCTCGTAATTTCTTCTATTTTTATGAGCCAAACTATTAGAATATCCTAAAAAAGTGTTAATTTTGTCACAATTCGATTATTCGAACCATTGATCTACAATAAAAAGTGATTTCCAATCGATTTCTATGATTTAAACCACAGAACTACTACATCAAGTAGCATTAGAACTTTATAGACGATTTAAACCACAGAACTATAGTAAAAAATGATATTATAACAATTTAGATGATTTCGACCACCGAGCTACAATCTGATCTCGTAATTTCTTCTATTTTTATGAGCCAAACTATTTGAATAACCTAAAAAAGTGTAATTTTGTCACAATTCGATTATTCGAACCATTGATCTACAATAAAAAGTGATTTCCAATCGATTTCTATTATTTAAACCACAGAACTACTACATCAAGTAGCATTAGAACTTTATAGACGATTTAAACCACAGAACTATAGTAAAAAAATGATATTATAACAATTTAGATGATTTCGACCACCGAGCTACAATCTGATCTCGTAATTTCTTCTATTTTTATGAGCCAAACTATTAGAATATCCTAAAAAAGTGTTAATTTTGTCACAATTCGATTATTCGAACCATTGATCTACAATAAAAAGTGATTTCCAATCGATTTCTATGATTTAAACCACAGAACTACTACATCAAGTAGCATTAGAACTTTATAGACGATTTAAACCACAGAACTATAGTAAAAAATGATATTATAACAATTTAGATGATTTCGACCACCGAGCTACAATCTGATCTCGTAATTTCTTCTATTTTTATGAGCCAAACTATTTGAATAACCTAAAAAAGTGTAATTTTGTCACAATTCGATTATTCGAACCATTGATCTACAATAAAAAGTGATTTCCAATCGATTTCTATTATTTAAACCACAGAACTACTACATCAAGTAGCATTAGAACTTTATAGACGATTTAAACCACAGAACTATAGTAAAAAAATGATATTATAACAATTTAGATGATTTCGACCACCGAGCTACAATCTGATCTCGTAATTTCTTCTATTTTTATGAGCCAAACTATTAGAATATCCTAAAAAAGTGTTAATTTTGTCACAATTCGATTATTCGAACCATTGATCTACAATAAAAAGTGATTTCCAATCGATTTCTATGATTTAAACCACAGAACTACTACGTTAGTAGTTTAGACGATTCGAACCACAGAACTACTACGAAAAATGTCATTACATCTAACCGAACCACCGAATCATAAATAAAAAGTATATATTATCATTTTTCGATAATTCTAATTTGAAATTGTACGTTTCTTTTACGAAAAAAAATTTTCTTTACATTATTAATACACCGTATCAAAAATGACTGAGTTTTATATATAACGCCAATCCTTTTAACTCGAATAAACGTTTGAGGTACGCGTTATAATAAGACGTGCTGTTCGTTTTTATATGGTCCAGTTGAACCATATGTCGAAAACACCAAAAAAATAAAAATAAAAATATGTTGGATGCCGGGACAGACATCGGCCCGTGCATTTGTGGAATTCTCCAAACGTCGGGAATGCATGTCCGATGTCTCAAACTATCGATGCAACTTACAAGCCTTGATGGGTGGCGTCACGATATAGTCAAGCCGGAGAGACGGCGGGCGGTGGGTCGGACATGTACTGACAGCTCAACAACGCCTACCGACTTTTAAAATACGCAAAAAATTAATAATGAAGTTCCTTCATCGTATTTCGTTTAGTAAAACAGCAAACTAACACGAGGTTGTTATTTACACTGCGGGCCAAAAGTTTTAACACACCCTGTATGTGTTTGTACAAGCAATATACGTCGAAAAAGACTACAGTCAACCAAATTCTCCATAAAAACATTCTCTCGCCGAGACGGACCGCAATTACGGACATTTCTATCGAGAACTACCCACAAAAGTTCAACGGGATTGAAATCCGGGCTCTGGGGAGGCCGAACTATGTTTATTAACACCCCCGGTGCCTTGGGGTCATTGTCCTGTCGGAGGGATCGCCATTTTGTTCCGTTTTCACAATTCTGTCAATTTTTATTAAATTGCCAGTTCCGTGGCTAGAAAAACAGCTTCAGACGTTTGAGTGGCCACAATTTTTGTTTTAAAATCTTCTTCAGTCCAAATTTCGATGGACGAAGGCCGTTTTTTCTTGTTTTGTGGCCTTAGCGGAGGTTTTCAAACTTCGACACGACCCCACAACTTCGCATCTCCCACAGGAAAAAGTCCGATGGTGTTAAATCGGGTCTGCGCGGCAGACAACTTACCCCAATTGTGGAGCAGTGTATTTTGAAAAAAAAAACAATTTTCACTTTTTTCGAATATCAGAATGTAACCAATAGGTGGTATCCTTATACATGTACATTGTATAAATGAAAATTTTGCACTAATTCGAATTGGTTGTTGGTGAGAGACGTTTTGATCAGCTGCCGTGCATTCGTCTCACAAAAATCTCCCCTACCGTTTTCGGATTGTTTACGAAATTGGCACTCATTCTTTGACAAATTCTAAAGATGCCCCATATTGAAATAATCAGGTAAAGTCGGTAACGGCGATACTAATAATGTACGAGGATCGTCTGAAAAGTTTCCGGCTTAACGAGGAGCCGCGACATTTTCTTTTCCATATTTCTCATTTTTCTGACTATACAACAAAACTATTTATAATGTTTTTAACACTTTCTCATCAAAATACGTGTGCGTCTAATGAAAAAAATCTCTCTTGCATAAAACAATACACTATAATAGTGTAATATTTACATTTTACGATGATTTAAACCATAGAACTACCGTTGAAAAGTAATATCCGATCGATTTCGATGATTTAATCCACAGAACTATTGTTTTATATCGTCATTTATTTCTATTTTTATGATCTAAACCATAGATCTACAATGAAAAGTAATATCCGATCGATTTCGATGATTTAATCCACATAATTACTGTTTTATATTGTCATTTATTTCTATTTTTATGATCTAAACCATAGATCTACAATGAAAAGTAATATCCCATCGATTTCGATGATTTAAACCACAGTACTACTGTTTTGTGTCATAATTTGTTTCTATTTTTATGATCTAAACCATAGATCTACAATTAAAAGTAATATCCCATCGATTTCGATGATTTAAACCACAGTACTACTGTTTTGTGTCATAATTTGTTTCTATTTTTATGATCTAAACCATAGATCTACAATGAAAAGTAATATCCGATCGATTTCGATGATTTAATCCACATAATTACTGTTTTATATTGTCATTTATTTCTATTTTTATGATCTAAACCATAGATCTACAATGAAAAGTAATATCCCATCGATTTCGATAATTTAAACCACAGTACTACTGTTTTGTGTCATAATTTGTTTCTATTTTTATGATCTAAACCATAGATCTACAATGAAAAGTAATATTCCATCGATTTCGATGATTTAATCCACAGTACTACTGTTTTATATCGTCATTTATTTCTATTTTTATGATCTAAACCATAGATCTACAATGAAAAGTAATATCCGATCGATTTCGATGATTTAATCCACATAATTACTGTTTTATATCGTCATTTATTTCTATTTTTATGATCTAAACCATAGATCTACAATGAAAAGTAATATCCGATCGATTTCGATGATTTAATCCACATAATTACTGTTTTATATTGTCATTTATTTCTATTTTTATGATCTAAACCATAGATCTACAATGAAAAGTAATATCCGATCGATTTCGATGATTTAATCCACATAATTACTGTTTTATATTGTCATTTATTTCTATTTTTATGATCTAAACCATAGATCTACAATGAAAAGTAATATCCGATCGATTTCGATGATTTAATCCACAGTACTACTGTTTTATATCGTCATTTATTTCTATTTTTATGATCTAAACCATAGATCTACAATGAAAAGTAATATCCGATCGATTTCGATGATTTAATCCACAGAACTATTGTTTTATATCGTCATTTATTTCTATTTTTATGATCTAAACCATAGATCTACAATGAAAAGTAATATCCGATCGATTTCGATGATTTAATCCACATAATTACTGTTTTATATCGTCATTTATTTCTATTTTTATGATCTAAACCATAGATCTACAATGAAAAGTAATATCCGATCGATTTCGATGATTTAATCCACATAATTACTGTTTTATATTGTCATTTATTTCTATTTTTATGATCTAAACCATAGATCTACAATGAAAAGTAATATCCGATCGATTTCGATGATTTAATCCACATAATTACTGTTTTATATTGTCATTTATTTCTATTTTTATGATCTAAACCATAGATCTACAATGAAAAGTAATATCCCATCGATTTCGATGATTTAAACCACAGTACTACTGTTTTGTGTCATAATTTGTTTCTATTTTTATGATCTAAACCATAGATCTACAATGAAAAGTAATATCCGATCGATTTCGATGATTTAATCCACATAATTACTGTTTTATATTGTCATTTATTTCTATTTTTATGATCTAAACCATAGATCTACAATGAAAAGTAATATCCGATCGATTTCGATGATTTAATCCACATAATTACTGTTTTATATCGTCATTTATTTCTATTTTTATGATCTAAACCATAGATCTACAATTAAAAGTAATATCCCATCGATTTCGATGATTTAAACCACAGTACTACTGTTTTGTGTCATAATTTGTTTCTATTTTTATGATCTAAACCATAGATCTACAATGAAAAGTAATATCCGATCGATTTCGATGATTTAATCCACAGAACTATTGTTTTATATCGTCATTTATTTCTATTTTTATGATCTAAACCATAGATCTACAATGAAAAGTAATATCCGATCGATTTCGATGATTTAATCCACATAATTACTGTTTTATATCGTCATTTATTTCTATTTTTATGATCTAAACCATAGATCTACAATGAAAAGTAATATCCGATCGATTTCGATGATTTAATCCACATAATTACTGTTTTATATTGTCATTTATTTCTATTTTTATGATCTAAACCATAGATCTACAATGAAAAGTAATATCCGATCGATTTCGATGATTTAATCCACATAATTACTGTTTTATATTGTCATTTATTTCTATTTTTATGATCTAAACCATAGATCTACAATGAAAAGTAATATCCCATCGATTTCGATGATTTAAACCACAGTACTACTGTTTTGTGTCATAATTTGTTTCTATTTTTATGATCTAAACCATAGATCTACAATGAAAAGTAATATCCGATCGATTTCGATGATTTAATCCACATAATTACTGTTTTATATTGTCATTTATTTCTATTTTTATGATCTAAACCATAGATCTACAATGAAAAGTAATATCCCATCGATTTCGATGATTTAAACCACAGTACTACTGTTTTGTGTCATAATTTGTTTCTATTTTTATGATCTAAACCATAGATCTACAATGAAAAGTAATATCCGATCGATTTCGATGATTTAATCCACATAATTACTGTTTTATATTGTCATTTATTTCTATTTTTATGATCTAAACCATAGATCTACAATGAAAAGTAATATCCCATCGATTTCGATGATTTAAACCACAGTACTACTGTTTTGTGTCATAATTTGTTTCTATTTTTATGATCTAAACCATAGATCTACAATTAAAAGTAATATCCCATCGATTTCGATGATTTAAACCACAGTACTACTGTTTTGTGTCATAATTTGTTTCTATTTTTATGATCTAAACCATAGATCTACAATGAAAAGTAATATCCGATCGATTTCGATGATTTAATCCACATAATTACTGTTTTATATTGTCATTTATTTCTATTTTTATGATCTAAACCATAGATCTACAATGAAAAGTAATATCCCATCGATTTCGATAATTTAAACCACAGTACTACTGTTTTGTATCATAATTTGTTTCTATTTTTATGATCTAAACCATAGATCTACAATTAAAAGAAATATCCCATCGATTTCGATGATTTAAACCACAGTACTACTGTTTTGTGTCATAATTTGTTTCTATTTTTATGATCTAAACCATAGATCTACAATGAAAAGTAATATCCCATCGATTTCGATGATTTAAACCACAGTACTACTGTTTTGTGTCATAATTTGTTTCTATTTTTATGATCTAAACCATAGATCTACAATTAAAAGTAATATCCCATCGATTTCGATAATTTAAACCACAGTACTACTGTTTTGTGTCATAATTTGTTTCTATTTTTATGATCTAAACCATAGATCTACAATGAAAAGTAATATCCCATCGATTTCGATGATTTAAACCACAGTACTACTGTTTTGTGTCATAATTTGTTTCTATTTTTATGATCTAAACCATAGATCTACAATGAAAAGTAATATTCCATCGATTTCGATGATTTAATCCACAGTACTACTGTTTTATATCGTCATTTATTTCTATTTTTATGATCTAAACCATAGATCTACAATGAAAAGTAATATTCCATCGATTTCGATGATTTAATCCACAGTACTACTGTTTTGTGTCATAATTTGTTTCTATTTTTATGATCTAAACCATAGATCTACAATGAAAAGTAATATCCCATCGATTTCGATGATTTAATCCACAGTACTACTGTTTTGTGTCATAATTTGTTTCTATTTTTATGATCTAAACCATAGATCTACAATGAAAAGTAATATCCCATCGATTTCGATGATTTAATCCACAGTACTACTGTTTTGTGTCATAATTTGTTTCTATTTTTATGATCTAAACCATAGATCTACAATGAAAAGTAATATTCCATCGATTTCGATGATTTAAACCACAGTACTACTGTTTTGTGTCATAATTTGTTTCTATTTTTATGATCTAAACCATAGATCTACAATGAAAAGTAATATTCCATCGATTTCGATGATTTAATCCACAGTACTACTGTTTTGTGTCATAATTTATTTCTATTTTTATGATCTAAACCATAGATCTACAATGAAAAGTAATATTCCATCGATTTCGATGATTTAATCCACAGTACTACTGTTTTATATCGTCATTTATTTCTATTTTTATGATCTAAACCATAGATCTACAATGAAAAGTAATATTCCATCGATTTCGATGATTTAATCCACAGTACTACTGTTTTGTGTCATAATTTGTTTCTATTTTTATGATCTAAACCATAGATCTACAATGAAAAGTAATATCCCATCGATTTCGATGATTTAATCCACAGTACTACTGTTTTGTGTCATAATTTGTTTCTATTTTTATGATCTAAACCATAGATCTACAATGAAAAGTAATATTCCATCGATTTCGATGATTTAAACCACAGTACTACTGTTTTGTGTCATAATTTGTTTCTATTTTTATGATCTAAACCATAGATCTACAATGAAAAGTAATATCCCATCGATTTCGATGATTTAAACCACAGTACTACTGTTTTGTGTCATAATTTGTTTCTATTTTTATGATCTAAACCATAGATCTACAATGAAAAGTAATATTCCATCGATTTCGATGATTTAATCCACAGTACTACTGTTTTGTGTCATAATTTATTTCTATTTTTATGATCTAAACCATAGATCTACAATGAAAAGTAATATTCCATCGATTTCGATGATTTAATCCACAGTACTACTGTTTTATATCGTCATTTATTTCTATTTTTATGATCTAAACCATAGATCTACAATGAAAAGTAATATCCAATCGATTTCGATGATTTAATCCACAGTACTACTGTTTTGTGTCATAATTTGTTTCTATTTTTATGATCTAAACCATAGATCTACAATGAAAAGTAATATCCCATCGATTTCGATGATTTAATCCACAGTACTACTGTTTTGTGTCATAATTTGTTTCTATTTTTATGATCTAAACCATAGATCTACAATGAAAAGTAATATCCGATCGATTTCGATGATTTAATCATAAATTTACAATTAAAAACAATTCTTAATAGATTATTTAAATTTAAACCATAAAACTATGAGATTCATCGATATCACATTAGATGATTGAAACCATATTTTCAAGTCAAAAATGACTTTAAGCTACCGACACAAGTCGTAGTGATCGAATCACTAGATTCTGGATCCTAGATCGAGTCATAAAAAGAGATATATCTGTCTCATATTCATCAAAATTAATTAGACGCGCCGAACATCAACCCCGCCCATAACTTACTCAAATTAAGTCGTTTGGAAGTAGTGGGGAAGTCACGCGCCGCCTTTCGGGATATTTGTGGTTTCTTTCCTGAAATCTCTGCCAGTTTTCATTTAGAATTCGTTAAAGAATTAGTAAACAAAACATTAATTTCCAATTTGTTTTTTTCTATTTAATTTTTCAACGCGATTTCAAAAATGATAAATCGGTTTTGACGTTTCACTTCCTGTCAGTGCGTCATAAATAATGACAGATGTAATTTCTTCGATTAAAACAATTGATAATTTTTTCAATTAATTCCGGTGAATTCGAAATGATTTGAAAGAAATATAAATTCGTATTTAAAATGTATACTTTTGACGGACGTTTGTCTGAATTTAATGGAGAACAAGATTACAATGGTAGAATCCATTGTTCGTCCAACTCGCGTCAGTTTTCTGTCACCAGCCTATTGAGATTGGGCGACAAAAGAAGGGCCTCCGGTTCGGACCAAGATCCCGATTCAGCCGAAGGTTAGTTCCTTTTTTTATTATTATTATTATTATTATCCTTTTATTCGTTTGGTGTTGCAAGCAACGGGAAGTTATTTCGTTTTTCGAAATTTAAAAATTAAACCAACCCCCGTAACGTTTTTTTTTTATTTTCATTAAAAAAACATTATTTTATAAAAAATTATCAGTCCGCTTCATTGTTAACGCTAAATTTAATCGCCAATCGCATTGGTATTCGATAATAATAATAATTAATACATACGAGGTTGGTTCCAAAAGTACCTAGCCACGTTTTTTAATATTTATTTTGCAAACAACAATAGTGAACGTTTAGAGTGAATTTGATTATCATCCAAAGCAAAAGTACAATAAAAACAATGTACTGGAAAGACAGAACCGGCTCCAAAGAAATCAAAAACCGTTTCATCGTCGGTTTTTTGGGATAAACAAACAGAAATTATCAAATTTGACTAAGACCGTTATTGCAATGGCCAAAATTACTCAATCAAAGTTTGAATTGATACCCCAAGCATCATATTTTCGAGATTTAACCCCCTTGGAGTATTTTCTGTACCCAATTTTGAAGAAACGGTTCGGTGGTCAAATATTTTCGAAAATTAAAGATTTAATGGCTATTTTGAGGACCTCGACGGATATCGAACTTATTAAACGTCGCCGGGAAAATTATATGAAGCCAAAAAGTAGATAAAAACATTTTTTTTTCCCAAAAATATAGTACAAACGGATCCCAGGGATACCAAAACAATTGAGACAGCGACGAAATGTCCCTAAAACCATTTGTTATCAAGGAAAGATATCGGAGGGATGTGCGGGTGTAAAAAATTAAATTCGCTACGCCGCTGGATCCCGTATGGTGAAAAAACGATCATGTATCATCCGAATATGCTTACAAATAGAAAATAATCGCGTCGAAATGAAAATATCGCGATTGCCACATCAAAGTACCTCGGAATTACATCAAAAGATTTAAAAGCGACTATTTAAATTATGTGTACGGACGCTACGCTCGAATTTATATTAGAACTTTGAACGCGGTCTTTCGTAAATGAACTTGCATCGATTTAAGAAAAAAACAAATTTACGCAGAATACAAAATAAGCTTAAATTTCGGCAATTGTTTCTTCATTCGAGCTAAATCTCGTACCGGCGAGCACTGGGGACCAGATCTGGACAATAAGGTGGATTGGTAAGCAATTTATTCAATTTAAGCAACGTTGCCATCGGGTTTTTCCTTGATTTTTGCATTCAAATGATCCAAAATCTCCCAACTGACTGTCGTGACTTTGGACGGTTGTTCACCGACTCCAATCCATTTAGATATTGATCGTTTTGATTCCGGAATGAAGCGGTGGATCCGTGTTTTATCCATACTAACTTATCGATGAAAAAAATCTGATTTATTACCGTGTAAATTTGTCCAAACGCTGCTCCGAATCATCAACACGTTCTTATATAACAAACTCGTGGAGTTTTTCGATGGTTTCTGGAGTAACCAACTCAATTCGACGTCCAGAACGTTCGCCATCATCTGTGTCTATATAACCACGTTCTTTTAGATGAACCAGAGTCTTAATAACACTTTTGAAACCTTTTGAAACAATAATAAATCAACACACGAAATTATTTCGAAGAAAACTTCACTTAAGTGGCTGTCATTTTTTTCTGACAGATCGAAATGTCATGATATTTGACATTGACAGTTGGTACTCGATAAACGTCATACGGAATTGACGTTTACAGCGCCATCTGCGTGTCAATCGCACGATTTATCGAGGGATTCCATAGACTTTCTGCGATGCTTTATTTTTTTAAGAGTTTGTCTATGTCGGAAATAATATTCTATACGAAATTTCGGTTTTTCTGGAACTTTACGCTCCGAATGTCGTTTCTCGTAAAATATTTTGTTTACTTGTTTATTTCGAAACAAATTGACGACGTTATAAATTTCGTTTCGTTTTTTTTTTCCGAGAAAATCGATAAAGTTAAAAGGTGCGACTATAAAATTTGAAATAAGACGCACGAATGCGGGTAAAAAATTGTTAAACGCCAATAAAAATACTAAAATTAAAACGGTCGTAGTGGTCGCATCAATTTTGTGAAACCGACGCTTTGAACCGCAGTTGTTTGACTATGTCACACTAAACTTTCCAAGAGTTGACAGTCGAAAATGCGAACGTGTTTATGTTTTAGAAAGTTTTTTAAAACGAAAATTACGCGACGTCGGAAACCGACTTTTTAAACAAATCACAAACGCCGATAGGGTGAAATCAGTCGATGTAATTCGTCACGATTGTTAAGGGTGCGCAGGTGACGAAAAATCTGTACGAACTAGTTTAATTTAATCATTTGCGCTTTGTTCGAAACTAATTTCTTACCGACCAGCATTTTTTAAGTCGCTGCGCACCAGATCCGGACTATATTTCCTTGAATTTTTCATTCAAACGATCCAACAACTCGCTATCAATTGTCTCTCCCTTTCCCAGCTGATTTTGGACGCTTCGCCGACCGATTAAATGGTTGCCAAATCGAAATGTCATGATATTTGACATTGACAGTTGGTAATCGATAAACGTCATACGGAATTGACGTTTACAGCGCCATCTGTGTGTCAGTCAGTCGACTTATTGGATAATGTAGTTGGTTGATTACAATGATTAATTAAAGCCGTTAATTACAACGTTTAAGATTTTTTTCACGACAAAATGGCAACGGGGTTATTGTTTTAGATGCTTGTTGCGAAGATAAACTAAAAAAACCACGTAGAAATCGAACGACTTTCACTACGGCGCAATTGGCGGCTTTAGAAAAAGTTTTCGAAAAAACTCATTATCCAGACGCTTTCGTTAGGGAAGATTTGGCCAGTAAAGTCAGTCTAAGCGAAGCCAGAGTACAAGTAAGTAATTTTATACCGGCGTGTTTTTCAAATTTTTCGATTTGAAATATTTTAGGTGTGGTTTCAAAATCGTCGCGCGAAATTTCGCAGAAACGAACGAAGTCTCAACCTACAACAATCTCCTACGACGAAACCCCCAACGAAATCGACTCCGGTAACTTTAAAACCGGATTTGTCGGAAAAATCTCCGTATCCGTATCAAACTTCCACAATGGCGCACACGTCTTCGCATCAACACCACGATGTACAATACGTGATGCCGTGGAAATGTTCCTACACCCCGTATAACCAACACGATATTTATACAAATAGTTTTAATAACATATCGAATCAACCTTGTAGTTTTTTGTCTAATACTCATTTTAATTATAGCGGAATACCGTCGAATTCAATGTGCAATACTTTAAATATGTCCGCAATTAGATATAGGCATCAAGATTTTAGTTTATAGAATGTCGATAATAAATAAAAAAATTATATTGATGTTATTTTTATTTCTATCCTTTATTGACAATTGACATTTTAATAAGTCTTCTTTTTTTGTGCATAATAACATTTTCAACTCATCTATTCGTGTATAGCTGTTACAACATGGTTCTTTAAAATATAAATCATTTTAAGTACTCACTTTGATTAGAATTTGGATTTATCAGAAAAAATAAAATTATAATCTTAAATTACGGTAGTTAAAATGTTTTCTTTATCTTCAAAATGTAACTTAATAAAACTATTAGTTCAAAATGACATTTAAGAATTAGAAGAAGATGAGCTGTCAGTAATGTTTATATTCATAGGTTAAATGATATATTTTAAAGTTTATTAAATTAATATGTTTGAAAACGACGATGATTACGATTTTAACCCGTTAGACAGGTAAAAATATATGATTTATTAATTTTACGAAGTATGTTAATTGATATTTAATTTAAGTTCGAAATTATCATCTTTATTTGAATCGCCCCCATCACAAAATGAAGATACTTCAAAAAATTTGATATACACAGCACCTAAACAACCCACAGTTTCGAAAAATACATCTACAACAGTGATAACAATAAAGATAGTTATTTTATGGAAATCGTAGGTATTTTATTCTATATTTTTTTTGGTAAAAATTAGTTACTATCTTTCGGGTATTATTTAAGATATAATTTTAGGGAAGATAAAACTTACAAACCGATGGGAAAACACGGTATAGCTATTATAGGTTCAACAGATTTAAAAACTTACGAAGTAATAGCTTATAAACATAAAACTAATACAGTATTGCGAGCGAAAATAAATGAACAATTCTATTTTCAACAACGTAAAGATAATTTTTCGTCTTTTTACGACAACAACAAACAAAACTGGTTAGTCAGATTCGATAATAACGAACAACAGATAGAATTTAGTGAACATTTAAAATTATGCGGAGGTATCGTGATATTAGAAGATAATAAACCGAAAATTTCACCCAAACCTGCGACTCAAGATCTCGATTCCGATAGTTCGGATTCGATAAAAAAAACGAATATATTAAACAGGATCACCAAAATGGGGCAACAGATAGTTCCGAAACCACTAGAAGTAATCGAATCTGACATTTCGGATGAATACGAAAGTAACAAAAATAAAAAATTTAGGAGAATAAAAAAAATCGATAGGGAAGAAGAAACAAATATCGTACCCATATGTTATTCGAGCTACAACGATCTAAATTCAATATTAATATCACATAACTCAGAAATAAAGACTAGCTTGAATCAAATAGTGGAAAAATTAGATACGATCAGTGTACAAAAAAAAGAATGCAGCAGTTCGTTGTCGTCTAGATTGAAAGTATTAGAGCTGAAATCGGAAAATTTACAAGCGGAATTGAAGAGATACAAGCAAAAATGTTCGGATTTGGAAAAGAAAACTTCGGCAGATGTATTGGAAAAATCGCTAGAAGAAAGTAAACTACACGAACAAACTGTAGAAACTTTGAAACAATCTGTGGAAGATTTGAAGAATGAATATGCGAAAATCGAGCAAGAAAACGTCGATTTGAAGGAAAAAATTGAGGAATATGAAAAAATCGAGGCGGAGAGAAGAAAAAAGGTACAAGAAAATGAAGAAAACGTTCGAATTTTATGTCGTTTAGTTAAAGAAGAAATGAACGAAATGTATCAATCTGTTTTAAATGAGTTTGATATAGAGGAGTCTTATACTTTGAATCAGATACAGAACGTGCTTATTAAGGGACTTAAAGATGCTTCTTACAGGATTATTAACGATATAAAAGAAAAAATAGGGGATGTAAAGGATGATTAAAGCATTGTCTCTTTATTATTATCCTTAAAATTTAAAAAATAAAGTGAAAAAAGTCAATATTCATCGTCGAAATACCCAAAATAAGTTTTGTGTACATAATTTTTTTCAATTTCGAACGTTATTTTTAACAATTTTGAAAATTCAAATTAAAAAAAATTCGAAATTATTGAAAGTACGTCGTATATCGATATTTTTATATTTGTTTTGGATGAATTATATTCGTATTTTGTAAACCGAAACTTGTGAAATAAAATAATTTGTGCTGTTTTACGTGTTTTTTTTGCATGTTCCTGAATATTTAAATTATATTTCAAAGACTCCTCGTATAATCCAAATTTTTGTTGTAAGATCAACTGGAAATAAATTTCAACAATAAAAACACAATTCGATTTCTAATTACACATTTATTGTAACACACAATTTTTTAAAGTTACTTTTGAATAGTTAAATATCTTTTTGGCATCATTTTTCCCCACCCTCTACAAAACTACAACTCGATATGTTTCTGCATTATCCTAGTTTCGATATCCAAATGTATCTTTTCCACTTTCCTGGCGTGTTTCTTTATAGTATCCGACATCAACGATTGTTTATCCGTCTTCCCTCCCACGATCCCCATTTTCTCTTTTTCCTTGTATTTTTCTTCGTGCAAAGCGTGTTCCACTTGAAGATGTCTCAACTTCAACAACCGATTTTCGTAGTGCAACAATTCTGTTCTCAAAGAATGGAGTTCGGCGGGTGTGAAATTACTTTCCACTGCAATTTTCCATAATCCTTGCACTTTCGGTTCGACGAATTCCTTGCTAGCAGGACCTTTGGCAGAAAGTAGGTGGAGGTGGTCGAAACCGTCGTTAATATCCTTGTGCTTTTCTCTAATCAAATTCACTTTGTCTATGTAATCTTTGTTCGGTTCTTTTTCTTCTTCTGTTTCTATTTTATTGAATTTATCCAAGGAATCTTCTACTGCATCTGAAAACAATCATTTAACATGTTGAATGCCAAGAGAATTTATTTAATCACATTAAGACGTTAAAAATACTTATTTAAATACACTAAAAGGTGTAGGAAATCTTATTAAAAAAAATATCCTCGGCAGTCGACGTGTTTACATAAAAAAATTGAATTTATTCACTTACTTCCTTCATAATCTTGTGGTACGCTTTTTACGTCATTTAATAAGGCATAATACTGATCAATTTTATCTTGATGATGATTGAATTCCTCTCTCAACGCCAGAAGTTCCTCCGGGGTGAATCCAGCTCTTTCCGCTTTTTCCCACAGTTTATTCAACTTTTTATCTTTGAATAAACTTTTATTTATATGTTTGTCGCTCGCTTCGTTAAGAGGTTTCCAGCGTTTTATTTTTTCCACATCCTCCATATCGTCCGCTTGATCTAAAAGCCCGTAATTTTCCATGATTTGCAGCAATTTTTTCCTCAATTTAGCTTCCATTATGCCATCTTTATCCTTTCCTTCGGCTCTAAGGTGTTTCCACGTTATTTCTTCTTTATCGTGTAGTTTTAATTCTCCAAATATGGATTTCAATTTCACTTCTGATAATCTCTGTAAACCAACTCGGTATAATGAATTTTTTTAATAAATAATAGTAAACAAAAACTTACTAATACGGCTTTGGACCAAAGAAGATTCAATTTCGCCATACGAAACGGCCTATCTAAATGTTTTAGAGATATTGGTCGTAAATCAATGTGTTCTTCATCGTTTTTATTTATATTATTGTTCTCTTCATTCGCTTTCTTCGAATATTTATTGTGGCACGTAATACTTATCACTAAATTAAATAATATCACTATAAAAACTATTTTAAGGTGCCTCATTTTAATTATAACTTAATGTAACGTAAACAAACTTGTTTATTAATTCGAGATGACGTGTGTCTATTTCATACCTTTTGTTATATAAAAAAGAAGAAAAGTAAATGTCAAATTTAACAGTACAGAGTTGTAATTACTCACAATGTTTTGCACATTAAATAAATAAATAAATAAATGATGCCTCAACTTAATATTATATTAACAAACTTGTTTATTAATTCGACGTGTGTATATTTCGTACTTTTTGTTATATAAAAAAGAAGAAAAGTGAATGTCAAATTTATTAAAACAGAGTTGTAATAGCCTAAAATTTTCTCCAATATTTTCCGAAATAGCTTGAAACCATAGATTTGATATTAAGCAAAAAGCGGATTTAACGGAATTGTACTATTGAAAAAGCGATAAATAGTATCGATTTATCACCCTCTATTTCTCTGTACTCGCTATTAGAAACGAAACTTATTTTCCTTCGATGGCGTTCTTACTCTGAGGTTCCAGTAAATAAAGATAGATAGTGGTATACTGATGTTCTTTCTTTCTCTGTCATTAGTTCGAACCTTTTTGAACTAACTCGTATACCTCTCCCTGTCCAACTCTAATATTAACTTTGTCTAAATCATGATATCATAGATAAATTACAAAATCTAAAATTTTCAATCAAAAAAAGAACTACAAAAGCCAAAATATTATTAATAGAACAATAATTTTAACACGTATACAATTTAAATATATATATAGTTAAATGAGTAAAATTTTTACTGTAGTTATGGGCTACGTACGATCCTGTTCAAATTGAATAGAGTGAAGTAAGATAGAGTACGTGTCGCCATCTGGGTAATAGTTCGAAAATATACCATTTAATAATGAGTAATACCTTTTTTTAGTTAGTGATTGTTATATTAGATGGCGATAAAGTTTAATAAATGTCATTACATCATTGTGTTTAGGTTACGTTCGTTTTTAATACATCTGAGGTATTTATTATATATTTAATCTATGTAATCTAGTCACATTTTTGATATCAGCATCAGTTATATTCTGTGATAAATTAATGTGTGAAGTGTGTGCGTAGTTTTTTAAGTGAAAAAAGCGTCTGAATGTTTGGTGAAGGTTGAAAAAAAAATGTTTAGAACATAACATATGCATACATTCAACAATATGTAAAGTGATAGGAATCGAGTTCGTAATTAGTTCGCGGTGAAAAAATAAAAAAAAAGCAAAAATGGAATGTGTATCGAGTGTTGACAATGTGCCACAATGGAAAAAAGATTTAATCGCTAGACTGAGAAATCAAAATAAATCATCCTCCGGCAACGTTAACAGAGACCATCACTCTACCCCCCATCACTCGTTGGCTCATCGAACGGTACTTCAACCTAACCTAACCTCCAAGAATGAATCAGTAGCTTCCAGTGGTTCGTCGAGTAATAATGTACCCGAACAGTGTAATGTGAAAAAGAAAATGGTGCAAGAACGAGCTTGGGCTGATAAAAAGTCCGATAAATTCGAGGAAATGGTCGCTAATAATGGTTACCATAAAGAAAGTGATTCGGATTCGTCGGAGGAATTACATTACGGGCCCGGGATAGTGAACAAATTAAAAAATAAATATCTAAGTTTGGCTTTGAGAGAGAGTAATAGTAGACCGAGTATTTTACATATGCGGAAAGCTACTTCGTTGGAAAACCTCCTCGACGACGACGACGACGACGACGACGGAGGCGGCGAACAAGATTATAAGTCTCGATTTAACGGAATCGGAAATATATCAAATAAATATAAAAACAATTATAGACGTAACGAGATGAAACGGGCTAGATCGGTGGAAACAATTTCGCGTTTAGACAACCAAACAAATAACTCGATAACGAATCGTCAATCTTTACACGAAGAAACTTTTATCGCGGTTCAAAAGGAAGGAAATGACTATCCCAGCAAAAAAATACAAGATAACGTACAAGAGAACAAATTTAGTCATAGAATAAACAGACCCAAACGCCTATTACCGATAATGAACGAAAAAGAAAAACCTCCCGTGGATTTCGTGAAACAAGCCAAGATGATTTTCGAAAAAAGACCGGAACAACGCACGAGGGCGCCTCCCCAAACAGGTGACGTAGCCGCCAAAGTGGACAGTTTCAATAATATAATAGTTAAAAAAAAAGTGGAAGCTAAAGTGAATAAAAAAACTCAAATAAAATCGGTTAAATATAATTTGTACGATAAAAAAGTGCCCAACAGTGATACAGGTTTGCTCAGTCCTATACCGGACGTCTCGAAAATCGTTCCAATCGATACGGAACGTTGTAAATCGTTGACGAATCTATCGGAAACGCCCGATTTAATATTAACCTCTAGTCCTTTATCTTCTTTACCCAACGAAGAAAATATAATTCCTAAAAAACTTACGAGTCCTTTACTAAGTCCCAATAGAATAAAACCCGCAAGTCCTCTGATTAGTCCTAGTAGATTCAGTCCGAAATTAACGTACGAGGGTGCTTTCGATTTTACGAAAAAAGTGTCTTCGACTCCTATTAACGAAAACGTATCGGATATCAAAGTGCCGACTTCGCAACAATTACAAATAGACGTTAACGGTTACGCGGATACGAATTTTTCGGACGTTAAAGTTTTGCAAACGAAAAAATCGCCGCCGTACGTCGAAAGAAAAATCGAAAAAGATTTGAACGCGACGGAAATTGAAAAAAATACGATTAATACGGCTAAAAACAAGTCTAGTGAGAGTGTCGAAGTGGTTAATAGGAACGTAGTACCCAAAAAGCAAACGAGACCTAAAGAACCGGTCTCGAATACGGCCGTTTTTAATTTTACGTCCAGTAAAAGGGACGTGCCCGATTATATATCCAATGATAAATCGCGTCTACCTGGTAAACCTGAACTACCCAAGGTGAGTACCTTTTATTTTTATTTTTTAATGTTTTTATTTCAATATCCCATGAAATTTTCATAAAAACTCCAAATTACTAAACGCCAAACTGGCTAATAACAAAACAAAAACACATAAACTACCAAAATCTCGACGGAATTCAAATTTTCTCTTGAATACTTTGTTTTATTTAAACAATTTTTGTTTTTAAATTTTTTATTTAGAATTAATTACTTGATTTTTTTTTATTATATACAGTAGTGAACAAAAACTATCGTTGTCAAACAAGAATATTTACGATTATTTATAAATCTTTAACTTTCCTTTTACGAATGATCTGATTATTTGAGGAAAATCAAATGGGAAGTAGAATTGTATGATCTACACTCATATAAATTCAAATAATTTGATATTAAATACAAAATGAACGCACCGAACCGAAATATTTAAAAAAAACTCCTAATTTTATGACATTTGACAATGTATTGCTTCACGTGACTTTTAAAACTCATATTTATGTAGAATTTTGACAGATGACATTTGAAATACGTCGGAATCTAACTGTCCAGAACGATGATGTTGTAAATATATGTAAAGTCGTTTTTATCGAACCACCCTCGTATATGAAAGAACGTTTCGATTACGTTAAACAAAATTCCATTGAAATGAAAACCAAAATATCCTAAAAAAACTTCTATATTTATGACATTTGACAATTTTCTTTTTCACACAAGTATTTAAACTTAATTATCTGCCATATTCGCGTATAATTTTGACAGGTGACATTTGAAATACGACGGAATCTAACATTGTAATTATTCGTTGTCGATTTATATAAATTATTTTTTATCGAACCACCCTCGTATATTTTAGAATATTTCAATTACGTTAAACAAATTTTCATTTAAATGAAAACCAAAATATTCTAAAAAAACTTCTATATTTATGACATTTGACAATTTTCTTTTTCACACAAGTATTTAAACTCAATTATCTGTCATATTCGCGTAGAATTTTGACAGGTGACATTTGAAATACGGCGGAATCTAACTCCAGAACGATGATGTTGTAAATATATGTAAAGTCGTTTTTATCGAACCGCCCTCGTATGTGAAAGAACGTTTCGATTACGTGAAACAAAATTCCATTCAAATGAAAACCAAATTATCCTAAAAAAACTTCTATATTTATGACATTTGACAATTTTCTTTTTCACACAAGTATTTAAACTCAATTATCTGTCATATTCGCGTAGAATTTTGGCAGGTGACATTTGAAATACGTCGGAATCTAACTCCAGAACGATGATGTTGTAAATATATGTAAAGTCGTTTTTATCGAACCGCCCTCGTATGTGAAAGAACGTTTCGATTACGTGAAACAAAATTCCATTCAAATGAAAACCAAATTATCTTAAAAAAACTTCTATATTTATGACATTTAACAATTTTCTTTTTCACACAAGTATTTAAACTCAATTATCTGTCATATTCGCGTAGAATTTTGACAGGTGACATTTGAAATACGACGGAATCTAACATTGTAATTATTCGTTGTCGATTTATATAAATTATTTTTTATCGAACCACCCTCGTATGTGAAAGAACGTTTCGATTACGTGAAACAAAATTCCATTCAAATGAAAACCAAATTATCCTAAAAAAACTTCTATATTTATGACATTTGACAATTTTCTTTTTCACACAAGTATTTAAACTCAATTATCTGTCATATTCGCGTAGAATTTTGACAGGTGACATTTGAAATACGTCGGAATCTAACTCCAGAACGATTATGTTGTAAATATATGTTAAGTCGTTTTTATCCAACCACCCTCGTATGTGAAAGAACGTTTCGATTACGTGAAATAAATTTCCATTGAAATGAAAACCAAAATATCCTAAAAAAACTTCTATATTTATGACATTTGACAATTTTCTTTTTCACACAAGTATTTAAACTCAATTATCTGTCATATTCGCGTAGAATTTTGACAGGTGACATTTGAAATACGGCGGAATCTAACTCCAGAACGATGATGTTGTAAATATATGTAAAGTCGTTTTTATCGAACCGCCCTCGTATGTGAAAGAACGTTTCGATTACGTGAAACAAAATTCCATTCAAATGAAAACCAAATTATCCTAAAAAAACTTCTATATTTATGACATTTGACAATTTTCTTTTTCACACAAGTATTTAAACTCAATTATCTGTCATATTCGCGTAGAATTTTGGCAGGTGACATTTGAAATACGTCGGAATCTAACTCCAGAACGATGATGTTGTAAATATATGTAAAGTCGTTTTTATCGAACCGCCCTCGTATGTGAAAGAACGTTTCGATTACGTGAAACAAAATTCCATTCAAATGAAAACCAAAATATCCTAAAAAAACTTCTATATTTATGACATTTGACAATTTTCTTTTTCACACAAGTATTTAACCTCAATTAACTGTCATATTCACGTAGAATTTTGACAGATGACATTTGAAATACGTCGGAATCTAACTCCAGAACGATTATGTTGTAAATATATGTTAAGTCGTTTTTATCCAACCACCCTCGTATGTGAAAGAACGTTTCGATTACGTGAAACAAAATTCCATTCAAATGAAAACCAAAATATCCTAAAAAAACTTCTATATTTATGACATTTGACAATTTTCTTTTTCATACAAGTATTTAACCTCAATTAACTGTCATATTCACGTAGAATTTTGACAGGTGACATTTGAAATACGGCGGAATCTAACTGTCCAGAACGATTATGTTGTAAATATATGTAAAGTCGTTTTTATCCAACCACCCTCGTATGTGAAAGAATGTTTCGATTACGTGAAACAAAATTCCATTCAAATGAAAACCAAAATATCCTAAAAAAACTTCTATATTTATGACATTTGACAATGTTTTGCTTCACGTGACTTTTAAAACTCATATTTATGTAGAATTTTGACAGATGACATTTGAAATACGTCGGAATCTAACTGTCCAGAACGATGATGTTGTAAATATATGTAAAGTCGTTTTTATCCAACCACCCTCGTATGTGAAAGAATGTTTCGATTACGTGAAACAAAATTCCATTCAAATGAAAACCAAAATATCCTAAAAAAACTTCTATATTTATGACATTTGACAATGTATTGCTTCACGTGACTTTTAAAACTCATATTTATGTAGAATTTTGACAGATGACATTTGAAATACGTCGGAATCTAACTGTCCAGAACGATGATGTTGTAAATATATGTAAAGTCGTTTTTATCCATCCACCCTCGTATGTGAAAGAACGTTTCGATTACGTGAAATAAATTTCCATTCAAATGAAAACCAAATTATCCTAAAAAAAACTTCTATATTTATGACATTTAACAATTTTCTTTTTCACACAAGTATTTAAACTCAATTATCTGTCATATTCGCGTAGAATTTTGACAGGTGACATTTGAAATACGGCGGAATCTAACTGTCCAGAACGATGATGTTGTAAATATATGTAAAGTCGTTTTTATCGAACCGCCCTCGTATGTGAAAGAACGTTTCGATTACGTTAAACAAAATTCCATTGAAATGAAAACCAAATTATCCTAAAAAAACTTCTATATTTATGACATTTGACAATTTTCTTTTTCACACAAGTATTTAAACTCAATTATCTGTCATATTCGCGTAGAATTTTGACAGGTGACATTTGAAATACGTCGGAATCTAACTCCAGAACGATTATGTTGTAAATATATGTTAAGTCGTTTTTATCGAACCACCCTCGTATGTGAAAGAACGTTTCGATTACGTTAAACAAAATTCCATTGAAATGAAAACCAAAATATCCTAAAAAAACTTCTATATTTATGACATTTGACAATTTTCTTTTTCACACAAGTATTTAAACTCAATTATCTGTCATATTCGCGTAGAATTTTGACAGGTGACATTTGAAATACGTCGGAATCTAACTCCAGAACGATTATGTTGTAAATATATGTTAAGTCGTTTTTATCGAACCACCCTCGTATGTGAAAGAACGTTTCGATTACGTTAAACAAAATTCCATTCAAATGAAAACCAAAATATCCTAAAAAAACTTCTATATTTATGACATTTGACAATGTTTTGCTTCACGTGACTTTTAAAACTCATATTTATGTAGAATTTTGACAGATGACATTTGAAATACGTCGGAATCTAACTGTCCAGAACGATGATGTTGTAAATATATGTAAAGTCGTTTTTATCCAACCACCCTCGTATGTGAAAGAACGTTTCGATTACGTGAAACAAAATTCCATTCAAATGAAAACCAAATTATCCTAAAAAAACTTCTATATTTATGACATTTAACAATTTTCTTTTTCACACAAGTATTTAAACTCAATTATCTGTCATATTCGCGTAGAATTTTGACAGGTGACATTTGAAATACGTCGGAATCTAACTCCAGAACGATTATGTTGTAAATATATGGTAAGTCGTTTTTATCGAACCACCCTCGTATGTGAAAGAACGTTTCGATTACGTTAAACAAAATTCCATTCAAATGAAAACCAAAATATCCTAAAAAAACTTCTATATTTATGACATTTGACAATTTTCTTTTTCACACAAGTATTTAACCTCAATTAACTGTCATATTCGCGTAGAATTTTGACAGGTGACATTTGAAATACGTCGGAATCTAACTCCAGAACGATGATGTTGTAAATATATGTAAAGTCGTTTTTATCCAACCACCCTCGTATGTGAAAGAACGTTTCGATTACGTGAAATAAAATTCCATTCAAATGAAAACCAAAATATCCTAAAAAAACTTCTATATTTATGACATTTGACAATTTTCTTTTTCACACAAGTATTTAAACTTAATTATCTGCCATATTCGCGTATAATTTTGACAGGTGACATTTGAAATACGTCGGAATCTAACTCCAGAACGATTATGTTGTAAATATATGTTAAGTCGTTTTTATCCAACCACCCTCGTATGTGAAAGAACGTTTCGATTACGTGAAATAAATTTCCATTGAAATGAAAACCAAAATATCCTAAAAAAACTTCTATATTTATGACATTTGACAATTTTCTTTTTCACACAAGTATTTAACCTCAATTAACTGTCATATTCGCGTAGAATTTTGACAGGTGACATTTGAAATACGGCGGAATCTAACTGTCCAGAACGATGATGTTGTAAATATATGTAAAGTCGTTTTTATCCAACCACCCTCGTATATGAAAGAACGTTTCGATTACGTGAAACAAAATTCCATTGAAATGAAAACCAAAATATCCTAAAAAAAACTTCTATATTTATGACATTTGACAATTTTCTTTTCCACATAAGTAATTAAACTCAATTATCTGTCATATTCGCGTAGAATTTTGACAGGTGACATTTGAAATACGTCGGAATCTAACTCCAGAACGATTATGTTGTAAATATATGTTAAGTCGTTTTTATCCAACCACCCTCGTATGTGAAAGAACGTTTCGATTACGTGAAATAAAATTCCATTCAAATGAAAACCAAAATATCCTAAAAAAACTTCTATATTTATGACATTTGACAATTTTCTTTTTCACACAAGTATTTAAACTTAATTATCTGCCATATTCGCGTATAATTTTGACAGGTGACATTTGAAATACGACGGAATCTAACATTGTAATTATTCGTTGTCGATTTATATAAATTATTTTTTATCGAACCACCCTCGTATATTTTAGAATATTTCAATTACGTTAAACAAATTTTCATTTAAATGAAAACCAAAATATTCTAAAAAAACTTCTACTTTTATGACATTTGACAATCTTCTTTTTTACACGAGTATTAAAACTCAATTTATCTGTCATATTGGATGACATTTGAAATACGGCGGAACTGTGTTATTCAGAATGAAATATATATTTTGGAATACGAAATTTTTAAATTTAATATTTTGTAATATATTTCTTTCAATTGATCTCTTAAATATTACATTTAATCACATTTCGTCTTTATCTCATAGTATAAAATCTACATTCCACGCAGTAAATCAGAGACGGCTTCTGCCCAATTGTTAACAACAGTAAAATTTTAAAAATAAAACATACTCGATAAACCTAGCTGGGATTTACAAGTATTACACCGAAGGCATACAATTTACAGTATTTACAAAAATATACGAGGTGTGCAAAGAAAATAGTTAATTGTTTTATTGAAAATCACGATTTTCTTTAGTCGCATTTTTGTTTTTACCACAGTTTCATCCAATTTTGTATCTATTTTTACAATTTTTGTCGATTTTTCGATGTTTTTCCATCTATATTTATTTTTTTACCCATAAAATTAAATTACGTTCGGATGATGATGATTATAAAAAATGTAAAACTTCAGTTTTATCGATTTTCTATAAATATGAATAATTTATAACATCGACGTTTGAAATGTTACAAAAATTAGAAAATAATCAACTTTCTCTGTTATATATAAAACAAAATGGAAAAAAAATCGAAAATTCATGGATATTCATTAGTGAAATTTCAAGTTTCTTTCGATATCTTAAATCACCACCTGGCTACCTTTCTTCTCGAAAATAATTCGCAAGGCTATCGAGTTTTAAATTTTTATCTATCGCACATAGTTTTTCTTATAAATGACTCACTGTACTAGTAATTTTACGTAACTAATAAATACTACAATTATACAACGAAAACCATTAATTTTTTTATTGGAAAACAATATTGATTTCGATTTTAGGAAGTTTTATATACTAATTTCATACTTACATACCCTCAACTATACAAAACTAAATAAATATCTTGTATATAACAACTAATTATATAAATTATATGAAGTATTATATTATCTAATTTTATAACCTAGCTTTTCTCTTAGCGTTGAGCGATATATTAATCACCGTTATTAAATCACCGTGATCGAAAATTTACACTGTAGTTGTTAGGCTAAAATCACGTTTTTATAAAATTCTGCTATTTAGATGATACCGGTGATATTTATATGTCATTAAATCGAATGAATTTGTAAGGCTGGTGACTAACGGTAAATCGATACGGAACTAATTACTGTGTGTAAATGTCCCATGCACACAGAAGGTAAAATAACCGTTTGTTTTTTATATAAATTAAAAAAAAAATTATGTATTATTATTTTTTTTAAAGTGAATAACGTGTAAGGGAAAATTTTTTACATAACTACATGTATACGAGGTGGTCGCATAAGATAAAAAAAAAATAATGCAAATACGTCAAAATTAACCCTCCGATTTTAATCAAATTTTCATCAAAGCTTGTTTTTTATTAGAAAAGATAATTCTTTGAAGTATTTTTATCGATTCAGCCTCGTTCGCCCCCCCCCCCCCCACTCCTTTTTAAAACTATAACAAATTTACTAAATATCTCCGAAAATATTAGTTTTAGAAAAAAAAGTATTAAACAAAAAATGAAGCTTTTAAAAAGCTGCACAAAAAATTATAAATACATTTTTTTCGTAAACTTATTATTTTGACTGTTATAACCCAAAATATCGCAACAGGAATCGATTTGACTAACCTAACCTAATTTCCTCAAAGTGTACACTATAACTACACCAATATTCACAATTACAGTGTCTATGAAGACGATAATTAGGTTATCGAAACGCGTGCTTGTACATTTTGAGGTTAGATTAGTCGTCTCGACTTGTGTACATATATTTTGAGTCATAACAGCCGAAAAAATAGGTTTACGTAAAAAACGAATATAAACTTTTTTGTAGAGCTTTATATGAGCTTCAATTTTTGTTTGAAACATTTTTCTCTAAAATCAATATTTTTCGAGATATTTAAAAATGAAATTTTCGTCAATATAAAAATTAACCCTCCGATTTTAATCAAATTTTCATCAAAGCTTGTTTTTTATTAGAAAAGATAATTCTTTGAAGTATTTTTATCGATTAAGCCTCGTTCGCCCCCCCCCCCCCCACTCCTTTTTAAAACTATAACAAATTTACTAAATATCTCCGAAAATATTAGTTTTAGAAAAAAAAGTATTAAACAAAAAATGAAGCTTTTAAAAAGCTGCACAAAAAATTATAAATACATTTTTTTCGTAAACTTATTATTTTGACTGTTATAACCCAAAATATCGCAACAGGAATCGATTTGACTAACCTAACCTAATTTCCTCAAAGTGTACACTATAACTACACCAATATTCACAATTACAGTGTCTATGAAGACGATAATTAGGTTATCGAAACGCGTGCTTGTACATTTTGAGGTTAGATTAGTCGTCTCGACTTCTGTAGATCTATTTTGATTCATAACAGCCGAAAAAATAGGTTTACGTAAAAAACGAATGTAAACTTTTTTGTAGAGCTTTATATGAGCTTCAATTTTTGTTTGAAACATTTTTCTCTAAAATCAATATTTTTCGAGATATTTAAAAATGAAATTTTCGTCAATATAAAAATTAACCCTCCGATTTTAATCAAATTTTCATCAAAGCTTGTTTTTTATTAGAAAAGATAATTCTTTGAAGTATTTTTATCGATTAAGCCTCGTTCGCCCCCCCCCCCCACTCCTTTTTAAAACTATAACAAATTTACTAAATATCTCCGAAAATATTAGTTTTAGAAAAAAAAGTATTAAACAAAAAATGAAGCTTTTAAAAAGCTGCACAAAAAATTATAAATACATTTTTTTCGTAAACTTATTATTTTGACTGTTATAACCCAAAATATCGCAACAGGAATCGATTTGACTAACCTAACCTAATTTCCTCAAAGTGTACACTATAAATACACCAATATTCACAATTACAGTGTCTATGAAGACGATAATTAGGTTATCGAAACGCGTGCTTGTACATTTTGAGGTTAGATTAGTCGTCTCGACTTCTGTAGATCTATTTTGATTCATAACAGCCGAAAAAATAGGTTTACGTAAAAAACGAATGTAAACTTTTTTGTAGAGCTTTATATGAGCTTCAATTTTTGTTTGAAACATTTTTCTCTAAAATCAATATTTTTCGAGATATTTAAAAATGAAATTTTCGTCAATATAAAAATTAACCCTCCGATTTTAATCAAATTTTCATCAAAGCTTGTTTTTTATTAGAAAAGATAATTCTTTGAAGTATTTTTATCGATTAAGCCTCGTTCGCCCCCCCCCCACTCCTTTTTAAAACTATAACAAATTTACTAAATATCTCCGAAAATATTAGTTTTAGAAAAAAAAGTATTAAACAAAAAATGAAGCTTTTAAAAAGCTGCACAAAAAATTATAAATACATTTTTTTCGTAAACTTATTATTTTGACTGTTATAACCCAAAATATCGCAACAGGAATCGATTTGACTAACCTAACCTAATTTCCTCAAAGTGTACACTATAACTACACCAATATTCACAATTACAGTGTCTATGAAGACGATAATTAGGTTATCGAAACGCGTGCTTGTACATTTTGAGGTTAGATTAGTCGTCTCGACTTGTGTACATATATTTTGATTCATAACAGCCGAAAAAATAGGTTTACGTAAAAAACGAATATAAACTTTTTTGTAGAGCTTTATATGAGCTTTAATTTTTGTTTGAAACATTTTTCTCTAAAATCAATATTTTTCGAGATATTTAAAAATGAAATTTTCGTCAATATAAAAATTAACCCTCCGATTTTAATCAAATTTTCATCAAAGCTTGTTTTTTATTAGAAAAGATAATTCTTTGAAGTATTTTTATCGATTAAGCCTCGTTCGCCCCCCCCCCCCCACTCCTTTTTAAAACTATAACAAATTTACTAAATATCTCCGAAAATATTAGTTTTAGAAAAAAAAGTATTAAACAAAAAATGAAGCTTTTAAAAAGCTGCACAAAAAATTATAAATACATTTTTTTCGTAAACTTATTATTTTGACTGTTATAACCCAAAATATCGCAACAGGAATCGATTTGACTAACCTAACCTAATTTCCTCAAAGTGTACACTATAACTACACCAATATTCACAATTACAGTGTCTATGAAGACGATAATTAGGTTATCGAAACGCGTGCTTGTACATTTTGAGGTTAGATTAGTCGTCTCGACTTCTGTAGATCTATTTTGATTCATAACAGCCGAAAAAATAGGTTTACGTAAAAAACGAATGTAAACTTTTTTGTAGAGCTTTATATGAGCTTCAATTTTTGTTTGAAACATTTTTCTCTAAAATCAATATTTTTCGAGATATTTAAAAATGAAATTTTCGTCAATATAAAAATTAACCCTCCGATTTTAATCAAATTTTCATCAAAGCTTGTTTTTTATTAGAAAAGATAATTCTTTGAAGTATTTTTATCGATTAAGCCTCGTTCGCCCCCCCCCCCCACTCCTTTTTAAAACTATAACAAATTTACTAAATATCTCCGAAAATATTAGTTTTAGAAAAAAAAGTATTAAACAAAAAATGAAGCTTTTAAAAAGCTGCACAAAAAATTATAAATACATTTTTTTCGTAACCTTATTATTTTGACTGTTATAACCCAAAATATCGCAACAGGAATCGATTTGACTAACCTAACCTAATTTCCTCAAAGTGTACACTATAACTACACCAATATTCACAATTACAGTGTCTATGAAGACGATAATTAGGTTATCGAAACGCGTGCGTGTACATTTTGAGGTTAGATTAGTCGTCTCGACTTCTGTAGATATATTTTGAGTCATAACAGCCGAAAAAATAGGTTTACGTAAAAAACGAATATAAACTTTTTTGTAGAGCTTTATATGAGCTTCAATTTTTGTTTGAAACATTTTTCTCTAAAATCAATATTTTTCGAGATATTTAAAAATGAAATTTTCGTTAATATAAAAATTAACCCTCCGATTTTAATCAAATTTTCATCAAAGCTTGTTTTTTATTAGAAAAGATAATTCTTTGAAGTATTTTTATCGATTAAGCCTCGTTCGCCCCCCCCCACTCCTTTTTAAAACTATAACAAATTTACTAAATATCTCCGAAAATATTAGTTTTAGAAAAAAAAGTATTAAACAAAAAATGAAGCTTTTAAAAAGCTGCACAAAAAATTATAAATACATTTTTTTCGTAAACTTATTATTTTGACTGTTATAACCCAAAATATCGCAACAGGAATCGATTTGACTAACCTAACCTAATTTCCTCAAAGTGTACACTATAACTACACCAATATTCACAATTACAGTGTCTTTGAAGACGATAATTAGGTTATCGAAACGCGTGCTTGTACATTTTGAGGTTAGATTAGTCGTCTCGACTTCTGTACATATATTTTGAGTCATAACAGCCGAAAAAATAGGTTTACGTAAAAAACGAATATAAACTTTTTTGTAGAGCTTTATATGAGCTTCAATTTTTGTTTGAAACATTTTTCTCTAAAATCAATATTTTTCGAGATATTTAAAAATGAAATTTTCGTCAATATAAAAATTTATCTTATCTTTATTGCTGTCAGTCAGGTATTCCGTCATTGAAATTTATGTTACCTTCTATAAAATTCGACGATACGACTACTATTTTCCATTAAGATTAGTATAATCCAAGTCGTAAAGGGATTTAGATATCAAAAAAATATTTTTTTTTTCAAAAGATAACTTTAGGTAGCATTTTTTTTAATACCTGTATGTAGGACGATAGACGAAACTGTTATTTAGGGGTAACTGACCCTGTAGAACCTGGTGAACCGGTTCAACCCCAAAAATGGCCGACGGTCTGTCCGAAGCAGAGCAATCAACGACTAAACCTACAACCCCGGACTTGCAGAGGAACAAATCCTATATCAGGTCCAATTCCAATGAACCTTCCTCGCCAAATTTGTCCAAAAAATCAATTAACCATCAAACGCCGACTGATAAATAATAACAAACAAGAATTGTACCTGAAAATGGACACGCGCCAAGAAACTGGCCCCTCAATGGTGTTCAGGTCCAACAAGAGCTCACAGAAACGCTGGACAGACTTAAGGCGCTTAAATTTGAGTCCCAAATTAACCCCAGCCATTAATAGTGAATTTGTAAATGTGGAGAACCGGTTCCAATGAAGACGAAAGTCCCTTCCATCTGCAGGCGAAGTTTTTTGGAATAATTCAAGTTTAAATTGGTACCTCATGCCCCCTATTACCCAGATTCATTCCTCTTGGATTATTTTCTGTTCCCAAACTTAAAATAATAGCTCGGGGGTCAAAGATTTTCCAAAAATTAACAGTCGATGGCTATTTTGAAGAACTCGACGTAAAATAAACATTTTTTTTCAAAAATTTGTCGGACCAGGTACTTCTATGACCGTAAACGAAGTTAGTTCAAAAAATATTTTTGGATAGCAACGTTATTTTTTTACTGGAGCTATTTTTACAATTTTTTTTTTAACTATAATTTATTTTACTAAATTATATTTGTATGAACATGAGTTACGTGACAGATTTATACAATAATAAACGTTAAAATGTCGTACGTGACCTTATTTCTCTACGGTCTACGATCCTTTTCAGTTAAAAATTTATCGAACGACCTCGACCGGGATATTGACCGCAAATTTTTAAATATTCCATCGTTACAATAATGTTTTTAACGCCCAATACATTATAATACGAACGAGATTTGTTTTACGTCAAATTTTAAGCCAATACGTCCAATCCTTCCGACGTTTCGTATAACGTTTATCTATACTTTCGAATGATTCACTGATTCCGAAAAATAAATGTAGTGGGACGTCCTGTATATCTACAATCTAGATACAGACTAGATATCGTATAAATATAGGCGATACACCCTGTATATTTTGCTATAACTATCAAACCCTTTATATGAACCGATGAATTTTTAATTTTAATGAAAGAAGAAGAAAAAACTCGTTTTAAAACTAAATTGAATCGACTACTACTGGTTTCAGTTTTTTTTTTTTTTACCTGAAAATCTCAAGACCAGATTCGAACTCAATGCCGATTAGACATTCTCGTCAAGGACATCATCTCCGACAAGATTCTTTTCAAAAAGCGAGGCTACTTTGAGTAAATGTGATAATTCACTCACAAAAACTCGATAAAATTATACAGTACGTTTATAACTACTATCGGGACATCCTGTATAATAGATATAATACCGTTATTTATGTTAATTTAACTATTATGAAAAAAATCTGAAATTCATTTCGTTTTTCCAACTAGACATCGTATAAATAAATCTGATTAACCCTGTATATTATTATAATGTTTTTTTTTATTACTTAATCGATATATTTACTCGTTTAGTCGCGAAAAAAAATTTTTTTAATCGCCTCGTTTCGAAAATTGCTATTATTGTTATATGGGACACCCTGTATATTAACAATTACAAATTTGTTTCAGCCCGGTGAAGGGGGTATCATCTTTATACCGGGTGCGACGATCCTGGAATCTTTCACGGACGAAGACGAAGAAATTTTACGATCTTTGGAAGGTCCTCCTAGTCCTTGTGACGTAACATTCATTAACGACAATATCCTTATAGATGGAAAATCTAGTATGTGTCAAAAATCGAAAAGGTCGAAGGTAAGTTCTAATCGTATTTATTTATCTATTAATTTGTGTTTTGACTCATCCTGTATTAGTATTTTTTGAATTACGTTTTAAATAATTAATATTTTACGTAATCGTTTTTTTTTCTACCACGTCGCGTCTGTTCGGTTTTCATTATTATTTCATACAATACTTTCTTCTTCTTTTTCTATCAGTCGCAATAAATTTGAATCGGTCTGTTGCTCGAACGTCGTACATCCACTGATGTTCCGAACTAGAAAGTTTGTTAAATATTGTACGAATTGAAATATTGAATGATTCATTTCAATGATAAACTCGGAAATAAATTAATTTTTTTCATTATTAATTTACGAGTTTTAATTGGAGCCAATTAGATATTGATATACTCTCTCCAAAATTTAAGTTTCCTAAAATTAAAAATACGTCGAGAAATGTATTAACGTATATGTATTTATTCATAATATAGTGTGAGTCAATGCTATTTATGAATTTCTATTCCCTCTCTTTAATTTGTGGATAAAAATTTGGTTTTGATTCACTTCTTCATGATAGAAATAAAACTTCTGAATGTGACAAAATAAAATGCTTCTTTATACAGTGTGAGTCAATAATAGTTGAACGGTTTTACTTATATTTCGACTTGTAGAAAATAAATTTGATTCTAGTTTGAAAAAAAAGTGGAAAGTTTAATTTTTTTAGTTATTTTGACCAATAATACAGTGCGAATCAATAATAAATATCAGTTTTTATTGTATTCTGAATATATTTGATCCTAATTGTTTTATATGTGACGAAAATTGGAAAAAATAAATTTTTTAATGTTTTAAGATGGATTTTATGATTTAGCTTCATTATACAGTGTGAGTCAATACTAGTAGAACGTTTTCACTTATATTTCGACTTGTAGAAAATAAATTCGATTCTAGTTTGAAGAAAATTGAAAAAAAAGTAGAAAATTCAATGTTTTTCGTTATTTTGATTGATAATACAGTGCGAATCAATAATAAATATCAGTTTTTATTGTATTCTGAATTGGAGAACATATATTTGATACTATTTTTTTTGGTTTTTATGTAATAAGACATCCGGTATTTGTAATAATTCTGATAATAGAATAAAAAACTGAGTACATAATTTAAAACTGGTAATTTTTTCCTTCTTCTTTTTTTTGTACATATGGCTATGTATAGGAAAAAGGGTATTATGTTTCTTATTGATGTCTTTCGTGGAAGTTTGTTTTCTGTAAAAAAAAATTTAAACGATATGCATTTCCCACGGGATTATGTTTCGTAATTGTGCATTTCGAATACGAACACATACATCATTAAATTTATCGGAAATAATGCAAATTATAGGACATAAATACTACGGATTTATTTTAAAATTTATTTATGTCAAATTAATATAATAATATACGGAACGAAAATAATACCAGACTTATTTTTTCGGTCTTTTTTGTCGATATTAATACCAGCAACCACTCTCCGATAACTGATGTACTGGAATTTGGACGCCGTCTCCGAGAATTTTCCGGTGTAATACATGGAAACGGAACGAAAATAATATCAGATGGATTTTTTCGGTCTTCCTTCTCGTTTTTGACACCAGCAACCACTCCCACATAACTGATGTACTAGAACTTGGACGTCTTCACCACGAGTTTTCCTGCACAATTCGTGAAACGAAAGGAAAATGATATCACATTGGTTTTTATGGTCTTTTTTCTCGATTTTGACACCAGCAACCACTCTCAAGTAACTCAAGCATTGGAACTTGGACGCCATCTCCAAAAATTTTCCGGTATAATACATGGAAACGAAACAAGAATAATATCACATTGGTTTTATGGTTTTTTATCTCGATTTTGATACCAGCAACCACTCTCATATAACTTAAGCATTGGAACTTGGACGCCTTCTCCAAGAATTGTCCTGCACAATTCGTGAAACGAAAGGAAAATGATATCACATTGGTTTTTATGGTTTTTTTCTCGATTTTGATACCAGCAACCACTCTCAGATAACTGATGTACTGGAACTTAGACGTCGTCACCGAGAATTTTCCGGTGTAATACATGGAAACGAAGTGAAAATAAAATCAGATGGCTTTTTTCGGTCTTCCTTCTCGTTTTTGACACCAGCAACCACTCCCAGATAACTCAAGCATTGGAACGTGGACGCCTTCTCCAAAAATTTTTCAGCATAATTCATGAAAAAGAAACGAAAATAATATCACATTGGTTTTTCCGGTCATCTTTCTCGTTTTTGACATCAGCAACCACTCTCAGATAACCGATGTACTGGAACTTGGACGCCGTCTCCGAGAATTTTCCGGTGCAATACATGGAAACGAAACGAAAATAATATCAGATGGCTTTTTTCGGTCTTCCTTCTCGTTTTTGATACCAACAACCACGTCCAGATAACTAATGTACTAGAACTTGGACGTCTTCTCCAAGAATTTTCCGGCACAATTCATGAAAACGAAACAAAAATAATATAAAACGAATTTTTCCGTTCTATTTTCTCGTTTTTGACACCAGCAACCACTCTCAAGTAACTCAAGCATTGGAACTTGGACGCCATCTCCAAAAATTTTCCAGCATAATAAATGGAAACGAAACAAAAATAACATCACATTGGTTTTATGGTCTTTTTTCTCGATTTTGATACCAGCAACCACTCTCAGATAACTGATGTAATGGAACTTGGACGTCTTCTCCACGAGTTTTCCTGCACAATTCGTGAAACGAAAGAAAAATGATATCACATTGGTTTTTATGGTTTTTTTCTCGATTTTGATACCAGGAACCACTCTCAGATAACTGATGTACTGGAACTTGGACGTCTTCTCCAAGAGTTTTCCTGCACAATTCGTCAGAACGAAGTAAAAATAATATCAGACGGATTTTTCTGGTATTTTTTCCCGATTTTGGTACCAGCAACCACTTTCAGATAACTCAAGCATTGGAACTTGGACGCCTTCTCCAAGAAATTTTCGAAAAAATTCGTAAAAACGAAACAAAAATAATATAAAACGAACTTTTCCACTTTTTTTCTCGTTTTTGACACCAGCAACCACTCTCGAGTACCTCAAGCATTGGAACTTGGACGTCTTCTCCAAAAATTTTCCAGCATAATTCGTGAAAACGAAACGAAAATAATATCACATTGGTTTTTATGGTCTTTTTTCTCGTTTTTGACACCAGCAACTACTCTCAAGTAACTCAAGCATTGGAACTTGGACGTCTTCTCCAAGAATTTTCCTGCACAACTCGTCAAAACGAAATAAAAATAATATCAGACGGATTTTTCCGGTATTTTTTCCCGATTTTGATACCAGCAACCATTCTCAGATAACTGATGTACTGGAACTTGGACGTCTTCTCCAAGAGTTTTTCTACACAATTCGTCAGAACGAAGTAAAAATAATATGAGACGGATTTTTCTGGTATTTTTCCCGATTTTGGTACCAGCAACCACTCTCAGATAACTCAAGCATTGGAACTTGGACGCCTTCTCCAAGAAATTTTCGAAAAAATTCGTAAAAACGAAACAAAAATAATATAAAACGAATTTCTCCACTTTTTTTTCTCGTTTTTGACACCAGCAACCACTCTCAAGTAACTCAAGCATTGGAACTTGGACGCCTTCTCCAAGAATTTTCCGGCATAATACATGGAAACGAAACAAAAATATTATCACATTGGTTTTTGTGGTCTTTTTTCTCGATTTTGATACCAGCAACCACTCTCAGATAATTTAAGCATTGGAACTTGGACGCCTTCTCCAAGAAATTTTCGAAAAAATTCGTAAAAACGAAACAATAATAATATAAAACGAATGTTTCCACTTTTTTTCTCGTTTTTGACACCAGTAACCACTCTCAAGTAACTCAAGCATTGGAACTTGGACGTCTTCTCCAAGAATTTTCCTGTACAATTCGTCAGAACGAAGTAAAAATAATATGAGACGGATTTTTCTGGTATTTTTTCCCGATTTTGATACCAGCAACCATTCTCAGATAACTGATGTACTAGAACTTGGACGTCTTCTCCAAGAGTTTTCCTGCACAATTCGTCAGAACGAAGTAAAAATAATATCAGACGGATTTTTCTGGCATTTTTTCTCGATTTTGGTACCAGCAACCACTCTCAGATAACTCAAGCATTGGAACTTGGACGCCTTCTCCAAGAAATTTTCGAAAAAATGCGTAAAAACGAAACAAAAATAATATAAAACGAATTTTTCCACTTTTTTTTCTCGTTTTTGACACCAGCAACCACTCTCAAGTAACTCAAGCATTGGAACTTGGACGTCTTCTCCAAGAGTTTTCCTGCACAATTCGCCAAACCGAAATAAAAATAATATCAGATGGATTTTTCCTGTATTTTTTCCCGATTTTGACACCAGCAACCACTCTCAGATAACTCAAGCATTGGAACTTGGACGCCTTCTCCAACAAATTTCCGTAAAAACGAAACGAATAAATAAAAATAATATTTTCCTCGAATTATCATATTGCTTACACGGGGTAAGGTGTGACGTCGGTTAATTATATTTTTAAAACACGTACGTTTCTACGATTTCAAGTCGAGAACGTAACTAGGCTAAAAGATAATTAACCATACCTAATATTTAATCAAGGTCATTATTAATTTCACTTCAATTTTGTTTATTTTTACAAAAAAAGTGCCGTATCAAACGTTGTTGTTCCGAATGAATTGAGAATTGGGTCAGAGGTTCGTTCTTAAAAAAAAACGTATCGCGCTTAAACAAATTTATAAATCAATAAACGATTTTGATAGCAAAAAAGTTTGTTTAGATAATTTATTCATTTCTACCTGCCCCACCCCGCTAGAAATCACAGAAATGGCTTTTTTGATATCGATAGTTTTTTTCTTCGCCCTGTATATACCTACAATATACCCCACCTTTCTAACATACCCTGTATTCCGATTGAGTTGAGTATCTCAAGTCTGCGGTTCGCTCGAATTAGTAGACTTCGACGTTTCATTGCCACAATCCCACAACAAAAAGACTTCGTCTCGTTTTATAATAAATTATTATTTTTCCAGTTGAAAATATCGTTCGTAGAGGCAGGTCCGGATATCTACGAATATCCATCCGAAACGTCGTTAATGGTGGACGAGAATCCGGTAGTAGCCCAAGTCGGACATTCCATTCCTAATCTAAGCGGTAATTCGTTCGATATCCAAAAAATTTTATTTAGTTTGAATGAAATTTTCGATTGCAGGTTCTTCTCTTGCCACGTATACGCCGAAAAGTAGTACGGAAAGTTTTCAACCGGGCGTTACGAGAAGTACCCCGGTTCCATCGGTTAAGCCCGTCGAAACGGCAAGCGACGAACCGAATTTCGAACTCGACGAAGTCGATAAACCGTTCAGCTCGGGTAATACCACAGACATACTATTCTGAAAAAATTCCAACAGGTATTTGAAACTATCACATATTTTTTTTGTTTTTTGAGATATTTACAATTGTAATTTTTTATATTTTATATATTTTTACTCCTTTATATTCCATATTTTTCACAAGTTTAGGGGAGTAAGTATTTGTTGTAGTGTATGTAAAATAGTCGGGGGAGAATCAGATTCCGTTAGACCCTTTTTTGTTTATTTACAGTTGTAAATCACATACAATTTATCGTACGCACCCCGTATCTATAATAATTATTTTTCATTGATTTACAAATCGTAAAATGGTGGTTTTCTAGTAGAAATTAATCTGAGATTACGTTAAAATCGTATTATAATTTAGTTCCTCGGAGATTGCCAGTAGGTTTATAAGGAATATTTTATTGAAAGAAAAAAATTTGTTTGTAAGTTAAAATAATTTTTTTTTTCAATTGCTAGGGTCGAATAACAAATATAGTGCGCACTACGAGATATTATGTAATTACCTTCTGGAATACTTGAATTTGTTTTGGATACACTTATCCCGTTGACTGCGCCAATTTTACATTTTTTTTTTCAAAAAAATAGCATTCAAATATATATTTTTCTTTTTAAAATTGCAAATTGAAATTTACTTAATTGAATGTTTTATTGGTAAATATTTTGATAAAACTGGTTTTTATTCATAATAACTTACCCCACTGACTGCGCCAGTTTTAATGTTTTTTTTTTCACTAAAATTATGTTGATCTAAACATTTTTTCGTTAAAATGTCGTAAAAGTTGATTAAAAAGTATTTTCTAAAATATTAAGTTTCCAAAAACTTAATGCTTTTAAAAAAATTACTCAATTGACTTTTTTATTTGAAAATCCTGGTAAGAACTTTTTATAAAACAGGTTTTTAATCATAATTTTCTTTTGGTTGCCTCAATTTTTTCAACGATATACTTATCCCACTGACTGCGCCAATTTTATTGTTTTTTTCTCTAAAATCGTATTGAAATAAATATTGTTTTCGTTAAAATGTCGAAAAAAACTAATGTTTTTAAGGAAAGGTAACTTAATTGACTGTTTTATTTGAAATCCAACTCAATTATATGTTTTTTTTTTTCAAATACTTTCTAGTAACTCTTCAATAAACAATTTTTTGATTCATTCACAATGAAAATTTGATGAAAGACTAAATTTATCCTATTGACTGCGCCAGTTGGTGAATTGTTAATAGATAAACGGTTGCAACTGCACTATATTAATTAATTATTTCATAATCAGAATCTCGTTGAACAACTAATTAAAAAAAAGTTCATTTTCAAGTTTGTACTATATTGTTATGGTTAAAAAAAATTAATTTGATTCTCCCCGTAGATGTAATGATCGATATCGCGAACTGCTTTAATATTTTAATAGGTAATTTTATCAATATTTAGATGGTAAGTGAAATAATTGTACTGATATCAATGTATATTTTTTTCTTCCATTTTTACTGTTATTTGTAATAAAAAGTTTTTTTTTATTTATAATCTGTGATTTTGAAAATTTGTGAGGACCAATATGTCTACTGTTGCTTCTTTTAATGTAGCTTACTGCTTATGTTTGATCCAATTATACACATTATACACTATCTGTGTTTTTTTATTTATTTAAACATCGACCTTCCCCTGTAGCATAGTGATAATGAGAGTTTAAAAGGAAGTAGATCCGAGGTAACCGAATAATTGAAAAGCTGGGGATTAAAAAATGGTTTTTCCAAATTTATATTCCATATTTTTTAGTAGAAATATTTTTGAAATGTACTTATTAATTGTTGGAATACGATAAATTTCCAAATTTGAGTGATTTTAAAGCAATTTGGAATCAAAAAACCAAAAATTGGCACTAAGGAGAAACAAAATGATGCTTATCACAACTATATATTTTGTACTCTTAAAATTAGTTAAAAATAAGTGATTTTCTTTTGAAACGTGTATATTAATTGTGGGAATACGATAAATTTTCAAATTTGATTGTTTTTAAAGCAATTTGGAGTCAAAAAACCCAAAATTGACACTATGGGAAATCAAAATGATGCTTCTCATAATTATATATTTTGAACTCTTGAAATTAGTTCAAAATAAGTGAAAATTTTTTTGGAGTGTGCTTATTAATTGAGGGAATACAATAAATTTCCAAATTTGAGTAATTTTAAAGCAATTTGTAGTCAAAAAAACCAAAATTGACATTATGGGGACTTGAAATGATGCTACTGACAATTATATATTTCATCAATTAATCAAAAATAAGTAAAAATCGTTTGAGAAAGTGTTTAACGTTTTTTGGAATACGATTTGAGTGTTTTTGAAGCAATTTGGGACGAAAACTTGAGTATTTAAAGTTGTAAGGATTGATTTTAAAGACATTTTGTTTTTATTTTTAAGCTAAAACTCCAATAATGATAACAAACTCACATTTTTTAAAGGAAAAAGCACAACACAACATTATTTGAATTCTGTGAAACACTTAAAACACAGTTAATTCTTCACACACAAAAACTATAAAACAACATATAATTATTGCAATAAAACTTGAACTTCAAACAAAACAAAACTTTTTCGGTTATTCTTCTTTAACCTATAACTTGTACTCTACCTATATAAGTATACAGATTAATCTAGAAACATTCCAGGATTCATAATATCAACCTAGAGCGAATTAAAGCTGATACAATCAATAGTTTTTAGCCTTTTTACTTGTAGGAATCAACAAATTACTGATTCTAAAATAGATAAATGAATTGCATTAACTTTTTTTACTAGTTTGAAGCTATGAGCTGTCAAAAAACGAGGTTAGAAGAATTCGGTTGTTCTTCTTTACCTTATAAATCGTTGTCTACCTATAAAAGTATGCAGATTGTTCTGGAACCATCTTAAGTTTCATTAAAAAAACTTTTTTGTCTTTAAAGCGAACTAAATCCGATAGAATCACACATTTTGGATCTTTTCATTTATAGGAATCAACATATTATTGATTTTAGAATCGATTCATGAGTTGCATCAACTATTTTCAATAGTTTGAAGGAGTGAGCTGTCAAAAAATGAGGTTAGAAAAATTCAAGTATTCCTCTTTACCATTTAGCCTGTCCTCTGCCTATATAAGGTACACAATGCTATTATAAAAAAAATATTATATTGAAAGAAATTTTTAATTTATTAACCCAGGGTTATCGAAATAATACACAAAAGACAGTGAAACAATTTATTTTCCTCTGATTATAAGGACGTATCACAGTATTTTTAATAGAATCGGAAAATTTTCATTGGATTTAATAGACACTTCAAGTACGTTATCCAATTCAGTTAAACGGTTCTTTAATTTTTCTAATGCCTAAAAAAGCAACTTTTATTCAAGATTTATCATATTTTCAACCGCACTTGGCCATTACTCTCTCAAACTACTCAGCAGACTTACCTGTAAAGCTTTGGACTTGGCTTCTGAGTTACCTTTCCCCCATTCATCCTTCAACTGCATAAACTCTTCGGCTGTATACCCGTTCAATTCCGAAACGACACTACCGAGGAATTTAACAGGTATAGACCCAGTGGAATCTTCCACTTCGATCACCAAATGAAAATCGTCCTCTACCACGCACATTTTTTCTTTTACTTTTTTAAATTTCCCTCTAATTTTGAATTTTCCGTTAGATATATTTGACATGGTTTTCAAAAGTTTCTCTATAGACCATATTACGGGAAGAGAAGGCTTTGGAGTGTTAGGGATGTTCTGTTTACTACAAAAAACATTACATTTCGAGTATTGGTATGAAATTAACCGAAAAACATCAAAAAATTGTAATTTGATATATTCAGTTCATTCTAATTGGAAAATTTTGTGTGAGGTTAGACCACGTATATTATATGAAGTTATGATACTAATTTATGGAATATATTGTAATTATTATAATTAAAATGAATTAAATTCAATCAAATCATCACAAGATTAATCAAAGTACACAACAAATTGGAAATTCGTTATAGTCAGTTCATCTTAATTGGAGCACCTTGTTTGATGTTTATCTGGTTTTCCACGTTTACCTGAACTTTTTAGACCATCCTCGTATATTATATGACGTTATAGTGCTAATTAAGAAAAATGTCGTATTTCAAGTCGTTAAATAACAAAACAAAATTTTATTATAATCAATTCATCTTAATTTGAAAACCTTGTTTGCGTTTGCTTGGCAACTTTTCCACTTTCTTTCTGTTTAACCCAAGCTTTTCAATCAATCCCTGTATATTATACGATGATATAATAACGTATGTACGCATTTATTGATAATAATACCAAATATCGTGCAAATACTGCATTATCAATTTACAAAAAATGTAATGTCATTATAACATTTAAAACAACCCTCGTATATTAGGTGACGCTGAATTACCGAATAGACACATAAAATGTAATAAACCAATTATTACTCACCTTGTTTTTATGAGTTCAATTGAGTTTTCTTCTTCAGCACTATCAGATATACTGATGACCCCTGTAGAATTGTTTCTAAAACTTATATTGCTAGTTGTCGGTATGGGGGGATTGGGGATATCAATATTTTCAAAATCTAGATCGGTATCATCGAACATATCCGGAGTTTTTTTTCTATTCGATTCGGATTGTTCCAATTCTCTTTCAACTTCGATGAGCATTTCAATTTCTTCATCTATTTTAAAATCATCCTCAAAATCGTCCAGATTTTCATTGTTCACTTTCGGGGTACTACTAGCAAAATTCACTACATTCAATCGATTTGTCGTTGCATCTCCTGTTTCATTGGCGTTATCAATTAAAAGACTTTCTTGAATTATTGTGGGTTTAGGATTTAAGGGTTGATTTAAAAATTTCGCTAAGACGTTTTCTGTAGCGTTTGAAATGAGCAGACTGTCTACTTCGCCCCCTAGTACCTTAACTTGTTGCTCTTCCAGCAATAATCGACCTCTTCTTATTTGTATGGGCCCCATTAATCTTATTTTGATACCTTATTTTAAAACACTAAATATCGTCTCATTTTAGTATTATTTATGACTTACCTGGTGAAAGATTTATATTTAAACACTTTATAGGTTTGTATTCCATCGCTTCTACGTCTTGTACCCCATCTGTTAAGGTTAATTGTAAAACTCTTTTCGTATTTTCGAATTCCTGTTCGTGATTTTTTGGAATACTGCTTCTAATTCTTTGCAATTGCCAAAATTTCGGTTTGGAAATATCGACTATTTGCATTAATTGAAGCGTGTAATTTTCTGGTAATAAGAATTTTTCTTTAGACGATAAATTCGGTGGAAGACACGGTACTTCTAAATCTCTTAAATCTAGTAATAACCATTGTTCGAAAACGTTAACTTGTAATTGATTTATACTATAATTTGGTGGTAAATTTTCCTCTTTACACCAATTTATGCAACTTTCTAACCATATACGAGAAAGATGCACTTGATGCGATTTAAAAAAAATTTCTAAATTTGTAACTTCATCCATTTCATTTTGTTTATTTAACAAAGTGATAGAAGGTTAAAGTTTGACATTTCTTCTTCTTTTATATGGTATCAATAGAAAATAAGCGTATCATAGCCAACCATATGAATATTTTTATAAATTGATATTATAGTTTTACTAAACGAGGAGATTCAATAGCAAACAAAAAAAATGGTTATATAATAGCGTTAAGCAATAATAAATGAAATACTAAACTTTTCATACGAAAAGTTCGAGACCTCAATGTTTATGTTACATTTACGGAAATAGAAAAGAAGAATAGTGAAAAGGTTGACTTATATGGTAATAAAAAAGAAGAATAGTATATAAGTTATTAATGTCACGTTTATAATAGTAAAAAAGAAGAATATTGAAGAGTAGAGCAAGATGCTTCAAACTGGATGTCAAAATAAAACAATTTTTAGATACGTATCACTTTTATTCTTAAAAAAAATATATATACAAAATTAATGTTTGTGATTTTGAAAATCTTGTATGACAGCTTGCAGATATTCCAACAAATGTTCTATATTAACTTCTGGTTTGAATTCGGGATTATACGGGTAGGTATCAAGAAGTTTACTACAAGATTTAGCTTCGGAACAATATATTGAAGATAACGACACTGAAGGTTTCTCTAAGGGAAATTTAGTCCCTAAAAACGTATTTAAATAGTGAAAAACGCGTTAATACATCAATTGATAAGGTTATAAATATAAGTAAACCGGAAATCTATCGACACTCGTTATATAAACATAACCTCAACAACACAAATATTCTTCTTTTTCATTGTTAAAATTCATTCTTTTTACATAGCTGTATAATACAGAAAGAACCCTATAACTTAACCTAACTTTCCAAACTGTGACAGTACTTCTGAATGAAATGTAAGTGTAAATTTTTAGATGCACCCTTAATTAAATATAATTTTGATTACTTTCAAGATATTTAACTATTTCTCACAAATGTGAGAAATGGAAAATGATAACAAAACATGTGAAAAATGATAAATGACAAGTGAAAAATGACAATTGACAAGAAAACATTAAAATAATTACAAATAAGCAGAGACCTAAAAATCAAAACTATTCACCACAAATGACATACATGTGACAGATGACAAATGACACACAACGTATGAAAGATGACAAACATTTGAAGTTTGACGTATGACAGATGACATAGCGTATATGACATAAGACACTTTATTGATCATAAATGACACAGGACTGAAATGAAAGACATTTTATTATTACTTACCGATAGTAATTGTTACCAAACAATTATAATCATCGACGTTTTGTAGAAACGCCGCCTTAGAAAAATACTGACTATCATATTCAATAATATTTTCGAAACAAACTGCCGCCAGGTGCGTTATGTAGATTTTTTTCATTTTGTGGTGATCTACAATTTGTTCCAAATGACTTTCCAGCGTCTTGGATACGCGAGATACGAGTTCGGTCAGCGTACCATCTTTTGGAACGTCAGCAAATGATAATTTGAAGTTTCCTATAATTTGTTCAAGTCTCGGAGAAAGTTGAATGGAATAATTTGATCTGGAACCGTCCAATTTCGATACGGATACTTTCAAATGAGCGAAATCGTCGCCTTGATTATACAGAGTGTGTTCGGAAAGGTTATTCCCTTTGTAAATACTGGAAAAGAAGAATATTTAAAAGGAAAATCGCGATTAGAAAAGGAAAACCTCACATTGGTTGAACATATTCGGGTAAAGACGAACAATCGACGTTTATACGTATCAAAAAATGTATTGAGCCCCCGTCGACGATAACTTCGATATTTTCTTCATCGATACCATTTTTATCATCGATAAGAACTTTGTATTCGTCAGAATAACGAGAATAAATATTTTCTAAATGCAATTTTCTTACCTGAAAAACAGATCGCTGAACCCGCGAGATTATTAACCTATTTACATACCTGATGTTGTTTGTATAAACAAAGAAATTCACTTAAAACTTGAGAAAGGGCGTTGGGATTTTTCAAATTCCAATTTTTCCAACTGGGAACGTTGTCGGTGATCGTGTCTATATCGAAATAACTCAGAAATTCGTCGTCGTTGAAATCGAAATCTGGCGCGAAGTCAAAATTTTCGGGGTCAAATATTATTTCCCATTTCAAATTTTTTCCGGCGTAAGGAACGTTTAATATAAAATGAAAATTATCTAAAGCGTCTTTATTATTAGATCTGATACTATTAATCGTTATGTCTGTTAAATCGATAGAACGGAAACCTATGAATAAAATCTATTAATATTGTAAAGTATTAGAGGTTATTACTTACTTATTTTACTCCTTAAACATAATTCCTCTACGGTTTTTCGAAGACAAATAGGAAAGTTACTCAATATATGATCGTTATTACTAAATATTTCAACCATTTTTTTACTACAAATAAAAATATTTCTTACAAGATATGATAACTAAAAAATTATAAATACACTACAGGTCTTCTTCTTTTTTTATTATTCTAGTGACTATGCTCGTGTTACTAAAGAGGTTTGTTCCAACCTGCTAATCTAAACCGTTCTTGGAATAGTTATTGGTAGCATTTAAATGATATTTTCTGCGCTATCTCTACCTATGCACAGTTTTTGTAACACTACTTGCTATCAACAGGTTTTTTCCAGTACGGTGGTACGGTGACGATTCTACGCAATAGAGATTACGTGTTCCAGTTATAAGAACTATTCCGTTTTGTGTTCCAGCTGACTATCATTTAAACGCTTTCCATAACTAATCCAGAACGGTCCAGATTAGCGTTGGAACAAACCTAGCAAAGTATCGAAAAGACCGTCCCGGAAACGGTTCACAAACGATACCTATGTCGGCTGAAACAGCCATTAACTTTAGAAAAAAACAGCCTCTAATTTAAGGTAGAGCTATCTTTGATCCACTGTGTGTGATGGGTTAAACGAGATAAGGAAGGTGGAAAGAGTACGATAGAATATTTTTGTGTCTAATTGTAATATAGTATCACTTTATCTATGGTTGGAACGAACCTTATACCACAAAACTTACTTTAGTTCTGCGGTCTACACTGTTTTAGTGTGACATATAGCATCGTGTTGGCCCTGAGTAGGTAAAAGTGGACACTGAGAGTTAAAGAGCAATTTTAGAGCTGGGAATTTAAAATAATCGAGAATTTAAAAGTAGATATTATTCTCTAAAATGGATAATATCTACGATAATGATTCGATGGAAGGAACAAGTTCCAATGTAATTTATATAACAGGTACGAAATTTACTTATAGCGTCTTATTTGGCACCATTTATACCATTCAAAATACCAAATAGCTGTTAAAGTGTTCAGTAGAGTGTTGAAAAACATTGTTATTTTATGAACCCAGTGGTGTATAAACAGAACCCATTTTTCTAGAGGAGTTTAGAGTCGAATGGAATCATGAGGCGACGAAGGAGTTGTTGAAAGTTTACGATGAAAAATATGATATGCTGGATTCGGGAATTATAACAACGCAGAAAAAATTATGGGAACTAGTAGCCAAAGATATGAATAAGAAGGATTTTTTTTACACGGGAGCACAGTGTGAAAATAAATGGAAAACATTAAAACGAAATTATAAGAATAAATTATTAAAAATGGACAAGACTGGTTCTTGTAAACGGCAGTGTCCTTTTGAAAGGTAATTATAGTTTTTTAATAATTAGAGTGTAAATATTAGATTAATTTCAGGGAAATAGTGGAAATTTTGAGTAAAAGACCGCATGAAAGTATGTTTAATAGATCTTATAATTATTCAAAACATTTTTCTAAAGTTAAAGATGAATCGTCGGATGAGGCAACTAAAGAATCTCCCAGGTAAGTTCGATATATTTCAAATAAAATTTTCATATCCGATAATCAAAATTTAGTAATCACCAGAAGCAGGATATCAAAGAAGAAACTTTCGTCGACGAATTGATTCAGAATCCCGATTACGTCATTGAAGAAACTGCGACGTCTTCCCAAGTTGCCGAGGAGTTAGCGGAACTGCGGAAATCCGTCATGAAGCAAAACAAAATCAACGCCGAACTCGTGAGACAGTCCAACGAGTTCCAATACAAGATTGTGCAGCACTTGGACGCAGCTACACAAAGGGAATGTCAGAATTTGGAATTGAAGGAAACTCGAATGGAACAACAGAACGAAATCATAAAGCAGATGAAGATACAAAATAATTTGTTGCAGAAATTGTTGGAGAAGATGGGATGAAATGTTTTATTGATCGTTTGTTGTTAATTGACTGATTTTAATAAATTAAAATGTTATTAATAAAGAGTTTAGATGACTTCTCATTTTTACGAAATTTTCTTTCCTTTTATTCTTAAAGCTAATTAATTTCATGGAATTTCCAATTTTTTTTAGTTAAACAAACCTTAGAATTCATTTTTTCAAATCCTGCTTTTACGAGGGGGAATATACTTCAAAATCTTTTATTATACAGGGAACGGTCAATTGGAAAACGAAAATAAAAGTGATAAATTAATTTTCTACTTACCTCGTATATATTTGAAAAATTAAGATTATAATTAATTTGTGTGACGAATAAAACAACTGAATTTTTTTATTTAAACCTAGAAAATCTTCAAAATCTCCAATGTACAGGGAATGATCAATTGAAAAACGTAAAAACAATGATGAATCAACTTTTTGAACTAGCCTCGTAAAAATTTTAGTAAAAATCAATCATATTCGGTATATTTAGGAAAGTTTAACACTCTTTTTATATATGGAACAAGAAAATCTTCAAAACGTTTAATATACAGGGAACGATCAATTAAAATCATTATAAATTAACTTTTTGAATTGACCCCGTATATATGTATAGGTAGGGTGAGGAAAAGTCAGGAATTGTGTGGAATATTGACAGTAATTAAAAGAAAAAACGATTAAATAATGTGTTTTAACAGTTTTGTAATACGAGGGGTGAATGATAAGACGATTAAAAATGGTACTTATTTATATTTACATTTTTTTAAACAATCCATCGGAACAGTTTCCACATTTTTCATGTAAAATAAATAAAAATTATTAAACATTAAAAGGTAATTTAAAAAAAATATATATTTACAAGTGCTCCATTCGGAAAAATACGTACATAAATAATAATAATAAAAATCAGTTGATAAAAAATATATTTATATAATTGAAAAAAGGTCACACCGTGAATATTTAATTTTTTTTATATAAAAAAAAACAGTACCGAAAAATTGTAACAATAAATCGTAAAAAATTCTATCGATACATGTATACAGAACGTCTCAGTAAAAATAAGTTTAAATAAAATCGAAAAAAATATTAAAATACTTTTTTTTTCAAAAAAATGATTTTTTTTAATAAAAATTCACATTCAATATTCTGTGGTATTTCGATGAGGTCGAAGCGGAAATTTTATTTTGGAAAATCATTTTTTTTGTAACATTAGAACTCACCTCGTATTAATAAAAATTTAAAAAAAAGTAAAATATACTTAATTTTTTTTAAACAAAACTTTGTTTTATTAAAAACGTGTAATTATTTAAAATTTTTAATGTACAAGGACTAGTTGTTTGAAAAAAATAGTAATTTACCATTTAAGCACATCTCGTATAAATTATTTTTGAAAAAAATGGTGAAAAGTCGTTTTTCAACGATCAACACACTTTTTTTATTAAAAACGTGAAATTATATGAAATTTCTAATGTACAAGGACTAGTCGTTTGAAAAAAAAAATAATTTACTATTTGAATATACCCCGTATAAATTATTTTCGAAAAATAAAAGCCAATTTTATTCAGATAATAGACTCTTTCATAATAAACAGTAATACTCTTCAAAATGTATAATATACAGTGAATTGAAAAAAAAATCTCGAAAAAACGATAAATTATTATTTAAACTCACCTCGTATAAATTATTTTCAACAAAAAACGAAATTATAATTTTTTTTAAATCATAGAAATAAATCTGTTTCATTTTAAAAATATTTAAAATTCATTATATACAGGGATTAGTCAATAAAAAATGTTAAAAAAGTGGTTAATTATCATTTGATTACACCCCGTATAAATTATTATCGAAAAATGATATAAATTTTACTATTTTTTTGAGAAAAACACTTTTGAGTGGGAAAAGCTGAAAAATACTTTAAAATTCATTATATACAGGGATCAGTCAATTGAAAAATGGCAAAAAGTGGTTATTATCATTTGAAAACACCCCGTATAAATTAATTAAGGATAATAAAGCAAATTTTGATATTTTTTTGTTAAAAAAAATGAATTCTCAGACTATTTATATAAAAGATGAAAATGCATTATATACAGGGTTCAGTGAAAAAGTTGAAATTATCATTTGAATATACCCCGTATAACGATTTTCGAAAAATAAAAGCAAATTTTTAGGAAATTGTGGATTTTTTTTAAAGAATCGTAAAAGTTTTTCGCTCAAATCGTGAAAATTTTCAAAAATTATATTATACAGAAGGATCAATTGAAATTGTGAAAAATACATTTAAAAAAAAAAAAAGATTTTCCAAAAATATCGAACGAAAATTATCGACGACCATTCAAAGAACGAAAAAAAAAAAAATAAAAATATTTCGACTTCGGTACACCGAACAGGACCGTCGTAGACCATTTCCAAAAATTGTAACCGGATGTCGATGTCTCATCAAATCACATTTTATAAAAAAAATCAGATATTGCAGAAACTATATAAAGGACGTCCCATTTCTAGTAATTTGTAAAAACCATATAAGGGACGTCCCGTTTCAAGTGATTAAATTCGTCGAAATTTGCAAAAACTATATAAAGGACGTCCCATTTCAAATCCGCTTCAAGTTACGAGGTCAGCCTGTAGCTCAAATCCATTCCCATGCATTCGTAGAAAGCAGGCGGTTTTTCGGGGGCGTCGATTTCGACCGGAGGCGGTTTATCACATTCCTCCAAAAATTTTATCACTTTTTCCGTAGCTTTGACGGCGCATACGCTGGAAGCTTCGGTCTAATGATGAAAGGAAAAAAAAATTTTCATAAGTTTCGATGGAAAAGTGAAAATTGAAAGCGGGAACTTACAGATGCCGTTAGATTCATAAAGTTGAAAAATTTCTTGAGCAATTCCACCATGTCGGCGAAATTGTTGCCCTTCAAAAATTGCCTAACGAACTGTTGCCATTCCGCGTTATCCATTATGAGGAATCCAACCAACATAACAATGTAAGAAGCCAAGAAGGTGAATTCCATGTGGGTACCGGCTTTTTGCAGCACTGCAATAATGAAAATTATCAGAAAAATGTTCCTTAATGGGGAGGAGAAAAAATATGGGATTTGGGAATGTATGGAGAATAAAGAATCAAGGAATGTATCGGAATAAACAAATAATTCAGAAAAATTGATTTTGAAGGGACATTAAGCCGGAAAATGGCAAAAAAAAATCCGGAAATGTGTGGAAACACGGATTTTAATATATAATAATGGATCTGGAACGTCTGGAAACGATAAATGATCCATAAATAGAAGGAAATGTAGCGTGGAAACGAGATTGAGTTTCTGGAAAGGTTTTCGTACGATTTGGGAGGGAAATTAGGTCACAAAATGGAAAGAAAGCGCGGAAAGGTCTGGAAAGACGGATTTTAATATATAATAATGGATCTGGAACGTCTGGAAACGATAAATGATACATAAATAGGAGGAAATGTAGCGTGGAAACGAGATTGAGTTTCTGGAAAGGTTTTCGTACGATTTGGGAGGGAAATTAGGTCACAAAATGGAAATAAAGCGCGGAAAGGTCTGGAAAGACGGATTTTAATATATAATAAAGGATCTGGAAACGATAAATGATCCATAAATAAGAAGAAATGTGGCATGGAAACGAGATTGAGTTCCTGGAAAGGTTTTCGTACGATTTGGGAGGGAAATTAGGTCACAAAATGGAAAGAAAGCGCGGAAAAGTGTGGAAAGGCGGATTTTAATATATAATAAAGGATCTGGAAACGATAAATGATCCATAAATAAGAAATGTGGCATGGAAACGAGATTGAGTTCCTGGAAAGGTTTTCGTACGATTTGGGAGGGAAATTAGGTCACAAAATGGAAAGAAAGCGCGGAAAGGTCTGGAAAGACGGATTTTAATATATAATAAAGGATCTGGAACGTCTGGAAACGATAAATGATCCATAAATATGAGGAAATGTGGCATGGAAACGAGATTGAGTTTCTGGAAACGTTTTCGTACGATATGGAACTGAAATTAGGTCACAAAATGGAAAGAAAGCGCGGAAAATTCTGGAACGATGAATTTTTTTTGAGGAAATCCTGAGAAAGCAAAAATATCGGAAGAAAATTGCGGTAAAAAGAAAATTGTGGAAAGGGGCTGAATTGAATGAAAACTCTGCAAAATGGAAAAGGAATATTGAAGAAAAATTTTGATAAATGGGGAATATTTGAGGAAAATTCTGGTGGATGGAGAAAAAATTATTTGAAATGGAGATTTTTGGAGGTAAATTCTGTTAAAGGAGGAATATGCAGAAAAATGGGGAATAGTGGAGAAAAACTTGTGGTAAATGGAAAGTATTGGAGAAAAATCCTGGAAAAAATGAAAATATTAATGGAAATTTTGATAAGAACGATATTTTAAACAAAAAATCTGACAAAAAAATGAAATGACATTAAGAAAAAATAATTTGTAAACAATGTTCGTTGCTCACATTTGGCGACAGTCTCTTCTATAAACTCCTCGTTGGATTTGGGCGTCGGCGTATCCTCGCCGTCCTTTTCCCCGTCCAAAATGGCGTTCGTTTTACTTTCGGCTATTTTGGCGCAACTTTCCCAATGATAAAACTGCGCTATCAAAGCTTCGACGGCACTTTCTTCGCCTGAAAAAGAAAAAAAAAACAAAAAAAAATTCAATCGCGAACTGGGGGAAGGGGGGAGTCGTAAACTTACGAGAATAGATACTTTCGAGTTTCGAAGGCGCTTTAGCGGCTACCAAAAGTTTCTTATTCGAATCCTGATCCTGTATGAGATTTATCAGTAACATCAAAACCTGCAAGGGAATATTAGAATAAAAAAAAAAATTTTTTTTGCGATAACGAAACGTACCAAAACGCCGAGTTCGAATTTCTTCTGATCCGGTATATAATTAGGCACCTGTAATAATAAATGCAGACTGGTCTCGATTATTCCAGCTCGAGTTCCGATCAGTTGACTTCCTGTTGCTGAAAATCGGAATCAATTCAAAAAACTAATAACGATTTTAACGTTTAAGCCAGTCCGGACCTGTTCGTTGTTTACATCGCGTATAGAAAACGTCAAATTAGGTATGTAAACAAACTACAGGACCGGACTAGAGAGATAATAAGTAAAACAATATTACGAGCAGAAAAAATTCAAATGTAACAAAAATATAGGAGACTTTTTGGCAATGTATTTTAAAATTTGTGACTTCAAGTTATTGGAAATGGATATTTTGATACTTTCGACAAAGGAAAATCGGTAAAACTAATGCTTTTCCCAATATTATCGACAATTTTATTGGGTGTTTTTATGGAGAAGCGTCTGAGCTACTCCGGACCTGTTCATTGTTTACATTGTTTCCTAAACGACGTTTGACAGTTAGATTTTCGATGTAAACAAACTGCAGGGTCTTACTAACACAAGACAGAAATATGAATTAATGAAAATTTATGAATAAAACAAATAAGAAACGAAAAAATAAAAAATATTTTTTTGGCGTACAGGAAGAGAGGAAATCATAAAAAAAATAATCACAGAAATAATACCGACAATATCTAATTGGGCGCTAACATAAAGTTGAGCGACATTTTCAATTTACTTTTAACGACAGTATGAAATTGAGCGACATTTTCAACTCACTTTGAGCGACATTTTCAATTCACATTGAACGACATTTTCAATTCACATTGAACGACATATTCATCTCACTTTGAGCGACAATATCAAGTTGAGCGACATTTTCAACTCACTTTTAAGGACAGTATGAAATTGAGCGACATTTTCAACTCACTTTGAGCGACATTTCCAATTCACATTGAGCGACATTTTCAATTCACATTGAACGACATATTCATCTCACTTTGAGCGACAATATCAAGTTGAGCGATATTTTCAACTCACTTTTAAGGACAGTATGAAATTGAGCGACATTTTCAACTCACTTTGAGCGACATTTTCCATTCACATTGAACGACATTTTCAATTCACATTGAACGACATATTCATCTCACTTTGAGCGACAATATCAAGTTGAGCGACATTTTCAACTCACTTTTAAGGACAGTATGAAATTGAGCGACATTTTCAACTCACTTTGAGCGACATTTCCAATTCACATTGAGCGACATTTTCAATTCACATTGAACGACATATTCATCTCACTTTGAGCGACAGTATGAAATTGAGCGACATTTTCAACTCACTTTTAACGACAGTATGAAATTGAGCGACATTTCCAACTCACTTTGAGCGACATTTTCAACTCAGTTTTGGCGACAATATCAAGTTGAGCGACATTTTCAACGCACTTTCGAGCGACAATATCAAGTTGTACGACATTTTCAACTATATACTTAAGCATTTTTCGACAATTTTATACATACAGTGTGATTATAGAAACTAAAAACGATAATTATATACTCACATGTATTATTAAAATGATGGGTGAGATTGATGAGTACTTTGAGCGTAACCAAAAGGGCTTCCCTAATGACAGTCCCGGTGGACGATTTATCCGTAATATCGGTAACGGGATACAGAGGAATCTCCCCGTCGCACAATTTATACAAATTAACGAGCGTATCCAATATGGCACCGTCGTTGTATTTCAAAATATAATTTTGATTTTCTTCGTTATTATGCGTAACCTGAAACATTTATAAATTCATTTCATTTATTTTTTTTGTTTTCGTCGTTATCGTTTTCGATATTCGTTACTCACGTTTTCCAATACCCTCAAACATCTATCGACTTTTTTTAATTTGTCTAATAACGTGTCCGTCCAAGTTACCACGTAATCGGATACTTGTCGACAACATTCTCGAATCGTTTTTATGATATGTTCTAATCCGCCCAATTCTCTCAATTCCTCTTTGAACCATTCTCCGGCCCGCTTCGACGTCAGACTCAATAAAGTTTCCATCGCCAATTGGCCAACCTAAATCAATATGCAGTAGATGAATAAAGACGATAGAAATTGGGGGTAGATATCGAGTTGGGCGACATTTTAACTATTTTTGACCGACAATATCTAATTGGGCCACAATATCAAGCTGAGCGACATTTTCAACTCACTTTAAGCGACAATACCAGGTTGAGCGACATTTTCAACTCATTTAGAGTGACATCTTCAACTCAGTTTGACCGACAATATCTAATTGGGCCACAATATCAAGTTGACCGACATTTTCAACTCAGTTTGACCGACAATATCAAACTGAGCGACATTTTCAACTCACTCTGGGCGACATTTTAACTATTTTGACCGACAATATCTAATTGGGCCACAATATCAAGTTAACCGACATTTTCAGCTCAGTTTGACCGACAATATCAAGCTGAGCGACATTTTCAACTCATTTAGAGCGACATTTGCATCTCACTTTGGGCGACATTTTAACTATTTTTGACCGACAATATCTAATTGGTCTACAATATCAAGTTGACCGACATTTTCAACTTAGTTTGATCGACATTTTCAGCTCAGTTTGACCGACAATATCAAGCTGAGCGACATTTTCAACTCACTTTGAGTGACGATACCAGGTTGAGCGACATTTTCAACTCATTTAGGGTGACTTTTTCGATTCACTTTGGGCGAAAAAATCGAGGAGACATATTGAATCAGTGTATGGACATTTTGGAGTGAATAGACACTTTAACTGACTTTAAGAAACAATTTGACTCAGTTTAAGGAACATTTCAAGTTAGTTTGAACCACAATATCAAATTGAGCGACAATTCAAAGCACTTTGGGCGACAATTTCAAGCAGTTGAAAATTTTAAGGCACTTTAAAATCACTTTGAGCGATAAAATTAAGTTGCAAGTTATTCTGATTCGATTTGAGGGACATTTCAACTCACTTTGAGCGACATTTTAATTGTCTTTGATGGACAATATCAAAAGGGGCGATATTTTGTTTTACTACGGACAAAAATTTGATTTTGAACGGCTTTTAAACTCGCTTTGTGCGATAATATCAAAATGGGTAAGATTGTGACTCACTCTGGGCGAAAATTTGCAATTAGGAGGGACTTTTGACTCACTTTTGGCAACTGTTTTAATTTGGACGAGGTTTTAACTCACTTTGAGGGACATTTTATTCCCTTTGAAGCGACAATATCAAAATGAGCGATAATTTTATTCCCTTTGAGCGACAATATCAAGTTGAGCGACATTTTAATTCGCTTTGAACGACAATATCAATATGTGTGACATTTTGAGCGACATTTGATAAAAATTTAACTTTGAGTGACGTTTTGTCTTTCTTTGGGCGACAAATTTCGAAGATATAACCAAAAGAACCAGAGTTACAGAACTTTTGGCGTCACTTTTAGTACCGGGAACGATCAAAATGATTAAAATATAGAGAAAAAAACTCAATTCGCACTATATGACGATAAAAATGTTTTGGAAAACTTACCGTAATCGATTCCAAATTTAAATGCATCGCGTGTCCCTGACTTTGTATTTCGGCGCACAATTCCCTAACTTTCTGTTTGTTCTTTTCCAATTGCGCCGAACTCAAACCGCATTCGTCCAAAGCCTGCTGATAACTGACGTCCGACTCCAATAGATTCAACATCAATTCCAAACAGTCCCTATCGAGATCCATATTCAGTCTATCTTGACTTAGGACGAACATCACCGTGGCCGTACACAAACCCAAACTCTGCAACGACCGAAAAAAAATTGACGCGGCATTCGCGACATAGGTCGAATGTGTATCGGCGAACTTACTTGATTTTTCGGGGCGTCGTGCAAGGCTTTGAAAAATTTGGCGACCGTGCCGTGCGCCCTGACGTGCATCCTGAACGCCGGCGCCATACATTTCGATGCCAAAGTTATAGCCGATAAACACCTGGTGCTTATGGGATTGTTGTCTTGCAAAGCGTCCAAAATGTATTCGACGTCGTCGTTGAATTCCTGAAATTCTCCGATCTCCTGTATCTGATGCGCCTTCTTCACGTTTCTCACCACCGTGTAATACTGATTCAATAAATTGAAAGATAAATTAAAAGATGTACGACGCCAGAAGCTTCCAACTCGATATAGGAAGCATCTAGAATATTCGAGACACATGTATGCGTGATATTATCGGATTCGATTCGGTTTAGGGCATAATTTAAAGTTGGCGGACATTTTGATTTAGTTTGGTGAACAATATGAAGTCGGGCGATATTTCTAATTCATTTTGGACGAAATTTCAAATCACTTTGAGAGAAAATATCAAGTTGAGCGATATTTTCAACTCAGTTTGGGCGACATTTTCAACTCAATTTCAGCGACTATATCAAAATGTACGACATTTTCAACGCACTTTGAGCGACAATATCAAGTTAAACGACATTTCCAACACAGTGTGGGCAACAATATCAAGTAGGGAGACATTTTCAACTCAATTTGGGCAACATTAGGATGTTGCGACATTTTCAACTCAATTTGAGCGACTATATCAAGTTGTACGATATTTTCAACGCACTTTGAGCGACATTTTCAACTCAGTTTGGGCGACATTTTCAACTCAATTTGAGCGACATTTTCAACTTAGTTTGAGCGACATTTTCAACTCAATTTGAGCGACATTTTCAACTCAGTTTGAGCGACATTTTCAACTCAATTTGAGCGACTATATCAAGTTAAACGACATTTCCAACTCGCTTTGTGCGACATTTTCAACAGTTTGGGCAACAATATCAAGTAGGGAGACATTTTCAACTCAATTTGGGCAACATTAGGTGGTTGAGCGACATTTTCAACGCACTTTGAGCGACAATATCAAGTAGGGAGACATTTTCAACGTACTTTGGGTAACATTATCAGGTTGAGCGTCATTTTCAACTGACTCTGGAACACAATATCAAGTTGGGAGACATTTTCAATGCACTTTGAGCGACAATATCAAGTAGGGAGACATTTTCAACGTACTTTGGGTAACATTATCAGGTTGAGCGTCATTTTCAACTGACTCTGGAACACAATATCAAGTTGGGAGACATTTTCAATGCACTTTGAGCGACAATATCAAGTTAAGAGACATTTTCAACTCACTTTGAGCGACAATATCATGTTGGGAGACATTTTCAACTCACTTTGAGCGACAATATCAAGTTGGGAGACATTTTCAACTCACTTTTAACGACGATATCAAGTTGAGCGACATTTTCAACGTACTTTGAGCGACAATATCAAATTCAGAGATACATCAATTTGCTTTCAGCGACACTTTGAGGGACAATAACAAGCTAGGCGACATTTTCAACTCATTTTGATAGACAATATCAAATCCAGAAATATTTCAACTCATTTTGAGCGACAATTTCATTTGATGAACAATATGAGCTCGTCGCAACATTTCTAACTCGATATTTTGATATTTGGAGACGGAATAGGAAGTATCTAGAATAATCGAGACACATATAGATTCGATATATGACGTTTCGGTATATTCTGGACGTTTCTGTAAAAATGGGAAGTTCCTATAATGTTCGAGATGGATCTAGAATAGATACACCAACTAACGGTCTATTCCAAGTCGTTTCCGTTTGGAATCCGAAACGGGACACATCTAGAACATTCGAAATAGATGTAGAACGACAGATTTCTGGTAAAAATAACGCGAATATAAAATAAATGCCAATGAAATTGCCGTAAAAACGTTAAACCATATAAACGACTAACCTTATTACTTTTCAAACAACCGTCTCCGTCGATTTCTTTCTCGTCTACAATCACAGTTTCCGAATTTTCGTCTTTGAAACCGAACGTATCAGTTTCGACGTCGTCTACTTTCCCTTCGACCGTCGAGGCGCCTTCCTCTTTATCTTTTGTCGGTTCTTTATTGTCGTCGGTCCATTTGTGCTTGTACAAAGCTCGACGTTTTTTCGTCACCCCATCGCCCACTAACGTACGGCTCTTGAATATGCTGCCCTTCTTCTTGGAAATCACCAATTTAACCGGAGGCGTCGGATCCGGAGGTTTCTCCAATATTTTATCGAGTATCTCCGATTTGCGTTCCTCCAATTGATTCGCCTGCTTATAATCCGGATCCGGCAGGATCTGTTTAACCTCCAATTCCGGAGCGGTGCTATTAGAATCCGTATCCGTCGACCAATCTTCTTCTATAGCGCATTTAGTTTGACGTTCCGGTTCCGGATCTCGTTCCGCTTCCGCCGGCGCGACTTCCTGCGGCATTTCAATTTTTTCTTCGCCGTTTACTACGTCTTCTTCTTCTTCCGCATCCGGACGTTCGTCATCTTCTTCTTCCTCTTCGATCGGTCGAGGTATGTTCTCTTCTAGCGGAGCGTTTACTGCGGCCGTATCTATTTCCATGTCTTCTTCCATTTTTCCATCGATAATTTCCGGTTTATTATTGTCGGATTCGTCTTCTCTGGTCGCCTCCGTGGTGCTGGCGCTACCTTCGGGCGAATTCGCTTTTTTGTCCAATTGCACCAGCTCGTCATTCGAATACGTGTTAGTTTCTTTGGGCGAATTCGGTCTCAATAGATTATCATACATCGCCTTACGTTCCAATTCGTATTTTTCCGCCGGAATGTATTGAGGCGAAAGGTCGCTATCGTTTTTAGGGCTGGTGAATAACGAAAATTCCCCAGGTGTATCGGCGGTCGCCGGAGAACTGCTGGGATCTTGCTGCATACTACGACGAGCAGATCTCAAAAGAAACACACAATTAAAAACATATAAATCGATTGTAACAAAGTAACTACAAAGGAAAGAAGTAAAAAAATAGAGAAATGATAGTTTAGTGGAGTACGGAATACGAAGCCAGGATCCTCAATTTTTAAACACACTATATATGTTCATACCAGAGTTATGGATTAATAGTAAACACCGTCTAGAGTTAATAGAAGCAGCTCCAAGTACCGATCTAAGTCAAGTTAACAACCACATCAAGAATTGTACTAAGAACCAAACCGGAAGAAGATCTAAAGACCGTTTTCCCTCCCAATGGTACAATAATCAACTATAACGTGGAGGTACATCGTCTAGAATTAATAGAAGCAGCTCCAAGTACCGATCTAAGTCAAGTTAACAACCACATCAAGAATTGTACTAAGAACCAAACCGGAAGAAGATCTAAAGACCGTTTTCCCTCCCAATGGTACAATAATCAACTATAACGTGGAGGTACATCGTCTAGAATTAATAGAAGCAGCTCCAAGTACCGATCTAAGTCAAGTTAACAACCACATCAAGAATTGTACTAAGAACCAAACCGGAAGAAGATCTAAAGACCGTTTTCCCTCCCAATGGTACAATAATCAACTATAACGTGGAGGTACATCGTCTAGAATTAATAGAAGCAGCTCCAAGTACCGATCTAAGTCAAGTTAACAACCACATCAAGAATTGTACTAAGAACCAAACCGGAAGAAGATCTAAAGACCGTTTTCCCTCCCCATGGTACAATAATCAACTATAACGTGGAGGTACATCGTCTAGAATTAATAGAAGCAGCTCCAAGTACCGATCTAAGTCAAGTTAACAACCACATCAAGAATTGTACTAAGAACCAAACCGGAAGAAGATCTAAAGACCGTTTTCCCTCCCAATGGTACAATAATCAACTATAACGTGGAGGTACATCGTCTAGAATTAATAGAAGCAGCTCCAAGTACCGAACTGCAGCTTAATATACGTGTAAATACAAAGCAAAATTAATAATCAAATCAAATAAACCACTAAATTACTTTTTTTTATGTATAAATGATCGAAAAATATTAATATATTCCATAACTTTAAGCTAATGTATTATTAAAAAAAATTTTATCGATTTCTGAAATAAAGTTAATAGTGGCAACATGACGTAATTTAATAATGTGTGAATGTCATGAATACGATAATAATTACGAAAAAATAATGATTTATTTTTAGAATATATCGTATTATATACATTAATTCAACTTATATTTTATGTAAATTTTGTTATATCGTTAAATACGGTCCTGAACAATAATAATCTTTCATGTTTGATATCAAACGTTCTGTCAAATGTTTTCCAATATGGCGTCACGGACAAACAATGTCATTAACCCCTACGAAACGAATTTGTTTGTAATTGAGTGCGAAAATCGTTCAAATTTGACGTTTTTTTATATTACCCACTGTATAAAACGTTATTCCCAACATAATAGATTTATGACACTCTGAATTAAATACAAAATCACCTAAACTATAAAGACAAAGAATTTACAGTAAATATTTTAAATGATATTTTTTTAAGGCCTATTATTGAGAAATTTTTGATCAAACTGTTGCTTTATATGTCCGAAAACAAATTATTTTAAAATACGAAACACAAATATTCAAAAATAAACAGAAGAAAAGAAAAAAGTCATCCCAAACGTACCTTTACATAAAACACGATTTTCCAACATCGATGATTGTATATTCTCACTACACATCACGATAAAAATATTTTAAAACGAAACAAAATCAAATCAACACGAAATAACATCAAATAAACACAAAAACGACACACAACTTAAAAACACGTCTTAAAACTAGACATCAACAATCGCCATATTAGAAACTATTTATTCTAGAATAAGTTACGGCGTTGCCAATATCGAGAAAATTTAATTAATCCGTAGACGATGATTATTGGTTGAAATATTTTGATATCAAATTTTTTTGCAACGTTGCAATGTTCTAACCTCACAAAAACATCGTTTACTAAAACTAGAATAATTTACGACCTGAACTAACCTATAAATTAATGGCTTCTTTAAACGAATTAATACCACGAGTGTTAATCGAAAATATAAAATATAATTGAAGCGGTTTTTTCTATCACGAAAATTTTATCAGCATTAGAAGAACCGAAGTAGGACAAGTCTAGTTGAGTAATAGTGACAGTTGGGGGGAAAAAGTAACAAGTGGGGGGATAGGAACTAGTGGGAGCCAGAACTGTGTGAAATTAATCAGGTGAGAGAGGAAGTGATAATGTAATTTACGATTCTTTATGATAAAATGGAATTATAATAAACAATTATTAATCATGTATGAACTAACCAAATATATAAATTATTTATGTATACAGGGTAATCCAAAATTTTTTTAAAGAAAAAAAATCTTTCTTGGAAACGAAATATTGAAGCTGATCAATCGAAAACTTCTCATTGAGAAAAATTGTTAATTTTTTTTTTATTTTAAAACGTTTTTAGGTAGAAAAATGAACAGATTCCATATTTTGAGACCAAAGTCCAACATAATTCACTTTTTTGGTGGAAAAATCGATATTAGTCATCTTTTTGGTAGAAAATTACCAGTTTTCACATTTTGTTAGACCAAAATCCAATGTATTTAACATTTTAGTAGAAAAATCAACATATTTCATTTTTTCATAGAAAAATAAACAGTTTTCACCTTTTCAATTGAAAATCCAACAGATCTCACCTTTTGTGAGACAGAAATCTAACGTATTTCAACTTTTTGGTAGAAAAATCGACATCTTTCACCCTATTAATCGAAAATTCAACAGATTTCACCTTTTGTGAGAGCAAATTCAAAATATTCAACAATTTTGGCAAAAATATCAACATCTTTCATCCTTTTAATAGACAATTCAACAGATTTTACCTTTTAAGAGACCGAAATCTAAAGATTTCACCTTTTTGATAGAAAAATGACCAGTTTCCACCTTTTTCAAGACCAAATTCAATATATTCCACCTTTAAGACAGAAAAATCAACATATTTCATAGACAAATAACCAGTTTTTACTTTTGTGACACCAAATCCAATATATTTCAGATTTATTGTAAAAAAATTAACATATTTCACCTTTTTGATGATGAAACCAACAAATTTCGACTATTAGGTGGGAAAAATCGACATACTTCACCTTTCAACCATTTTGATGCAAAGAATCAACATTTTTAATCTTTGTGATATAAGAAATTCAACAGAATTGTCCTTTTGAATAAGAAAACTAACATATTTCATCTTTTTAACTGAAAATTCCACAGATTTCACCTTTTGTGAAACCAAAATCCAACATATTCACCTTTTTTGTGAAAAAATTCGACATATTTTTCACATTTTTAACAAAAAACTAATGGATTTCACCTTTTTTATAGAAAAAGATGATCTTACTCCACCTTTTTGACAAAGACATGAACATATTTCATAAAGACCTACATAATTCACCTTTTTAATAAAAAAATAAAACAAGATTTTCCCTTTTCGCTAAAAAATCAACAAATTTCACCCATTTCACAAAAACAATCAACATATTTCACCTTTTGTAATATAAATCCAATCCCACGAATCAATTTTAGAGGTAAATTGATTTCTGTGACACGCCCTGAATATAAAAATAGGAAATCAACATATACTTAACACTTTTTATGCATGTAAGGCCCATTTAAATGAAATTATTCACCTTTTAGCAAGTTAAAACAATAATAAGGTCAAAGTTTTTTAAATGGTAGTGAAAAAATGTGAAAATTTATATAGCGGTAGCAGGAAACATTTTGGATACAGGTAGAATTAAAAAATTTAATTGAAACACCATTCTTTTTATATAAAAATTACCTGGTAATCCTACAATTGGTTGGTCTAGAAGTCTCCCTGAGAGCCCTAGGACTCGCCGCATTGGAAGTACTAGGAGTACTAGAAGGCGTTGGGGTACTTTCTGATTCGTCTGAATCATTCAACAACTGGCTCTTCCCTCTACATATCCGTAATACTATCGGCGGTTTAGTAGCTTCTGTATTTTTACTTTTATTTACATTTGAACTCAAAACAGTCTTTTCTGTCGTACCTGTACTATTACTGAAACCGTAAAAACATGTAATCATTTATAAAAATCGCGATTTTTGTTACTAACCTGCTTTTAGAAGAGAAAAATTTTCTAGGAGACGAGGCTCCTGTATTTCTGTCACTCGGCTCGTAAATACGCGCTTTTTTGGGGGCAGAATGATTTGAAGCGGATTTTGAATAAGAGGGACTCAAATCGGGGGGTTCCGTATTCCTACTTTTAAAAAACTTTTTTGGTTTCGGTGCTGTATCCGCAGCGGATTTAGCATCGTTTTGTATACCTAAATAATTTCAATTTAACATAAAATTGTCAACAAAATCGTAAAATACTAAACTAAATATAATAAATTTAAAAGAATTGTACGTAATTTAGTAAATACTAACCGTTAACAGTGCGTATAGAAGTAAATGAGGTTATACCCCATTTTCCAACGGTAGCCGCTGATCGAGCTGCCGAAGGTCTATTGCTATTTTCTTTAAATAAGTTATCAAAGTGAAAACTGGCATGGGATCCACCACCACGACGATATTTACCATATCCTCTAGACATTTTTATTTCACGTAAAAATCGTCACATAACTATGTCCACAACACTCATCACGATCCATTATAAACTATTTAATTTTAAAAATTTTAAATTGTTCAATAAAAACATTGTTTTAACACTAAAACGGAACATAAGTGAGGATTTTAAAAATTGATTGTAAAATCGCCATTTTTTGGTCCAACATTCAACTAGAAATTTATGATCATAAGTGTTCACTTCGTTTAATGGCGATAACTTGGTAACATGCTCTATATAGGAATGTATAATTATGTATAACTGATATAATGTTTTGAAAGTTAATAAAAATTATTTTTCACTTGTCAAATAGTATATTTTCACATTCATAAACACGCCAGTAAATAACAACTACGATTATACTACGATTTTACATTGTTGCCAATGCCGTAACTAATCGAAATAATTTTTCAGTTATACAATATTTTAGATCAATTTTATGAGAAGAAAATTGTATTATTCCTCGAAAAATCGCTTTTGTTCTTATCTATTACAATTATATAGAATCAATTACTCTTTACGTTAAATATAAGTCATATATTGTTTATATTTAAATATGTCAACTAAGCATAGTTTAAATGCTACGGTTTGACCTTGGTGTGAATTAGGTCGTTCTCCGAGAAACTTGTCAAATGTCAATAGAAACAGGCAATTTTTCGGAACTTAATCAATATTTTTTTACATTTGCATCGAAAACAGGTAAAATTAATTAGAGTATAACAATAATAATTCTCTTTAAAATCGTCATTCACAGGTTATTACGACTTTTTATACTTTTTAGTTTTTCAACGTAATGTGTTAACTCGCGAATAATTGTTCACTAAGTATTTTCGAATAAATAGACTTTATTAAACTTAAAAAACATGAAATATAGTGGAAAAATTAATGCAGGCAACTAAAATTATAAAAATATTTTAAATTAGAAATTTCCACCGTAAATTGAACGCGATATTATCATCTTTCATCAGGTGATAAGTGATGTGTCTAATCCAGGATCATTGCTTGAAATTTTCACATTCAGAGGTTACTTTTTAATGTCACTGCGTATGTAATTATTTTATTTACATTAAAATTTGTAGTTTTTCATATACTGTTTACAGTTTCTTTTGTATCTACAAGATTCAAAATTTTATTAGAGCTTATCGTATTTTTTTAACCATTTAGTTTTTTGTATAATTAAATAGCAGTAAATTTGTTAATTTCATAGTAGTTATATATGTGATGAAGTTTTAGAAATTTGGGTATTATGCAGTTTATTTAAATAACAAAATAATTCAATTTAATTAAATCTCATCATCCACATTCTTCATCATAAAATTTTCAAAAATTGAAAAATGGAGCAGTTTTTGATAATTTTATTGCAATTATGTTAAATCAAGTGAGCACTTCATAAACGAGATTGAATAATTTCAAAAAATTGTTTTGAATAAAGGTAAATCCTATTTTTGAAAGTTTACTTTTATTTTACCTATAATTAGATCATATAAGACCATAGTAGATCATGCATTCAGTTAAATGCTCTCTATAAATCAATAAAATCATTTTTTGTTGTGTTTTAAATAAGAATCGACGATATTAGAGGTAATGTGATAAGTTTCTTTTGGTGATTGGAAAAAACCATATTAAAAATAAAAAAAGCATTTTTAACAAAATAAATTTATTAAATATGAAAATTTAGTTAAATCATGACATCGTATTAGTAGAATCGCCGCTTTTGATTGCATTTTCGTTGTATTTTTCCATTTTCTTTTGTTCTTCTTCCAAACTCTTTTTACTGAACATCTTAAATTTGAAATTTTGCAAAAATCTCAATTCTCCATTCCATTTTTTCAAATTTTCCAACTGTATAGGATCCAATAAGTTAGGTAATTCTGAAAATAAATATTAAGAGGTACAAAAATCGAAGCATAAAAGTCTCACCGATTCCGCAAGTGTTGAAGTCTTCAAACTCCCTTTTGATGGTCATTTTGATGATGTCTTCTCTATTAGCATGCTGCCGATTTTTTCTGTTACCTATCGAATGTTTGATTCTAATTTGTTCCAATTCTTCGTCGAATCTTGCTAAATACTTAAGAATTAAACTCAATAGTGTATTAGCACTACACATCACACAATCAGGATCTAAATTATCTCGAAACCACGCACATTTTTCACCTTGTAGATTAAGTTTCAAATTTGTGGAAAATTTACTTTTATCTCGGTTTTTTTGCCTGAAATATAAATTTTATTTAAAACGCAAAGAACGTGTTTTCAAGTTACTTGTGTATTTGTTTGGCTAAAGTCTTCGTTTTTCTACTATTTGGATGTTTTAGTTGTTGGATTTGCTTCACTTTTGGCTACAATAAAAAATGAAAATATATTTATTTTAATAAATTAATATCTTTTACCATTTTAATACTAAAAGTTTACAAAATAGGTTAACTTCTTATTCTATTTCAGTACGTGTTAATATTAAAATTCATTTATAGAATAATTGACAGATGGCAGTTTGACGTTTTTTTAAAGACAATTTGTGTAATCTATTCGTATAGATATATGGACACACAACAATAAAATAATCGAAAACGAAAAAACTCGTATAAAGATGCAGTTTTTAATAGTAATTTTTTCATTTTATGTTAAACAACCAATGTTCTAAAGATTATAGATCTATTACCTAATCTTCTTTTTTATCTAAGACACTTGACGTTTGTATAAAATATAATTTATGTAATATACTATTCTTTTATATTTAAAACAAAATTGTGAAGGCTCATAATAATGATAAATATGAATTCGTTATTCATTTGGAAAAATTAATCAGTTTGAAAACATTATCATTGAATGCTTTCATTGCTGGATATTCTATACTTTGGTTGTAGCCAATGGAAAAAGAAGAAACTTTGACATAAAGACGGATGTCAATTATTTAGATTTTGTTTACAAAAATGAAATTCGATAAAATTTGTAGGACTTGCTTACTAGAAAAAGCTCAATTAAGACCTTTATTTGAAGGTTGTATCTCTAATATGCTTATGTCTTGCGCTCCGATTCAAGTAATATTAAAAAAAATAAAATGATTGATTCATAATTTTAAAAGAACTTTTATAGGTTATACAAGGAGATGGTCTACCAAACCAGATTTGTACTCAATGTTTACAAACTGTAAATAAATCTTATACGTTTAAACAATTATGTGAAAAATCCGATATGACTTTACGTAGTTACTTAAATATTAATTATTCATTACAACCGGAAAATATAATAAATGAGGTTAAAAGTGATTTGTTTAGTTCGAGTGAAGTGCTACAACAGAGTTCGATATTTCAAGATATTTTCAACGACGCCACTACGCATTCTTTAGTAGAAACATTCACAAATCAAAATGTTAACAACGATTTAGCTGAAACTATGCAAAGTCTACAAACTATAGCCGAGCAATGTTTACCTGATTCATGGGAAAGTGACGGGAATATAGTACCGTGTAATTCAAACGAAGCTACTGATCATTTCACTTTAGGCCCGATGTATAAGTGTCAGTTTTGTGAGAATATATACAAAGGTTAGTAAAAAATGATTGTAAATGAGTTTGATAATTATAGGAGTTTGTTTGAGTAGACGAATGGTCGTTATCTGAGCATCTTAAGCATCATACAACACAAAATGAATATTTCTGTAACATGTGTAGTAAAATTTATAATAATTCCGAAGAGTTGAATAAACACATCATGGAACATACGTTTGTTCAAAATCAAAAAGTTCTTTTAGATCATTCGAAGGAAGTTTACAAAAACGTCAAGTGTGATGTAAGTAAATTCTAAACTTATAATTTTTCGCTATTTTTTCTCAATATCTTGTAAATATGAGTATTTTATTTAAATTTTGAACCAATTCTGATGTTTCTAATAAAAAGTAAGGTTAGATAAACAGTTGCATTAAGTTGGGTTTATCCTTTTTTTTTCTTGTAACTTGTTCTTTACCTATATAATTATGAAGTTACTTGAATTTTATATAAAAAATTATAATAAAAGTTGTGTTTAAACTATCCAAAACTATTTTTTTTGTGGAACCATCCAATGTATGGGGAAATTGCGTGTATGGTATTTGACATTGTTTTTTAGATTTGCGATCGGGATTTTACAGATTCCAAATTCCTGAAAAAACATTTGAAAGATATTCACTTTATCGAATCGGTCCCAATTACGCATATAGAGAAAAAATTCGAATGCAGGATATGCGGAAAAAGGTAGTTTTTGTTTTTTTTTGGTATTTTCACGATATTTATAAACAAATTCTAGGTATAAATATAATAAACAATTATTAGGACATATGCGACTTCATACGGGCGAAAGACCTTTAACTTGTGACGTTTGCGGAAAAAATTTTGCACTTTCTTCTTCTTTACACAAACACAAAATGCTCCATAACGCTGAAAAAAAATTCTTGTGTAGCATATGTAATAAGAAATTCAGTCAGTCTTCTCATCTTAACGAGCATATTAGGAAACACGCCGGTTAGTCATTATTTTTTTCGAAATTACAATTACAAATCAAAATTCGTTATTTTAGGACAAAAACCGCACGTTTGTAACGTTTGCGGTAAAAGTTTTACCCAAAATTCGAAATTAGTTGTTCACACAAGAACTCACACCGGTATTAAACCATACAACTGTAATTTTTGCGAAATGTCCTTTGCTAGTAAGTAGATTCCTGAAAATATTTTTTTTTTCAAAACTAACAATTTTTTTATCCATCCGAGGTAATTCCCAATTGAAAAAACATCGATTAATACACACAGGGGAAAAACCGTATCCATGTTGGCAGTGTGGGAAATCCTTTCGCCGAAAAGAAACTAGAGATACGCACGTTCGGTACCACACTGGCGAACGTCCCTATAATTGTCAAGTTTGCTCTAAAAAATATATAGCCGCTAGTCATTTGAGGGTATGACGTACTGCAACATCGATATTTTTCATCTAAATTCTCATTTTTAGGAACATATGAAAACTCACAGTAACAGAAAATACGAATGCGTTATTTGTTTGCAAAAATTTTCAGATTCGAAAACGTTAAAAAGTCACGTGAAGATTCATGCACAAAACGCAACTATCGTCTCATGTTGAACAATGTCATTCTTAATAAAATACTTTTCCTTTATCTATGTGTCTCTATTTCAACTAAAAATTCTGTGATTTCTAATATAACAATACTCGAAATGTAATTCTGTGGTTTAAATTACTTTTAAATGAATATATATGTTGTAAAGACCACAGATATAAACGAGAAACTTTTTTATGTAAGACAATTGACATTTGATTATAAAAATGTTTAGATTCAAAAACGTTAAAAAATCTTGTATTTCTGTCAACTTATGGTAAACAATGAAGTTATTGATAAAATATCCTCATTAATTTTATTTATTTATATATAACTTTCTCAATAATATACAGTTCATAAAACAATATGTACTACGTTCGTTCTAAGCACCACAGAATTAATACAATTATATACCATAGAATTTATACGGGAATCTATTTTTTTATCTAATACAGGTGATGTTTACTGAAAAAACGTCGAGTAGTTGAAACATTGTTGGTTATATTAAATTAAATAATATCAATAGCTCTATTTCATAAATGTATTTGTTTATATTTTACAAATTTATTTTATAATCACGAATATAGAGTATAGTTTTATGTTCACACTTGGTACAAAAAATATTTTAAACAGATGTAACTCTATGATATTGATGATTTGACAACTGACAAGTAAAAGTGTCAATACAAATAATTTTATTGTTTGGTTAGACTTTATAAGTCATTTGGAATGCTAATAAAAAAAGGATTCTTAATCTCGGCAATATATTTAAGGTGAGTTTTGAAAACCATATCTCCTAATACAATTGAAAATTGTATATTTCAGTTTTATTCGAAGATTTTCCGTATTAGCTACGAAAGAAATGTCTGGAGAATTATCTTCTTCCAACAAAACATTCTCGTATACAAGCGGTGAACATTCCGTTGCTTACGTTACAGCTCCAAACGAGGAAGTAGCCAAAAAATTAGCTAACGGTATAGTCAAAAATAAACTAGCCGCTTGCGTTAATATTATACCGAAAATAATTTCCATATACGAATGGGAAGACAAGATCAACGAAGAACCTGAAGTTTTGATGATGATTAAAACTAGAACTTCGAAAATCGGGAATTTAACTGAATACGTTAAAACCAATCATCCTTATACAGTTTGTGAGGTTATTTCTTTACCTATCCAAAACGGAAACCAGGACTACTTGAAGTGGATAAATGATGTAGTTCCTAGTGTTTAAAATGTTATTAATTTTTTTGTGATCTGAATTTATCAATAAAATGAATTTTCTTTATTATTTCATATTTTAAGTGACATTGTGAGTGGTATTTATACAGGAAAACTTTTTGTGAGTATTAAAATGTTAATTTATTTATCTAACGAGTTTAATGCATGAAAAGTTTGCTTCTCTACCTAAAGTATTAATGCAATAATCATTAAAATGAAATTTGTTGATTTATTTCTCAAGAAAATGACGATTTCATGTAAAAAATGAAGCTAGTTCAGTATCGTTATTTTTACATTGAAGAATATTGTAATTTGTGGTTTTGTAGGATTTATTAATTAATTTATATATTAAGAATTAAAATTGTCGAAAACTTAATTTTCTGTTGTTAAAGGTAAATATAACCTCATTTTATTATAATCTTTTTAATTTCGAGCTTGGCAATGTTGTTGTAGAATGACATATGACAGTTTTTATAATGAAATTATTTGAAACATTTTTATTTTATGATCAAATTATACTATATAAAAAAAGAGAATTAGTGTTAAAATTTTCAATTTTCGTTTTCATAAATTAAACTTGATTTAATATTTTATGTATTTCTTTAAAAAAATGATTTAATTCTAAATTTACTAGATACTTACCGCCATCTTGTGTTTCTACCCGTGACGTTGGAACTACGTCATCAAATAACCTCTATTAAAATGTCATTATATGCGCGTGAACCCGGTTTTAATCCCAAAGGAACGGTTCGTGTAGGTGTGGTTTTAAATGAAAATAGTTTTCATAAAATACAAAATTTATTATTACAAAATATATTCGTTATTTTTTTAATCAAAGAACTGCAGTAACAATAAATTTGCACCGGGGAGTTTTTGACGCAATAGGAAGTCGGCGCGTAACGATCTAACCTATTTATTTCGTTAAGCGACATTTCAAAATCAGATCCAAAAAAATTAACTTTAATAGTAGCCTCGAAATGAGCTTCTGGTCTCGTTACAATACTGATTAAATAATTTATTTCGACGTCCTGTTCCAAAATCAACTCTTTGACGTTCGATATTTTTTCTAACCTATAAATAGCGCATTTGTTCGATAGATAACCATAAGATTGGATTAATTTATTAAGTTGGTCGATGAAAAAATTCGCTAATACTTCGACGATAGGTAGGGATTTGTCGATTTTTACGTAATTCGAACAGCTGCAATAATGTTCAGGAATTCCGGCGTCCTTACAAGTCCTTTCCGGAGATACTGGTTTAAATAGAGATTGGCATTTGGGACAACCTTCGGGTTGGCTAATTACGTAATTGGGATTGTTTTGAGATAGGACGTCCTGTAGACTCATATAAACGTCGTAAGGCGACGTTAATTTATCAGTGTTGCTTAAAAGATTTTGATATTTTTCGGGATATAATTTACTGAAACAATAATTCATATCAAAAAAATTTGGCAACGTTGTAACTACGGAAAATAGAAAAATGTGACGTACAGGAAACCGCCATGATGGTTGGAAGCGCATTGCGTCACCGTTCATGAAACGTCGGATCGCACATGCTTTCATATCAAGGCGACGTTGCCAGATATACTGATAATTCAGTAAATCTTCTGATTTTGACTCTAAACTCTCACGGCGTTCTTTTATACAGGGCGATTCGTGTATGCAAAAAGTTATCAATAACGAAAGTAGAATTTTTGAAATATTTTTTACTAAAAAATGAAATTTCAATACGATTTTGAAAAAATATCTTACTATAAAAAATTATTTCAACATAAATATTTATTCACGGAAGATAAAATAATTTTTATATCATAAAACTTGGCAACGTTGTATCTTATTCTATCAAAAATGAAATTGCAAAATACAGGAAACTGCCATGATGATTAGAAGCGCATCACGTCACCGTTCATGAAACGTCGGATCAAACGTTCTTATCGTATAAAAGCGATGGCGCCAGATCTACTGATGTTTCAGTAAATCTTCTGATTTCAACTCGAAACTCTTAATTATATTTGTTGTCTTACGGCGTTTTTGTATACAGGGCGATTCGTATGCAAAAAGTTATCAAAAACGAAAAGTCGAATTTTTCATTAAAAAATTAAATTTCCACATTATTTCCAAAAACATCTGTATGAAAAATTATTTCAGTGATATCGAAACTTGTACAAGTATAAGAAATAAAATATATAATAAAACTTGGCAACGTTGTATTTTTATTTACCAATCAAGAAACAGGAATACGTCAGCATCAAATGAAACGAGTGACGTCACCGTTCAAGAAACGTCGGACCATATGATGCGACGTCGCCAGATCAACTTTTCTCTCACAAAATTTCCAGATTTTACTTGAAACTTACCGTAATCTACGAGGTATCCATATATAGAAAAACGGCAACCTCTCTTCCAACCAACCGTTTTCCGTTAACCTTATTTTTCCGAAGCGAAAACCGTGATCGCTGAAAAATATCATAACAGTGTTGTCGAGATAATTATTCGAATATAATTTTTTAAAATATCTTTCGAAATCTTCATCCATCGAACTAGGACAATTTACGTCTTCGTGACTAAAAGCGTTCATCCAAAACAAACCGAAACCTACAACGCAATTATCAAAATTCACTTTCCTAAATTAGAACGAAAAAAAAATATAAATTAATTTCCTCAAGACGGCCCTGTACTAATACACCGAACCGCAACAGATGTTCGCAGCCATATTGTGAATAGTGTTGTCATGACAACGTAAATACGCGCGTAATTTGACATACTAACCAATATGGCGACCAAAAGAAAAATACCAGTAAATTTTTTTCAAACATTTTCATCTATTTATTCCTAAATATTCAAAAAAAATGTCTTATTTACAAATAGTATAAAATGACTATAAATATAATTTAAAAAAATAAATAAATGTACTGGTAGATTTGATGACGTATTACGATAAACAAGTGCGCCACTGGTATCACCCTAGTTTCGTGGCAAGTAATGTACTTGAAAGTGTTATCATATTTATTTCTTAGAAAACCACTCAAAATACCATTGGTTTTTATCAATAGATAATATTCCCATTTCCACCTGTTCGCGATTAACATTTAAATAAAAAAAATTAGATAACAAGTAAATTTTAAACGGCGAAACGTTAAAGTTAAAATTCTAGTCGAAATTATGACACGCCCTGTACGTTGTTAAACAATGGGAGCAGTCGATTTCTTATAGCCATTATTGAGGCCTCTTTAAGTAGTGGGAGTGTATATAGTTGAATATCTATAAATAGATATTTGATTTAAGACGTAGAGAATTTAAAAAATACACTGAGATAAATACATTATTAATTTTAACGTACACTTGAAGTAAATTTTTTTCGCTTACCTGGTGTTTTTCCATTGATCGTATCCAAAAAATCCGTCACCAAATTTTGCATTCTGACGCCGGTTTTTTCCGGACCGGTACAATGGGCCCTAAGGCACATATATTTGGCGGGTAAATCGTTAGCTGTCAAAAAATAAGGGCGGAAGTAATAGTCGGTTGGGGGTTGTTTGAAACCGGCTTTATTGAAATTAAACGTTCCTACGACAAAGGAAAAATATATAGAGCGTACCAAAAATGTTCTTCATTCATTATACAGGGGTTATCGAAAATGTTTAACGATAAAATCAATCACAGATATTTGAATGACGTGTTAGTCAATTATACACAGGGTTTAATAAAAACGTTATCATACAGGGCGAAAGTGTTCGTTTATTGTACAGGGTGAGATGAAAACGTCCCATGATTATACAGGGTGTCATAAAAACGTTAATAAATTATACAGACGTTTATTGATTATACAAAAGGCGTAAATTATACAGGGTATAATAGAAACGTTCATGGTCAAAAGAAACGACAGAAATTTGAAAATCGTTGAAAAAATATATTTTTTATTATACGGGGTATGATGAAAACTTTCGTTGACTGTACAAGGTATGATGAAAAGTCCCTTTATTATACAGGGTGTCATGAAAATGTTAATAAATTATACAGAGACGTTTATTGATTATACAACAGGCGTAAATTATACAGGGTATAATAGAAACGTTCATGGTCAAAAGAAACGACAAAAATTTGAAAATCGCAGAAAAAATATATTTTTTATTATACGGGGTATGATGAAAACGTTCGTTGACTGTACAAGGTATGATGAAAAGTCCTTTATTATACAGGGTGTCATGAAAATGTTAATAAATTATATAGAGACGTTTATTGATTATACAACAGGCGTAAATTATACAGGGTATAATAGAAACGTTCATGGTCAAAAGAAACGACAAAAATTTGAAAATCGCAGAAAAAATATATTTTTTATTATACGGGGTATGATGAAAACGTTCGTTGACTGTACAAGGTATGATGAAAAGTCCTTTATTATACAGGGTGTCATGAAAATGTTAATAAATTATATAGAGACGTTTATTGATTATACAACAGGCGTAAATTATACAGGGTATAATAGAAACGTTCATGGTCAAAAGAAACGACAGAAATTTGAAAATCGTTGAAAAAATATATTTTTTATTATACGGGGTATGATGAAAACGTTCGTTGACTGTACAAGGTATGATGAAAAGTCCCTTTATTATACAGGGTGTCATGAAAATGTTAATAAATTATACAGAGACGTTTATTGATTATACAACAGGCATAAATTATACAGGGTATAATAGAAACGTTCATGGTCAAAAGAAACGACAGAAATTTGAAAATCGTTGGAAAAATATATTTTTTATTATACGGGGTATGATGAAAACGTTCGTTGACTGTACAAGGTATGATGAAAAGTCCTTTATTATACAGGGTGTCATGAAAATGTTAATAAATTATATAGAGACGTTTATTGATTATACAACAGACGTGAATTATACAGGGTAAAATAAAAACTTTCATTGTAAAAAATACGACTAATATGAGGAAAAATATATTTTTAATTATACGGGGTAGGACGATTATACCTTTTCCTCATTATATATTTTATAATGGAAGTTATTGATGTTAAAAGTGGATTATAAAACGGAATTTAAAGAGAGAGGTGAATTTTTTAAACAAAAATTACTTTTTGAAAGTCTCATTTTCAGATGTAAGGACGTGTGTTGCTTGAAAATATCAACAAATGATTCAATACATTTTCGTTATCTCTAACTTATCGGTAGTTGAACAACGCCCAATGAAGCACGATAAGAAAAAAGAAGAAATAAAAACTTCGGCACCTTTATTGACACAGAAACTTGTTCATATATTGCAGTAAAATAAAGTGATACCGATATTATAGTGTGTTAATAAAATAAAATTGGAGAAATTTTAAAATAACAAAATCGAATTAGGGTATATGGAAGACGAAACTGAGGTTTTTATTTTTTTTTCGATACTTTCTTGTAGTTTGACACATTTCAATAAATTTCACAAAATTTAATTCAATTTACTCCTGATACACGCCGCCACTGGGTTACTCGAATTCAGCCGAACAACTTGTTGATTCCACCACGAGAAACGCGAAACCAGTTTTAAGGAAAAAAAAATATTTTCTATGTCAACAGACAATAAACACGGAGTTTTTTTCTAGAAAAACTTTGTTCTTTATTGATATAATTAGAAAAAAATTATTTAATTTGATACATTTTCATTAATTTTTTCAAATTGATCTAGTTTACGATCCCCTAATACGCCGCCAATGGGATAATCAAATTCGGCCGATCAACTTGTTCATTCCACCACGGAAACCGCAAAATGTGTTTTAGTTAGAAAAAGTTATTTTTTATAAACAAACAATTAGCAGGGACGTTTTTTAATAAAAAAATTCATGATTCTGTTAATTAAGTAAATTTTTTTATTAAATTTGAAAAACTTTCATCAATTGTACAGTATTAAATCCAGTTTACGAACCTCTAATACGCCGCTACTGAGTTATAAGAATTCGGCCGATCAACTTGTTGATTCCACCACGGAAATTACAAAACGTGTTTTGGTGAGAAAAGATATTTTTTAAAAACAAACAATTAGCAGGGACGTTTTTTAATAAAAAAATTCATGATTCTGTTAATTAAGTAAAATTTTTTAATAAATTTGATACATTTTCATCAATTGTTCAGTATTAGAACCAATTTACGAATCCCTAATACGCCGCTACTGGGTTATAAGAATTCGGCCGATCAACTTGTTGATTCCACCACGGAAACCGCAAAATGTGTTTTAGTTAGAAAAAGTTATTTTTTATAAACAAACAATTAGCAGGGACGTTTTTTAATAAAAAAATTCATGATTCTGTTAATTAAGTAAATTTTTTTATTAAATTTGAAAAACTTTCATCAATTGTACAGTATTAAATCCAGTTTACGAACCTCTAATACGCCGCTACTGAGTTATAAGAATTCGGCCCTTCAACTTGTTGATTCCACCACGGAAATTACAAAACGTGTTTTAGTGAGAAAAGATATTTTTTAAAAACAAACAATTAGCAGGGACGTTTTTTAATAAAAAAATTCATGATTCTGTTAATTAAGTAAATTTTTTTAATAAATTTGATACATTTTCATCAATTGTTCAGTATTAGAACCAATTTATGAACCCCTAATACGCCGCTACTGTGTTATAAGAATTCGGCCGATCAACTTGTTGATTCCACCACGGAAACCGCAAAATGTGTTTTAGTTAGAAAAAGTTATTTTTTATAAACAAACAATTAACAGGGACGTTTTTTAATAAAAAAATTCATGATTCTGTTAATTAAGTAAATTTTTTTATTAAATTTGAAAAACTTTCATCAATTGTACAGTATTAAATCCAGTTTACGAACCTCTAATACGCCGCTACTGAGTTATAAGAATTCGGCCCTTCAACTTGTTGATTCCACCACCGAAATTACAAAACGTGTTTTGGTGAGAAAAGATATTTTTTAATAACAAACAATTAGCAGGGACGTTTTTTATTAAAAAAATTCATGATTCTGTTAATTAAGTAAATTTTTTTAATAAATTTGATACATTTTCATCAATTGTTCAGTATTAGAACCAATTTATGAACCCCTAATACGCCGCTACTGTGTTATAAGAATTCGGCCGATCAACTTGTTGATTCCACCACGGAAACCGCAAAATGTGTTTTAGTTAGAAAAAGTTATTTTTTATAAACAAACAATTAACAGGGACGTTTTTTAATAAAAAAATTCATGATTCTGTTAATTAAGTAAATTTTTTTATTAAATTTGAAAAACTTTCATCAATTGTACAGTATTAAATCCAGTTTACGAACCTCTAATACGCCGCTACTGAGTTATAAGAATTCGGCCCTTCAACTTGTTGATTCGACCACGGAAAATGCAAAAATTGTTTTACTTAGAAAAAATTATTTTTTATAAACAAATAATTAGCAGGGACGTTTTTTCATAAAGAAAAATTATGAATCTGTTAATTAGGAAAATTTTTGATTAAAATTGTTACATTTTCATCAATTGTACAGTATTAAATCCAATTTACGAACCCCTAATACGCCGCTACTGGGTTATAAGAATTCGGCCGATCAGCTTGTTGATTCCACCACGGAAATTACAAAACGTGTTTTGGTGAGAAAAGATAATTTCGTTTTTTTAGAAAAAAACTAATAATTCGGTTAATCAAGGAAATTTTTTCATTAAATCTGATACATTTTCATCAATTGTACAGTATTAAATTAATTTTTTATCAGAAGTACTCGAAAAAATCAATAACCTCTTTTTTGTTATCAGCAACTTATCAGGAATTCAATATCACCCTGTGAAAAGCGATAAGAAGAAGACGAAAAAAAAAAACGTCAACGCGTAGTGATACAAACAGAATTCCTCTACGTTCTATTAAAAAAAATATACAGTATGTTCGTAAAATAACGCGAAATTTTTATAAATCTTACCTATAGTCGGTGTATCCTCGGCGTAGGCGGTACTATAATTATTTTCTTTAAAAGTTTTCCATATAAAATTGCAATTTTCCAATTTTTCCGTTCGGTAAGGACTACAATTTTGTAAACCGTCGTTTTCTTGCAAAGAAAACCTCACCCCGGCTAGAACGGCGATCAAATTCGGAAAAGTATTATCCTCCACTTTATTATACCCTTTCAATTTGATCCACCCCGTATTTTCTAATAAACGATGCGTCTTCGGCATCGTTCGTAACAGGTTCGTCATAGATACACCGTCGATTCCAATTAGAACAACGTTGGGATCGTCGAAATTCGGCGCTCGGTTCGTTGGCGGTCGTAAGATGGCGTGGACGTTCTCGTAAACGGTGTAAAAAGAATTTTTACATTTCACTTTCACCACTTCACTGTATAAATTTACGGAATCTTCGAAATATGTACATTCTGAAAAACTAAATCGGTATTAAGTTAATCCCGTTGACCGCGCCATGTCGGGGTCAAAAAAAAATCATTTAAGTGCCTGTATGACTCGAGTTAAACTAATAAATCGATAAAAATAAAAATATCGTAAAATTTATTATATTTACCTGAGATTATCGTCTGGGTTGGCTCCTACTGGATTTCTATCGACATTTATATAACAGCAATTTATATCGAATGAGCTGTAATCGTAAATTAGCGATTTGTTTATATTTAAACTAATTTCGTTACCGTTTCGATTAACGTAAGTTAATAAATGTTTATCACTGCACGATAATGGATTTAAGTGATACAAAAATTCCATAATTTCGTCGCTAAAAGCGTCCATATTTTCAATTTTACATCCTGTCGTATTTATCACGTACGGATCTGCAATAAAGGAAAATATTTCCTCTGTATATATATATATAGTAAATGAATCACGTGTGGCAACAATGTAATTTACGTTTTAAAACAAAATTAAACAGTAGTTTAATAAAAAAAATAAAAAATACGATCTAGTTTCTAAACCCTGACACGACGCCACTGGGTTATTAGAATTGTATCTGGCAACTTGTTGATTCCACCAAAAGAGCATCGAAATTAATTATTGAGAATTGACTTTTTCAATTTGAATTTTCACAAGAAATGTCGTTTTTAAGATTATTTAGATCTGATATTGCTTTTCCGAGTTTATTTAGGACACAATAGGCTTTTCCAGATTCAATTTTATCGACAAATATCTTTTTCAAAGTTATTTAGGACACAAGTGACTTTTCTAAACTTATTTTGGACACAAATAGCTTTTCCAGGTTTATTGTAGACAAAAATTGTTTTTCCAAATTTGTTTAAGACAGAGTTGGCTTTTCCAATATAAATTTTTTCAAGAATTGTCATTTTTGGACCCCAGCGGCTTTTCCAAATTTGTTTAGGACAGAAATGGCTTTTCCAATTTGACTTTACTCAAAAATTGTCATTTTTAAGGTTATTTACGACAGAAATGGCCTTTCCAATTTGGATTTTCTCAAAAATTGTCGTTTTCAAGGTTATTAACGACAAAAATGTTTTTATCCAGATTATTTAGGACAGAAATGGCTTTTCCAATATGAATTTTCTCAAGAATTGTTATTTTTGAGGTTATTTACGACACAAATGGCCTTTCCAATTTGGATTTTCTCAAAAATTGTCATTTTTAAGGTTATTTACAACAGAAATGGCTTTTCCAAATTTTTTTAGGTCAGAAATGGCTTTTCCAATTTGAATTTTCTCAAAAATTGTCGTTTTCAAGGTTATTAACGACAAAAATGTTTTTATCTAGATTATTTAGGACAGAAATGGCTTTTCCAATATGAATTTTCTCAAGAATTGTCATTTTTGAGGTTATTCACGACAGAAATGTCCTTTCCAATTTGAATTTTCTCAAAAATTGTCATTTTTAAGGTTATTTACGACAGAAATGGCCTTTCCAATTTGGATTTTCTCAAAAATTGTCATTTTTAAGGTTATTTACGACAGAAATGGCCTTTCCAATTTGGATTTTCTCAAAAATTGTCATTTTTAAGGTTATTTACGACAGAAATGGCCTTTCCAATTTGGATTTTCTCAAAAATTGTCATTTTTAAGGTTATTTACGACAGAAATGGCCTTTCCAATTTGGATTTTCTCAAAAATTGTCGTTTTCAAGGTTATTAACGACAAAAATGTTTTTATCCAGATTATTTAGGACAGAAATGGCTTTTCCAATATGAATTTTCTCAAGAATTGTTATTTTTGAGGTTATTTACGACACAAATGGCCTTTCCAATTTGGATTTTCTCAAAAATTGTCATTTTTAAGGTTATTTACAACAGAAATGGCTTTTCCAAATTTTTTTAGGACAGAAATGGCTTTTCCAATTTGAATTTTCTCAAAAATTGTCGTTTTCAAGGTTATTAACGACAAAAATGTTTTTATCCAGATTATTTAGGACAGAAATGGCTTTTCCAATTTAAATTTTCTAAAAAATTGTCATTTTAAGGTTATTTACAACAGAAATGGCTTTTCCAAATTTATTTAGGTCAGAAATGGCTTTTCCAATTTGAATTTTCTCAAAAATTGTCATTTTTAAGGTTATTTACGACAGAAATGGCCTTTCCAAATTTATTTAGGTCAGAAATGGCTTTTCCAATTTGAATTTTCTCAAGAATTGTCGTTTTTGAGGTTATTAACGACAGAAATATCGTTTCAAAACCTATTTAGGACACAAATGGCTTTTTCAGATTTAATTTTTTTTTTAAATATCATATTTATCAATTCTCCTAGTGAATTGAAGTTTTCATGATTAAAACTTGTTGATTCCATCAATATTCTGTTTGAAATTTAAACAATATACATTATCGTTTCAAATATATACATAATTTCGTACATTTTATTAGTAATGACGTGCTGATTACATAACCCTTATACGACACCACTGGATTATTATATTTCTACAAAATGAACACTATACATAACCTATAAAAATCTCATGTACGTGTATTCCTCGAGAAAATACTATAATTGTTTTTATGTTTGAATTTACGACACTTATTTTAATTTTTTTCATTTCACAAATTTTTTTTTATTCTCTATTTTCGATAATTTAGTATAGGAAATGAAAGCACTCCGTTATAATAAGAGATGATCCGAATTGAAATATTTCCCGACATCGAGGCGCCTTAGTTTACATTAAATGTATATACGAGGGTCACTACGTATTGAAAACTGGCAACAACGGTATTATCATAAAGCCATCTTGAATTTTGACGTTTTTGACAGTTTGTGGAACATTTACCGTGATTGTTTTAATTTGTTTGTTATTTATAAATAAAAATCGTAAATAGAAATAAAAACTAACTTATTTAGGTATTATTTTTGTTATAAATAACTTTTGACTCACCTTTCGATTGTAAATTATTCTTTTGAATATCGTACGTCCTCAAACTAGTGAATAATTCAAATGAATACACTAAATAAACCGCGTAAACGAATATTATCAAATACAAATAGTAAACAAAGTTTTTTCGTATTTTTCCCCACATAATTCACCGATATAATCATTAGTGCCTTATTTTCCGGTAAATTAACGTCACATGAAATCGGTAACGAGGCACACATTTAAACGCTCGTATGTCACGAAAATCAACACTGGAATGATCACCGGCAATCATTCGGAGCCGAAACAAATTCCCAATCGCGAAAAACCAACGATGCCGACCAAGTAAACAACACGTGATACTTCTTATTACTTGGAATTTGGTGCTTTTTGTCGAGCTTTTTTAACGGTGGGTGGGGACTAGAAATGCGTACTCAAGCATTTTACTGTAAAAATTTTTACACTCGAATGTTGAAATTCATCATAATATGAAAATTATAGTCTGTTTGGAAAACACTAGAAATAATTACAATACTAATAAAATAGGGTTATGGCTATAGATTGGTAACATATAAGATGATTTTGAATATATTTAGAGTCATTTTCAGTAATAAATGAATTTAAGATGATTTATACTAATATATTATACAGGGTGATGTTTTGGCCGTTCATTTATAGTCTAATAATTTTAGATACGAGATTTTCAGATGTTTATAAAGGGTTTAAAACCAGTTTTCGTTTCCGGTTCTATCCGGATATTAAGTGGAAATATATGGAATTAAAATTATAGTCTGTTCGGAAAGAACGAGAAATAATTGGAAATAGTTATAAAATATGGTTTTGGCTGCGTTTAAATTATCAAATGTTTAAAAATAAATAAATTTGAGATGATTTATACAAATATATTATACAGGGTGATGTTTTTGCTGTTCTTTAATAGTCTAATAATTTTAGATACGAGATTTTCAGATGTTTATAAAGTATTCAAAACCAATTTTCGTTTCCGGTTCTATCCGGATATTAAGTGGAAATATACGGAATTAAAATTATAGTCTGTTCGGAAAGAACGAGAAATAATTAAAAATAGTTATAAAATATGGTTTTGGCTGCGTTTAAAGTACCAAATGTTTAAAAATAAATAAATTTGAGATGATTTATACAAATATATTATTATACAGGGTGATGTTTTTGCTGTTCTTTAATAGTCTAATAATTTTAGATACGAGATTTTCAGATGTTTATAAAGGATTCAAAACCAGTTTTCGTTTCCGGTTCTATCCGGATATTAAGTGGAAATATACGGAATTAAAATTATAGTCTGTTCGGAAAGAACGAGAAATAATTAAAAATAGTTATAAAATATGGTTTTGGCTGCGTTTAAATTATCAAATGTTTAAAATTAAATAAATTTGAGATGATTTATACAAATATATTATTATACAGGGTGATGTTTTTGCTGTTCTTTAATAGTCTAATAATTTTAGATACGAGATTTTCAGATGTTTATAAAGGATTCAAAACCAGTTTTCGTTTCCGGTTCTATCCGGATATTAAGTGGAAATATACGGAATTGAAATTATAGTCTGTTCGGAAAGAACGAGAAATAATTAGAAATAGTTATGAAATATGGTTTTTGGCTGCGTTTAAAGTATCAAATGTTTAAAAATAAATAAATTTGAGATGATTTATACAAATATATTATACAGGGTGATGTTTTTGCTGTTCTTTAATAGTCTAATAATTTTAGATACGAGATTTTCAGATGTTTATAAAGGGTTTAAAACCAGTTTTCGTTTCCGGTTCTATCCGGATATTAAGTGGAAATATACGGAATTAAAATTATAGTCTGTTCGGAAAAAAACGAGAAATAATTAGAAATAGTTATAAAATATGGTTTTGGCTGCGTTTAAATTATCAAATGTTTAAAATTAAATAAATTTGAGATGATTTATACAAATATATTATTATACAGGGTGATGTTTTTGCTGTTCTTTAATAGTCTAATAATTTTAGATACGAGATTTTCAGATGTTTATAAAGTATTCAAAACCAATTTTCGTTTCCGGTTCTATCCGGATATTAAGTGGAAATATACGGAATTAAAATTATAGTCTGTTCGGAAAAAAACGAGAAATAATTAGAAATAGTTATAAAATATGGTTTTGGCTGCGTTTAAATTATCAAATGTTTAAAATTAAATAAATTTGAGATGATTTATACAAATATATTATTATACAGGGTGATGTTTTTGCTGTTCTTTAATAGTCTAATAATTTTAGATACGAGATTTTCAGATGTTTATAAAGTATTCAAAACCAATTTTCGTTTCCGGTTCTATCCGGATATTAAGTGGAAATATACGGAATTAAAATTATAGTCTGTTCGGAAAGAACGAGAAATAATTAAAAATAGTTATAAAATATGGTTTTGGCTGCGTTTAAAGTACCAAATGTTTAAAAATAAATAAATTTGAGATGATTTATACAAATATATTATACAGGGTGATGTTTTTGCTGTTCTTTAATAGTCTAATAATTTTAGATACGAGATTTTCAGATGTTTATAAAGGGTTTAAAACCAGTTTTCGTTTCCGGTTCTATCCGGATATTAAGTGGAAATATACGGAATTAAAATTATAGTCTGTTCGGAAAGAACGAGAAATAATTGGAAATAGTTATAAAATATGGTTTTGGCTGCGTTTAAATTATCAAATGTTTAAAATTAAATAAATTTGAGATGATTTATACAAATATATTATTATACAGGGTGATGTTTTTGCTGTTCTTTAATAGTCTAATAATTTTAGATACGAGATTTTCAGATGTTTATAAAGGATTCAAAACCAGTTTTCGTTTCCGGTTCTATCCGGATATTAAGTGGAAATATACGGAATTAAAATTATAGTCTGTTCGGAAAGAACGAGAAATAATTGGAAATAGTTATAAAATATGGTTTTTGGCTGCGTTTAAAGTATCAAATGTTTAAAAATAAATAAATTTGAGATGATTTATACAAATATATTATACAGGGTGATGTTTTTGCTGTTCTTTAATAGTCTAATAATTTTAGATACGAGATTTTCAGATGTTTATAAAGGGTTTAAAACCAGTTTTCGTTTCCGGTTCTATCCGGATATTAAGTGCAAATATATGGAATTAAAATTATAGTCTGTTCGGAAAGAACGGGAAATAATTAGAAATAGTTATGAAATATGGTTTTTGGCTGCGTTTAAAGTATCAAATGTTTATACAGGGTGATGTGTGACGTCAACTAAGTGGATTTGTAGAAATTTCACATTATTGAGATATTTTTTGTTCATTTTAAAGGAAATGTAAATAATTTTCAACATTTTCGTAACAAGTTTATTTATTAAAAAAAAAACAATTTCTAATCCAAATAACTATCATAGGCGTAGATATCAATAGGATTTAATAAAATTTTCAAATCCCAGTGAAAAAAACATTAAAATGATGTCTACATATGATGATGAAAAAAAAAAAAACAAAATATACTGTAAAAATTCTCGAAATCTCGATGAAAAATCTCAAATACTAAATTTAGAAATAAATCAGTAGATTCGTTGAAAAATGGGTAGATCTGGCAACGTCGCATTAATGCGAAAACTTCTGAAAATGACGTTTCCTGAAAAACGACGCAATTTTCTCCAAAATAATTTGAATTTTCTTGGTGATTAATGAAATGGCAAGTAAAAAAAATCTCGAAACAATAAAAATGTCAAACACTGAATTTTGAGTTGAATCACAAGGTCTACTGAGAAATCGTTAGATCTGCCAACGTCGCATTAATGCGAAAATCTACGAAAATGACAACTCTTTCTAAAAAAATCTTTTTTTAAAGAAAAAATGGCGAGAAAAAAACAAAAACGTAATTTTTTGAAAAAAAAAAATAGAATTTTCTTGTCGATTGAAAAAATAGTGAGAAAAAAACTGTGTAAATTCTAAAAAATCTGAGAATCATAAAAAATATCAAACAATGCTTTAAACGAGTTAAATCAGGAGATCTACTGAAAAATCATTAGAACTGGCAACGTCGCATCGATGCGAAAATCTACCAAAATGACGTAACCCCCTCTAAAACACTGAATTTTTTGGCAACACCGCATTATTGCGAAAGTTTTCTATAAAGAAATTTCCTGGAAAAGAACGCAATTTTTCGAAAAAAAAAAACGGTCGATTAAACAAATGGTAATAAAAAAAACTGTATGAATGAAAAAAATATGAAATAATGCATTAAACGAGTTAAATCAGGAGATCTACTGAAAAATCATTAGAACTGGCAACGTCGCATCGAAGCGAAAATCTACCAAAATGACGTAACCCCCTCTAAAACACTGAATTTTTTGGCAACACCGCATTATTGCGAAAGTTTTCTATAAAGAAATTTCCTGGAAAACGACGCAATTTTTCGAAAAAAAAACGGTCGATTAAACAAATGGTAATAAAAAAAACTATATGAATGAAAAAAATATGAAATAATGCATTAAACGAGTTAAATCAGGAGATCTACTGAAAAATCATTAGAACTGGCAACGTCGCATCGATGCGAAAATCTTACCAAAATGACGTAACCCCCTCTAAAACACTGAATTTTTTGGCAACACCGCATCATTGCGAAAGTTTTCTATAAAGAAATTTCCTGGAAAACGACGCAATTTTTTGAAAAAAAAAAACGGTCTATTAAACAAATGGTAATAAAAAAAACTATATGAATGAAAAAAATATGAAATAATGCATTAAACGAGTTAAATCAGGAGATCTACTGAAAAATCATTAGAACTGGCAACGTCGCATCGATGCGAAAATCTTACCAAAATGACGTAACCCCCTCTAAAACACTGAATTTTTTGGCAACACCGCATCATTGCGAAAGTTTTCTATAAAGAAATTTCCTGGAAAACGACGCAATTTTTTGAAAAAAAAAACGGTCTATTAAACAAATGGTAATAAAAAAAACTATATGAATGAAAAAAATATGAAATAATGCATTAAACGAGTTAAATCAGGAGATCTACTGAAAAATCATTAGAACTGGCAACGTTGCATCGATGCGATAATACGTTTCCTGGCGCGTGACGTAATTTTCTGATCATAATTACGTTCAGCAATCGACTCCTACGTCAAAAATGTTCACCAAACCGTTTTTTTAAATCTCGCCCACCAACTATCGCAGTAACAATATTTTTTCAACGAACCGTTTGTTTCGATACACCTGGTAACAGGTTCGTATCGATCGATTCTACTCACCTCGCCCAACAACCTCAAATCCTCCCCGTCGACGACTTCCTCGACGGTAGCCTCGAACATAGCCGGCGGATTCGTTTCCACCATAACCAAAAAGTAACGCGAACTTTCATTTTTACCGTTAAAATAATATTCGGACACCCCGGACATTCTAACATTCCTCAAATCGTATCTCATACACAACGCGCCGTCCTCGAACGTATCGATTAATCGATTCACTTCGTCAACGACGAACCGAGATATCGATTCGACTCTCCGATCATTCGGATCGATATAATTATGGCCGTTACACGTGCACCAGTGCTGTTCTATATTAGCGTCTGCGCAACTTCTACTTTCGATTACTTCTCGAAATAAAGATTGACACGAACGACAACCGGGACTAATTAAAACTTCGTACGAATCATTTTGCAATTTCAAAATATCCTGTAGGGTATTAAAAATATCCCAAGGTGTGGTTAACCTACCGGAATTCACTAATAAACCATCGAATTTTTCCGGAAAATTCGATTTAAAACCATCCGGAACTCGTATATACATAAAAGGTAATCTTTCTTCCAACCACCCTGTATGAGTGTATCTAATATCGCCGAATCTAAACCCGTGATCGCTAAAAAAAATTAAAATCGTATTTTTCAAAGAAATTAAAAATTCCCGATTCGATAATAGATTTAAAAAAGCATCGTCCATAACTCCGGGCATATTTACGTCATCGTGACTAAAACTATTGCTCCAAAACAATCCGAAAGATGGCGTGTCGTTGAAGGTTATCGAGAAATCTCTTGCCGCGTTCAAGATACGTTCGCCGGACGTTTCCGGACCTGCGCAGTAAATCATTCTACCTCTTTCGATGACGGGTAGTTTTTCGGCTGCTATGAAATAGGGGTGGTAATAATAATCGGTGGGTGGTTGTAAAAAACCGAGTCTATCGTAATTGAAAGTCGATATACTGCATTCGTCTTCGGCGTAAGCTGTCGTATAACCGGAAAATTTAAAATTATCCCAAATAAATTTGCAGTTATTTTGTTTTATTTTTTTGTTACAAAATTTCGATAACTGATCCATGGAATAGCCCGACAGTACGGCCATTAAATTTGGAAATGTATTATCGCCTATTTTATTATACCCTTTAAGGTTAACCATGGTACGTTCAACGTGTTCGTAAGTTTTCGGCATCGTCCGTTTCAAATTCGCTTTTGACATACTGTCTATACCCAATAGTAGTACGCTGTATTTCGAATCGGAATGCGTTCGTTTTTTTTTCTTTATCGGAAATGTGGTTGCGTGTACGTTAGCGTATACTTCGTAGAATAATGTCGAACATATCACTTTTACGAAAGGAAATTTTAATTCTACTGACTTTTCGAAATAAACGCAGCTAGATAACCTAAAAAAACCATTGATGTACCGAAAATTATAGCCAATATCAAATTTCTAAGTAAAATCAGAAGATCTACTGATAATGTTGTAAATCCAGCAACCCTGCATCAATACTACAATCATATGTTTATAGTTTCCTGAACCGTGACGTCATTCATTCGATTGGTATTGATGTATCACGTTGTTATAGTGAAATAAGTTACGACGTTGCCAATTTTTTTTTTTTTTGGTGAAAGTATTGTTTTGTCTAATCATAATAATTTAATAATAAAGCACACTTTTTAATAAGTAAATAATACAATTTTTGTAACAAATATAAAAACATATTTTTAATTGTATAACGAAAAATCGTAAGACAACAAATTTAAAAAAAAAAATTAGTTTTAAGTGAAAACAAAATATTGTCTGGAAATTTTATAAATTTGGCAACGTTACGTATATAATATGATACGACGTTTCATGAACGGTGACGTAATCATCATCGATGTGGTTTATTGTTAAAATAAATACCAGCGTCGCAATTTTCTTGACGTGAATTTTAATTATTTTGTGAAATAAAATAAAAAAAAAAAACTATCAAGATAATTTTAATGAAACCACTCACACAGTTCTAAGTCAATAGATCTGGCATCGCTACTTTGACAATATGGTACGACTGATTTGTGTAGTTTTACAGTGTTGCTAAGTTTTATGATGTGAATTGTTGTTTGAGTAAATTAAACCCCCGAAAATATCCAAATTTTTCAAAAAATATACAGTGTGTTTAAATTTAATTTATCGGGACAAAAATTTGAACAAACTGAAATAAGCCTTACCAAATGTAACTTAAAGACAATATGTTCAATGATTGTATTGTGTCTTAAAACTGGCAACGTTGTAAAAAAAGTATCCATATGATCGTTGAAGTTGTGCAGTTCTAAATTTCAATGTTGTCAAATTAGGATAGAATTTTAGTTATGTTAATAAAATTTACCTACAAAAGGTGTCGGAAGGTATCTAGTTTGGTAAAGTTTAGTATTTTTTATGTGTATTTACATATTATAAATGCCTGCTATGATACGAACCAAAATTATTGAAAATTTTATGTTTACAAAGATATTTTAATCTGAGATTCGTTTTTGTATTAAATTTCCACTCTTCAATAGCAATTAGAAACTGTTAATTAATTATTTATAAGTAAAATTATTAATATGAAATAGGTAATTAACCTAAAAATACTTACCGATTTAACGATAAATATCAATTCAAATGGATCTCATTGTTACATACCACACACGTAATTATTATAATTGTTAATATTTTTCACAAAAACATGACAAAAACAGTAATAAATAAATGAATAAACAAATTGAAGAAATAGCTATATGATACTATGATAATGGCGGCATTTAGACTAAAACAGACAGTTTTAAAGTCGTAAAAGAAGATATCAACGTTGCCGTAGTTACCGAAATTTCCTCGATGTTTTTTAATATTCCCATGATTTATAATGAAATTTCCTCTCAAATCGAAAACTTTTAGAAATAATTTGATATAAAACAATACTTTTATTAATTAAGTAATACAAAACTGTCGTTATATAATATATAATAATATATATAATATTTTCTTGGAGAAAAATTTGAAATAATAATAAATAGTTAAAGCTGGCAAATATGCAATAGCTTGGAACTAATTGTGAGTCACTAAATAGCAACAGTCATAATTTGATCACGGATGTTGCCAAGTTGGCGCGAATGAAGGTTGGTATGATATAAGTGGATAAGTAGTTAATCGATAATAAAGCTTTTTGATCAATTTTTTACAGAATAAAGTAAAATCCCATATTTATATAAAATGCATAAATAAATCTTACATATTATGACACTTTAAAAATACAAAATGAATTGAATTGAATATATCTTTACGAATTACGTTTATTTAAAATCGACAACGTTGCTCTCCTTTCCAGCTTAGTGACCGTGACTGTTTAGAATCTTAAATGTCAATGTAAGAAGTTACGATTTATTATATAAAAATTTAGATTTTTTTATAATTTGTAATATATCCATTAGTAGGTAAAATGAATTATAATTATGTATTTGAAGTTCCCGTGAATCAGTTGTTTTGAAGAATATAAAAGTGGATGCATATAATAAAGCGTGTGTTAGACGACTTTTAGAACAGCGTTGCCAGAATTAATAAATTCTATGGAGATTAATGACACGTAAAGTAAAATATATATATATATATATACACTGCCCGAAAAAAAAATAATAAAATAAAGTATACTTACTTGATTTGATTATCATTTGATTTTTCGTAATTAATTCTTGTTATATTAGAATAACAACAATTGACATTAAAAATACTATATTCTCCTAATAAACTTTGATTTACGTTTAACGTAACGATATCATTTTTTTTGCTAATATACGTTAGAAGATGTTTTGACGAGCATTTAAAATATTTTTCTTCTTTAATAAAATTAACGATATCTTCATTATACGGATCGCTCTCTGGTATTTTGCACTTCGAATTATTAATTAAATATAAATAATCTTGTTTTATAATTGAGATAATAGATCCTGAAATACAAATTCAACTTAATTTTAATTGTAAAATACGTCTAGTTGTGAAAATTTCAAAATATGATAGTGATAAGCATACTCCACCCTGTATCTAATAGTCTGAAACAAGTTTGGCAGCTGTTTATACACAAAAAGGTTGTCAATTTCTAATTTTAAGTGAAGTTATGATATATATTGAGCTCCCTGTATAGGAAAGTCTGCAGTCGTTCACGCGATTGGTTGACCTTGAAGAATTAATGACAGCTCCAATAGAAAAAGCGCGCGAAATGATATACTGTTCAAATTTATATGAACATAAATAATGAATGTGTGATGAATGATAGTGTGGTCTATGCGCAAGCGCGGGCCTTATATCAAACTGCTGTCATATGTCAAAAAACAATTTATACGTTTTGAATAATTACCTTTTTTGTAAAAATTGCTGGTTTTTTCTTCGAAACTATAAATAGTATAAAGAATAATCGTTGCTATTAAAAATATGTACAATTTTGAATAGGAATTGTGAAAAAAATAACGTAACATCATCTAAAAAGAAAATATTGTTATTTTTACAAAATTTTTGAAGCCCCATATACGTGAATAACAATATTCAAATTTTAAAAACATCATCACAAATGCAAAACCCCCGTAGATTACGTACTTGATAAATTTTCTAGTCACAATTATACATCACATGATTATCTTTAAAAAAATGTCTAAATACTTTTTTCAGTAAAATCCAACGTTTCTGAAAAATATTGAATCTAAAAATTTAAAACTAATTTGACCGGACTAAAGCACTACACATCTTTATAGTTACTGCTTATATTTTTTAAATATTCGAATAAAAACAATTTATTTTCAAAAAATATTCAATCTAATATAGAAGATCTCCATACTTTTATTTCTATTAAAATGTAATCAATATTTAAAAGTATTATTATAAAATATTTAAATTAATCACAAATCTTCTTATACAAGATAATAAATTCCTTTTCATTTACCCTCTACATCCATAACTTATATATCAATTTACGTTTATTATAAGATGTTGTCAAAGTAGTAGGCATTAAATTCTTAAAAAAGAAGAAGAAGCTTTATTACTACAGAACAGTTGAAAAAAGTGATATATACGTATCTCTCTCTAACTTCTATAATTGTAATCTATTGTTCTTTTCTACTTATCCCAACAATCACGATGAAAGCAACGTTGTCATATATAAATTCTCGAAAAAGAATCTTTGATTTTAAATTATATCCGTGTTATTGAACTTATTAGAACTGAATTATTTCCATTTAATAGAAACATTGTTCGTTATTCTATAATAAGTATTGAATTTTTTCGTCACGGATCATATCTCCACTTCCCTATAACTTTTAATATTCCTTGCTTATGTTATTTTCGTAACTTTTCTCATAACAACGTTCACAGTCTGACAACAATGTCGTTGTCTGGAGATATTTCTGGGTATTTGGAACCGGCTAATATTTTTAGGTCGAACCTATATTCAAGTTAAATATTTATACATATTGTATAACGTATTATGTTAAATTGTCACAAAATGGAGTTTCATAAATAGAAAATTATTTTATCTACTAAAAACGATTGAATTTTTATTTATTGTACTTACAAAAATCTTTTTGAGAAAATAAAACACATCAAAATTTTTCGAACACGTTTTTTTTTTTAAACGAAAATGACAACTAAATTATATACACCACCTAGTTCGTTATGCAAGTGCATCTGCAGGGTTGCAGTCGACGCAATGGACGATATTTTCCACTACTACGAAACTTTAAAATACCCAAGAATCTCAGGGAGGAAATTTATCGATTCCATAACATGTATACGAGATGCTAAAGAAACTAAGAGACCTCAAAATATACAATTCATAGAAAAATGAATAGAATAACTTCTTCTTTTTTAGAATATACATACTGGTGACTGTTTACTGAATAAATGTACGTGGAAAAATCCGACCTCGTTTTTCAACACGTAAATATTTAGAAATTAAATTATAAAAAGTTTATTTTATTATATTTACCCGTTTGTATTAGCTCCTATCGGATTTATACAACAATCAATTAATATCGAACCGTAGGTATTCCTGCATCAAGGATTTATTTACTTTTAAGTTAATTTTCTTACCAATTTGTTCGATATCATTTAAATTTTTATCTCAGAAAGATAATAGTTCAAGTGGTTTAATACGAAAATTTCACAATTTCGTCATTGAATTTGTACACATTTTATATAAATACATAATTCAGGTCAACATCTTGTTTTGAATTGTCAAAAATTCCAAATTATTATCGATACACACTGTATACTATAATTGGTACACAAATCCGTTTTGAAACATAAGTTAGCGAAACAAAAAATTTTGGCAACACTGTTATTTTATATATTTTTTTAACCATAAATATAAATTGCAAATTTTCTATTTTTTTTTTATTAGGTTTATCAATTAATAAAATTGTTTATTTATTTGACAATAGAAGTCCATCTTGTTTTAAGAGGGAAATGTGACAGGGTTAGCACGATTGCTGTCAAATGTCAAAACTATTAATGATAAACAGGAAGTGACTATATAAATGTCACTGTTACTACTTACATTTACTTGAAAAATGATGAAAATATATTCTTTGTTATTAGATTCGCGTAGTAAAACCTTTTTTAAAATTCTATTAAACTAAACACAACTGATAATTATTCTTGGTTTATAAAATTAAATTGCTACCTTAAATTATTTCCTTGAAATGATTTCTTATCAAAATTAGGAAGGAAAAAGTTAAAACCTTTGTTATTTTTGAATAATTAATTCATATACGTAACAAAAAATATAAAATAGAAGGTGGATTATTGGGTAATTTATAGAAAATAAGGTCTAAATAACAATACGAACATGAATTTTTAAGAAAAAAATGATAGTTTACCAGTAATATTTAGCAAAATATATAATTTGAAATAAAAGATTCAAAAACTTACTTGCCGTTGTATAAACACATTTAAGAAAGTTTAGATCGAAACTAATCTGATGCTTAATCAACGAAAACTTCTTATGAGCAAATTTGCGCCAAAATGAAATGTACAGCTGCTTCGATATTCATATTAGTCAGCGGTGTTGCCAGAGCTAAAGGATCTATTTTAATATGATATATTTTAAACTAAATTTCATTCTTCGAGTTTTTAAAATCTTAATTTGAGTTAACAATTTAAATTTTGTATATATTTTTTTAACAGTTTTAGTAATGAAATATATTTTTATCAAATTTGCGTTAAGCAAACTGTTTCCACTACGTCAAAAGATTGTTGTTTCTCAGTTGTTAAAATAAGTCTGGCAATAATGTTGGACATCACTCCATCGGTATATTTTAGCGCATGCGTGCTATTACAGCTGCGTTATGAATTTTAAGGTGCTCTTTCTAATGGAATAAAAATCACACAAAAATGGTCTTTATCGTCAAATCACAAATTAACAGGGCAAGAATACTTTTTAAGAAATGTATATATTTTCATTAATGAACTTCGAAACTGTGCCACCAGAGGCGTACAAGTAATTTTCTTTCTTCGATTTCACATAAGATTTTGATTATTCCGTTATTTTTTTCGACAATAACATATAGTTTATTCATTTATCGTAATTAAATATCTACTTAATGTTTTCAGGGGTAATGAAAGGGAAAAATGTTTGGAAATTTGTTACAAGTATTATAATTCATGCGCACAAGCAAGAACGCGTACGCCCTCTACCGCCTTTCAGTTTCACCACAAAGGTTGACTGGACTATTACTATTTTCCATACAACTTACAGCTGGATAGTTTTTTAGAGAAAGGAAGTGGTTAAAAAAAGGAAGAATGGTCTAAAAGAAAAAAAACGTATGCATAGACATGATCTTATTGAAATGTACAATTTTATTTACATCAGCAAAATCATACGTAGTATATAATTTCTACTGAATAATTTAATCTATTATTTATATTTGTTTCATACAAAAATTAAATGAAAAATGCCAATAATTATCAATTTTTTTTATTTTCATATCAAAATAACACCGTTATAAAAATTAAAAAATATAATTCTGAAAGTAATAATAAACATGGGAAAAAAAGTTATTCGATAATATAAAAGACTTTGATTTTAAATTCAAATATATTCGAGATAATAGAAGGTATAATTTACCAATTGTCTCTTAAATATAAAATAACATTTATTGTTTTTTATAAAAATAGAATCATTTCCTTTATATCCTCTTCTTATTAGAATTAGTAAAGTCTTAGTTATTAGAGTTATTCAGTCACGAACTAGTTAAACTGACATTTCCATAAACAAAATTTATAATCTTACTTTTTTTACAAATAAGACGAACAAATGATCGTTTTTTATGATTTAGTTTAAATTTGTTTTTATATTTTTAACTTTTATAATAAAAAACTCAAGGTATTTTTTTATCTCTGTGGAAAGTAAAATCAATGTTGGTATTGGATATCGGAAGTGACGAATATATTTTAATAGAATCAATAGAATGCAGCGAGATCGATGAACTAGTAGATCGAGTTTTTACTAGAACGTTACAAAAACCACTGCGTCGTGTAAAAGTTATTGAAAATAACAAAAAAAAGGCAAAAATTGATTTGCTTATGAATTTTATTGAAAAATTTTTTTTATTTTGCTCAAGAAACTATAAGAAACATGATAATTGCATATCATAAGCACTTAATTTTAATTTGGTTACCTGTTACTAACGGAGTATATATCAGTGAAAATAAAATGGACGACAGAGTGTTGTGAATGGAAAGTGTTAGTGTATTCATCTCAAAGTTTCAATTTAGTGATTGTGTTTCGTGCTGTGTTCTTTTAAAATTCTAGTTTTTTAAGTCTATTTAGTGAAATTTTTTAATACTTTTCAGATATGTTTGAATAATTAGGGTAAGTTATATTGTTCTAGACAATTCTATTATTGTTAAGTACAGTTGTGTTCATCTGTTATTACAAAATTAATAAAATTCACGTATATTTTTGAGAATTGAGCCAAAAATGAATCTTCTTTATAATCTGAAATCTTGCTCAAATTAATTAAAGTTTCAATTTTTATAGTCAAATCAGCTTTTAACCACTGAAAATGATATTTTGGTGTGAAAACGTGAATCAGGGTGGGCTTGTAAGTCGGAGAGATTGGATTTCGAGGAACAAGCTTAAATTAAATCAAATCTAACTGAATCTCAAACTTTGGAGCCTAAATGAGTCTTTGATCATTAATAACGAAATTTTGTGATCAAAACGTGAGTAAATGGTGGGGTTGTAGTCAGTGTTGATGTAGAGACAATTGGATCTTGTAAAACAAGTTCAATTTAATAAAATTTTAATGAATCTACACTAAATTTCAAATTTTGGATCCTGAATGAGTGTTTCATCACAAAAAACGAAATTTTGTGATCAAAGTGGGGTTGTAAGTCAGTGTTGGTGTAGGGATAATTGGATTTCGTAAAACAAATTTCAATTTGATCAAATTGAACTGAATTTTGAACTTTGGAGCTTAAATGAGTCTTTAATCACTAAAAATGGAATTGTGAGTGAGTCAGGGTAGGCTTAGAGACAAATAAATCGTGGTAACAAGTTAAAAGGGATAGAGAGAGTATAATGTTTTATCAATTCTGACGCCTAAACAATTCTTCAATTTCTTGAAATGGTGAGTTGGTAGAGACAATTGGTCCAATATCAACTATTATTTTTTTCTCACCCTCGGGGTAAATTATTGGCATTATTTTACAAATGGAAGCGATTGTAGTGTTTTCATTTAAATCGTGTCAAATAAATATTTTTCTTTTCTACATTATAATATACACAGAATATCGACATATATTTCCCTCGTCTAAGTTTTTTGTTTTTATCTTTAGAATTAATTTCTTGGCAATCAGACGTATAAAAATTCGTGTGAACCTCGTATATTTATATATATATAAATATTTATTTATTTATATTAATTTTTTTTTAATTTAAAATTATTATATGTTAGGAACTTGGACCCTACATCAGATAAAATAATACAGACAGACACGTTTAAGGTATAAATATATTATACAGGGTTAGACGTTGTTTTATCTAAGTCAAAAACAACGTTAAACCATTCTAAATGATAAATAAATAAAACGCCTCGTATAGTTTTTTTTCACCAAAATATATTTTCTATCACATCGAATTATTTTTTTATTTAAAGGAAAATTTACACAAAGTCCACTATATAACATAATATTTTTTGTTTTAGCTAAATTTAATATACAATAATTGAATATGTTAAAATTACTTATAATTAAACTTTATATCACAGTCTTGTCAGAGTTCTTATTTTAAAAAATATTATATGTGGTATTTGTGTGTATTTTTTTCTTAATACATACTGTATAACATAATATATAGTTAGGTGCGAAGTTTTCGATACAAATCTCGTGACAAATGAAAATTTTCCAATGAAAGCAAATGAATGATAGACGAAAATAATTTATTCGAATAACAAATATTGATACAACCTGTATAGTTATTTTTTTTTTAATTTTAAATTTTACTTAATTAACTGATTATTAATATAAAAAAATAATCTTTAGGTATGTCGTCAAAAATAAATTAATGTTTTAATTGAGAAAATATATATAGTATGTCTCCAAAATTGAAGTATGTAAAAGTTTTTTTTGAGAATTTTTTGAAAAGTAGCCATCAAAATTTAAAATGTTAAAAATTAACTATACAGTTTGTTCCAATATTTGTTATCAAAATATACGAATAGAATTTAAATATCATAAAACTATAGAACAATTTGAGTTTTAAAAATTAACTATATAGATTGTCTCAGTTTTCGTTATAAAATATCGCAATATGAAATAAAATTTGTAATATATAATTATAGAAAATATTCAACTAACTATAAAGATTGTCTCTGAAATTTTTTATTGAAGTTAAAGAACTGTCAAAAGGCCAGTTTCAAACGATAAACAAAACTAGAATACGTTCTAGAAAATTTGCTATACAGATTGTCCCAAAGTGTGAAATTCGACGTAAAAAAACAATCAAAACGTGAATTTGTAAATGCAGTTTTACACGATAAATGAATATATAATTTTGAAAAAATGTTTATACAGGTTGTCCCAAATTTTGATTTTCGATGTAAAACACTAAGGAACATTTAAAATGAAAAATGTAAGGCCAGTTTCACACGATGAACAAAATTAGAATTCGTTCTAGAAAATTTACTATACAGATTGTCCTAAAGTGTGCAGTAAAACAATCAAAAAGTTAGTTTCACACAATAAATGAATTTAGAATTAAAAAATAAATGAAGGTTGTCCCAAATTTTGATTTTCGATGTAAAGCCAGTTTCACACGATAAACAAAATTCGTTTTAGAAAATTTACTATACAGGTTGTCCCTAAATTTAAAATTCGACGTAAAACAATGAGAAATGTTGAAAAAGTGAATTTATAAAGTCAGTTTCACACGATAAACAAATTTAGAAATTTTTTCGAAATTGTACTATACAGGTTGTCCTATAGTTGTGGGCTTAGAATTTTTATAAGACCAGTTTCACACGATAAATACAATTAGAATTCATTTTAGAAAATTTATTATACAGTTTGACCCGCAATTCAAAATAATAAAAATACTGAAGACGGTTCTAAGCGATACATTTTTTTAAACCGCTCGGGTATCGAAAACGTCGCACGCTACCGCATCTATACGGGTTGTCCCTCGAAAGTGTCATGTCTGACGTGTTATAAAAGGTTCACAGAATTGTTTATAGTATAATAATAATAATAATACTTGTTAAGCATAATAATGCACACAGAGATGCAAAGGAGTCCCTAAAATAGGTACCTAAATTTTGGTTTCAAATTTTTCTACTCATTTTTTAAGTATATTTATATTTCTCGCGTTTCTTCTTCTTTTTTTAAAAATCATTAATACTATCCATATATATATATATTTATATATTAAAACTGGCCGTTATAATTTAATTATTCGTCGACATTTTTTTTCTATTGGTTAACTGTTGGTTGTTTTTCGTAAAAACGCCCAAAAATTTAATTTTCTGTCAACTCAAAATCGTAAAAAAATCGAAATACATAGATAAACTTGTTTAAAATTAAGTAAAACTTACGAGACATCCCGTATACTGTTTTTTGACGCCCAGTTTCTCGAAATTTCGTTCTCTGTCCAACGTATTCACCAGATTTAGCACCTATTAGTCGAATGTGGTACGAAATGTTACGTTGTATGGAGTAAATCGATAATTTTGATGGTTTTTGTATATCCTGTATGTATATTTTTGATTATATATCGATATTAGGATCGCCCTGTATTATAAAATTTTATATTTTGTATCAATATTCTTAGAGAATTTTTTTTGGGCACACATTTTGTAATGGGAAACCCACTATGGCTCATACCAAGCTCTGTCCACAGTATTGCCCACTTCATACCCCAATAAACAAAATAAAATGGAAGATAATTGTCCACAGTATCTTGTATCCATAGTTTTGACTCATTTTCCACATCCTGTATGTATATTTTCCAGTAAGAATCGATTTACCTCATAGAAGAATTACTGCCAGTTAAATCAGACTCTATCCACAGTATTACCCACTTCTAACCCCAATTAATCAATTAAAATGGAGGATTATTGTTCGGGGTGTGTTGAATCCACAGTTTTGACTCATTTTTTGCTTCCTGTATGTGTATTTTCCAAAAAAAAAAACGATTTTTCTTATAGAAAAATGACTGCCAGTTAAATCAGACTCCATCCACAGTATTACCCACTTCTAACCCCAATTAATCAATTAAAATGGAGGATTATTGTTCGGGGTGTGTTGAATCCACAGTTTTGACTCATTTTTTGCTTCCTGTATGTGTATTTTCCAAAAAAAAAAACGATTTTTCTTATAGAAAAATGACTGCCAGTTAAATCAGACTCCATCCACAGTATTACCCACTTCTAACCCCAATTAATCAATTAAAATGGAGGATTATTGTTCGGGGTGTGTTGAATCCACAGTTTTGACTCATTTTTTGCTTCCTGTATGTGTATTTTCCAAAAAAAAAACGATTTTTCTTATAGAAAAATGACTGCCAGTTAAATCAGACTCCATCCACAGTATTACCCACTTCTAACCCCAATTAATCAATTAAAATGGAGGATTATTGTTCGGGGTGTGTTGAATCCACAGTTTTGACTCATTTTTTGCTTCCTGTATGTGTATTTTCCAAAAAAAACCCGATTTTTCTCAATAGCAAAATGACTGCCAGTTAAATCTGACTCCATCCACAGTATTACCCACTTCTAACCCCAATTAATCAATTAAAATGGAGGATTATTGTTCGGGGTGTGTTGAATCCACAGTTTTGACTCATTTTCCACATTCTGTATTCATATTATGATCAGTTTATCTCGTAACAGATTTAAATCAAGTGAACAAGTTGATTAAACTAATTGTGTTATTTGGGGACGTCCCGTATAATAATTTCCAAATTCCCTCAATCAGTTTATAAAAAATTCGAGCCCCCCCGAAAGTATTTATGAAAATTCACCAATACAGAGAGCTGTTTAAAGAGACATTTTCCAAAAATAAAAAATAATTCCGGCAAACAAAAGTAACCAATAGAAAAAAATTTTTTTCACCGCCATATATACAAAAAAAATTTGATTTTAGACCTTTTCTTTTTTCAAAATATTAACGCGCGATCCTAAAATCGTCATTTAAACGGTTTATCACACAATTTTCACTCACACTGTATAGTCTCGAAGCGCGGTGAGAGAAATACGGGGGTAGAGAGAAAAATACACGATTGTAGGCTCATTCGAACAAGGCCAATATGTCGTCGTTAGTCGACGTATTCGCCGGACCCGAACTGCTGCCGCTAGATGGCGGCGTATTCAAATCCGGAGGATCCAAATAGGATAAAAGTTCCATGGGATCCACGCTATCCGGTAATAACTGCAAAAGAAAATCCGGATTAATTTGACGTTTAATTAACGATTAATTGGTAATTACGTTAAGGGCTTCTTGTCCGGTGCCTTCCCCGTCGATGACGGCCGCCGGATCGAAATTAAGATCCGAAGGGATGTCCGGTACTGAGGTGTCGGTATTGGTGCCAGGTACCGAAGCCGGATTTCCGTTATTGGAACCGTTACTTGTGTTGTGAGCGTCCGACGTCGCAGGAGGTACGCTCGGCGGACCGGTACCGCCTCCAGGGGTGTGCGCCGATCCCGGCGTACCTCCTCCGGGAGTGTGCGGCGTGTGTGGCGTATGAGGAGTGTGAGGTGTGTGAGGCATCTGGAAAAATTGGAGAAAAAAAAACAATATTTAATTGGGAGCAATTATAAATAATAATAAAAAGTTGTAACTAAATAGTTACCGATATAATGAAAGTTACAAAATCTTATAAAGGGTTGTAACTCTCATTATTACAGTGTGTAAACATTTAAAATTAGGAAAAAAAACATGATAAATGAATATTTTTTCGAAATAATGACTATAAAATAATAGTTACAGTCTACTGTAAGATGTAACTATTATTATAAAACAGAATAAATTAAATTTAGGTGATAACAAAGCATCAAGATCAAATATAGGAAGTTTTAATAATGTTATGAAGGTATAACTCATTATCATAATAACTACAGGATGTATCAAAAGTTATTTTTGCCAAAACAACGAAAATTCCAAGTCCAGAAGAAAAATAAAAGTTACGAAACCTTATAAAGGGTTGTAACTCTCATTATTATGATGTGTAAACATTTAAAATTGGAAAAAAACCATGAATAATGATATTTTTTTCGAAATAATGACCATAAAATAATAGTTACAGTCTACTGTAAGATGTAACTATTATTATAAAATAGAATAAATTAAATTTAGGTGATAACAAAGCATCAAGATCAAATATAGGAAGTTTTAATAATGTTATGAAGGTATAACTCATTATCATAACAACTACAGGGTGTATCAAAAGTTATTTTTACCAAAACAACGAAAATTCCAAGTCCAGAAGAAAAATAAAAGTTACGAAACCTTATAAAGGGTTGTAACTCTCATTATTATGATGTGTAAACATTTAAAATTGGAAAAAAACCATGAATAATGATATTTTTGTCGAAATAATGACCATAAAATAATAGTTACAGTCTATTGTAAGATGTAACTATTATTATAAAACAGAATAAATTAAATTTAGGTGATAACAAAGCATCAAGATCAAATATAGGAAGTTTTAATAATGTTATGAAGGTATAACTCATTATCGTAACAACTACAGGGTGTATCAAAAGTTATTTTTACCAAAACAACGAAAATTCCAAGCCCAGAAGAAAAATAAAAGTTACGAAACCTTATAAAGGGTTGTAACTCTCATTATTATGATGTGTAAACATTTAAAATTGGAAAAAAACCATGAATAATGATATTTTTTTCGAAATAATGACCATAAAATAATAGTTACAGTCTACTGTAAGATGTAACTATTATTATAAAATAGAATAAATTAAATTTAGGTGATAACAAAGCATCAAGATCAAATATAGGAAGTTTTAATAATGTTATGAAGGTATAACTCATTATCATAACAACTACAGGGTGTATCAAAAGTTATTTTTGCCAAAACAACGAAAATTCCAAGTCCAGAAGAAAAATAAAAGTTACGAAACCTTATAAAGGGTTGTAACTCTCATTATTATGATGTGTAAACATTTAAAATTGGAAAAAAACCATGAATAATGATATTTTTGTCGAAATAATGACCATAAAATAATAGTTACAGTCTATTGTAAGATGTAACTATTATTATAAAACAGAATAAATTAAATTTAGGTGATAACAAAGCATCAAGATCAAATATAGGAAGTTTTAATAATGTTATGAAGGTATAACTCATTATCATAACAACTACAGGGTGTATCAAAAGTTATTTTTACCAAAACAACGAAAATTCCAAGTCCAGAAGAAAAATAAAAGTTACGAAACCTTATAAAGGGTTGTAACTCTCATTATTATGATGTGTAAACATTTAAAATTGGAAAAAAACCATGAATAATGATATTTTTTTCGAAATAATGACCATAAAATAATAGTTACAGTCTACTGTAAGATGTAACTATTATTATAAAATAGAATAAATTAAATTTAGGTGATAACAAAGCATCAAGATCAAATATAGGAAGTTTTAATAATGTTATGAAGGTATAATTCATTATCGTAACAACTACAGGGTGTATCAAAAGTTATTTTTGCCAAAACAACGAAAATTCCAAGTCCAGAAGAAAAATAAAAGTTACGAAACCTTATAAAGGGTTGTAACTCTCATTATTATGATGTGTAAACATTTAAAATTGGAAAAAAACCATGAATAATGATATTTTTTTCGAAATAATGACCATAAAATAATAGTTACAGTCTACTGTAAGATGTAACTATTATTATAAAATAGAATAAATTAAATTTAGGTGATAACAAAGCATCAAGATCAAATATAGGAAGTTTTAATAATGTTATGAAGGTATAACTCATTATCATAACAACTACAGGATGTATCAAAAGTTATTTTTACCAAAACAACGAAAATTCCAAGCCCAGAAGAAAAATAAAAGTTACGAAACCTTATAAAGGGTTGTAACTCTCATTATTATGATGTGTAAACATTTAAAATTGGAAAAAAACCATGAATAATGATATTTTTTTCGAAATAATGACCATAAAATAATAGTTACAGTCTACTGTAAGATGTAACTATTATTATAAAATAGAATAAATTAAATTTAGGTGATAACAAAGCATCAAGATCAAATATAGGAAGTTTTAATAATGTTATGAAGGTATAATTCATTATCGTAACAACTACAGGGTGTATCAAAAGTTATTTTTGCCAAAACAACGAAAATTCCAAGTCCAGAAGAAAAATAAAAGTTACGAAACCTTATAAAGGGTTGTAACTCTCATTATTATGATGTGTAAACATTTAAAATTGGAAAAAAACCATGAATAATGATATTTTTTTCGAAATAATGACCATAAAATAATAGTTACAGTCTACTGTAAGATGTAACTATTATTATAAAATAGAATAAATTAAATTTAGGTGATAACAAAGCATCAAGATCAAATATAGGAAGTTTTAATAATGTTATGAAGGTATAATTCATTATCGTAACAACTACAGGGTGTATCAAAAGTTATTTTTGCCAAAACAACGAAAATTCCAAGTCCAGAAGAAAAATAAAAGTTACGAAACCTTATAAAGGGTTGTAACTCTCATTATTATGATGTGTAAACATTTAAAATTGGAAAAAAACCATGAATAATGATATTTTTTTCGAAATAATGACCATAAAATAATAGTTACAGTCTACTGTAAGATGTAACTATTATTATAAAATAGAATAAATTAAATTTAGGTGATAACAAAGCATCAAGATCAAATATAGGAAGTTTTAATAATGTTATGAAGGTATAACTCATTATCATAACAACTACAGGATGTATCAAAAGTTATTTTTACCAAAACAACGAAAATTCCAAGCCCAGAAGAAAAATAAAAGTTACGAAACCTTATAAAGGGTTGTAACTCTCATTATTATGATGTGTAAACATTTAAAATTGGAAAAAAACCATGAATAATGATATTTTTTTCGAAATAATGACCATAAAATAATAGTTACAGTCTACTGTAAGATGTAACTATTATTATAAAATAGAATAAATTAAATTTAGGTGATAACAAAGCATCAAGATCAAATATAGGAAGTTTTAATAATGTTATGAAGGTATAACTCATTATCATAACAACTACAGGATGTATCAAAAGTTATTTTTACCAAAACAACGAAAATTCCAAGCCCAGAAGAAAAATAAAAGTTACGAAACCTTATAAAGGGTTGTAACTCTCATTATTATGATGTGTAAACATTTAAAATTGGAAAAAAACCATGAATAATGATATTTTTTTCGAAATAATGACCATAAAATAATAGTTACAGTCTACTGTAAGATGTAACTATTATTATAAAATAGAATAAATTAAATTTAGGTGATAACAAAGCATCAAGATCAAATATAGGAAGTTTTAATAATGTTATGAAGGTATAATTCATTATCGTAACAACTACAGGGTGTATCAAAAGTTATTTTTGCCAAAACAACGAAAATTCCAAGTCCAGAAGAAAAATAAAAGTTACGAAACCTTATAAAGGGTTGTAACTCTCATTATTATGATGTGTAAACATTTAAAATTGGAAAAAAACCATGAATAATGATATTTTTTTCGAAATAATGACCATAAAATAATAGTTACAGTCTATTGTAAGATGTAACTATTATTATAAAACAGAATAAATTAAATTTAGGTGATAACAAAGCATCAAGATCAAATATAGGAAGTTTTAATAATGTTATGAAGGTATAACTCATTATCATAACAACTACAGGATGTATCAAAAGTTATTTTTACCAAAACAACGAAAATTCCAAGCCCAGAAGAAAAATAAAAGTTACGAAACCTTATAAAGGGTTGTAACTCTCATTATTATGATGTGTAAACATTTAAAATTGGAAAAAAACCATGAATAATGATATTTTTTTCGAAATAATGACCATAAAATAATAGTTACAGTCTACTGTAAGATGTAACTATTATTATAAAATAGAATAAATTAAATTTAGGTGATAACAAAGCATCAAGATCAAATATAGGAAGTTTTAATAATGTTATGAAGGTATAACTCATTATCGTAACAACTACAGGGTGTATCAAAAGTTATTTTTGCCAAAACAACGAAAATTCCAAGTCCAGAAGAAAAATAAAAGTTACGAAACCTTATAAAGGGTTGTAACTCTCATTATTATGATGTGTAAACATTTAAAATTGGAAAGAACCATGAATAATGATATTTTTTTCGAAATAATGACTATAAAATAATAGTTACAGTCTACTGTAAGATGTAACTATTATTATAAAACAGAATAAATTAAATTTAGGTGATAACAAAGCATCAAGATCAAATATAGGAAGTTTTAATAATGTTATGAAGGTATAACTCATTATCGTAACAACTACAGGGTGTATCAAAAGTTATTTTTGCCAAAACAACGAAAATTCCAAGTCCAGAAGAAAAATAAAAGTTACGAAACCTTATAAAGGGTTGTAACTCTCATTATTACAATAAAAATTGAAAAAAAAAACATACCTGTTCGTTGAGACTCTTCTCCATGGCGTTGAGGGGATCAAGGGAATTGACGGATTCGCTTAGATGGGACAAAGGGCCGTTGGCGCCCAAATAATCGTTACTATTAGAATAGGAATTGTTGTAAGAGGGCGGGCCGCCGTTCATCATCGATCCGCTGGCGATGCTGTTCATATCTGGCGGTAAATAGGGCGACATCGCCTGCATATCCCAATTGTTCATCGTCGGTAATGTCATGCTGCCGGGCGACATGGCCTTATTACGTTTACCGCCGCTGCAGGAGTCCGTACCTTCGTCTTCCATCTACAAAAAAATAAAAAAAAACAATCGTTAGATACCGAGGACTTCGATTTGATCAAATGGGGTATTTACTTTGATTCCGGGGACGTTTCCTTTGGCAGCTTTCCAGTTCGCCGAACTGTCTATTGTGACTTCTTCGACGTCCGAGGTGTTCAACGTGTTCAAAATACCCCACATGTACTGATCCACTTCCAAACCCTCCAATTGGGCCGGTTTGCTGGTTAAGAACATAGAAAATTTGGTTAAATCGTCGTTTTAATTATTTTTTTTTTGAAAAATTTTCGTGAAATAGAATCCGAGAAATAGAACGAAAAAACTGTTTGGTGAAAGTTGCGGACTTTTATCAATAATAAATGATACATAAACGATTAGAAAATGTTTATTCGTTGCAGTTTTGGTGGAAAACATGGTAGAAAGTTAATTTAAGAGAAAAAAAAACCTTGATAAAAGTTACATGAACCTTAATAGCTTCGGGATCAATCGAATGAATCGATATATTGACGAAAAAACAAAGCACGATAAAAGTTACAAGGATTATTAAAGGCTGTAACGTAATAAAAGTTACAAGGCCTACTAAAGGCTGTAAAATCCAATGTATCAACAAAAAAAAAGAGAAAAATTCGATTTTTTTCAAAGAATATGATGAAAATTTCATTAGAAGTGAATATTTTTAGTCGAAACGTTAGTTAAAAAAAGGAAAAGGTACAATAAAAGTTACGGTACCTACTAAAGGCTGTAAATTCATTCAAAAATTTGATAAAGTCTCCAATATCGATAAATTTTGCAAGGTATAAACGAAAAAATAATTCTAAATAAAGGTCTACAAGAAAATAAAAGTTACAAAGGCTACTAAAGGCTGTAAAATTGAATACATCAACGAAGATATAGGAAAATGTTGATTTTTCTAAAGCACGTGATGAAATATTAATTAGAAACTAATATTTGTAGGAAAAATGTGAATTAAAGGATGGAAAATGCATAATAAAAGTTACAGCACATACTAAAGGCTGTAAATTTATTGGAAAATGTGATAAAAGCTCCAATATCTCTCACTACCACAACATAAAGGGAGAAACCATTAAAAATAAAGGTCTACAAGTAAAAAAGAAGCATAATTAAAAGTTACAAAGGCTATTAAAGGTTGTAAAATTCAATATATCAACAAAGAAATAAGAAAAATCTGATTTTTCCAAAGAAGAAGAGGCAATTCAAGTACAAATGATATTGTAAAAGGCAATTAAAGTACCTAGGACATTGTAAAAGGCAATTCAAGTATCATGGACACTGTTAAAGGCAATTCATATACTTAAGACACTGCCATAAGGCAATTCGAGTATTTAGGGCAATGTTAAATGCAAATCAAGTATCTAAGACACTTTATAAAAGGCAATTAAAGTATCTAGAACATTGTAAAAGGCAATTCAAGTACACAAGACATTATAAAAGGCAATTCAAGTACTTAAGACACTGCCATAAGGCAATTCGAGTATCTAGGGTAATGTTAAATGCAAATCAAGTACCTAGGACATTGTAAAAGGCCATTTAAGTACACAAGACACTGTAAAAGGCAATTCAAGTATAAATGACACTTCAAAAGGTAATTCAAGTGCATAGGATACTGTTAAAGATACTTCAAGTACATAAAAGACTGCCAGAAGGCAATTTAAGCTCATAAGACATTGTAAAAGGCAATTCAAGTACTTAAGACACTGCCAGAAGGCAATTCGAGTATCTTAAAATACTGTTAATGGCAATTCAAGTACCTATGACACTGCAAAAGTACTTAAGACACTGCCAGAAGGCAATTCAAGTACCTATGACACTTTATAAAAGGCAATTAAAGTACAAATGTCACCGTTAAAGGCAATTCAAGTATCATGGCCACTGTTAAAGGCAATTCAAGTACTTAAGACACTGCCAGAAGGCAATTCAAGTACCTATGACACTTTATAAAAGGCAATTCAAGTACAAATGTCACTGTTAAAGGCAATTCAAGTATCATGGCCACTGTTAAAGGCAATTCAAGTACTTAAGACACTGCCAGAAGGCAATTCAAGTACAAATGTCACCGTTAAAGGCAATTCAAGTATCATGGCCACTGTTAAAGGCAATTCAAGTACTTAAGACACTGCCAGAAGGCAATTCAAGTACCTATGACACTTTATAAAAGGCAATTAAAGTACAAATGTCACCGTTAAAGGCAATTCAAGTATCATGGCCACTGTTAAAGGCAATTCAAGTACTTAAGACACTGCCAGAAGGCAATTCAAGTACCTATGACACTTTATAAAAGGCAATTCAAGTACAAATGTCACTGTTAAAGGCAATTCAAGTATCATGGCCACTGTTAAAGGCAATTCAAGTACTTAAGACACTGCCAGAAGGCAATTCAAGTACAAATGTCACCGTTAAAGGCAATTCAAGTATCATGGCCACTGTTAAAGGCAATTCAAGTACTTAAGACACTGCCAGAAGGCAATTCAAGTACAAATGTCACCGTTAAAGGCAATTCAAGTATCATGGCCACTGTTAAAGGCAATTCAAGTACTTAAGACACTGCCAGAAGGCAATTCAAGTACTTAAGACACTGCCAGAAGGCAATTCAAGTATCTTAAAATACTGTTAATGGCAATTCAAGTACCTATGACACTGCAAAAGTACTTAAGACACTGCCAGAAGGCAATTCAAGTACCTATGACACTTTATAAAAGGCAATTCAAGTACAAATGTCACCGTTAAAGGCAATTCAAGTATCATGGCCACTGTTAAAGGCAATTCAAGTACTTAAGACACTGCCAGAAGGCAATTCAAGTACCTATGACATTGTATAAAAGGCAATTCAAGTACAAATGTCACCGTTAAAGGCAATTCAAGTATCATGGCCACTGTTAAAGGCAATTCAAGTACTTAAGACACTGCCAGAAGGCAATTCAAGTATCTTAAAATACTGTTAATGGCAATTCAAGTACCTATGACACTGCAAAAGTACTTAAGACATTGCCAGAAGGCAATTCAAGTACCTATGACACTTTATAAAAGGCAATTAAAGTACAAATGTCACCGTTAAAGGCAATTCAAGTACTTAAGACACTGCCAGAAGGCAATTCAAGTACCTATGACACTTTATAAAAGGCAATTCAAGTACAAATGTCACCGTTAAAGGCAATTCAAGTATCATGGCCACTGTTAAAGGCAATTCAAGTACTTAAGACACTGCCAGAAGGCAATTCAAGTACCTATGACATTGTATAAAAGGCAATTCAAGTACAAATGTCACCGTTAAAGGCAATTCAAGTATCATGGCCACTGTTAAAGGCAATTCAAGTACTTAGACACTGCCAGAAGGCAATTCAAGTACTTAAGACACTGCCAGAAGGCAATTCAAGTATAAATGACACTGCCAGAAGGCAATTCAAGTATCATGGTCACTGTTAAAGGCAATGCAAGTACTTAAGACACCGCCAGAAGGCAATTCAATTATACAGGGTACTGCAAATAAGAATAAAAATAATGAAGGGCTTACTTACTTGCAAACGGGACACCTCCAAGCTCCCCTTTCGCAATTCAACTGCAGATACGATTCCAAATCGAAGCACTGAATATGTTTGCATTCGTGTCCCCTGGCAGGTAAAGTGATCCTCTTGAAAGTGATGGGGCATTTGACCGAAACCTTCAACGCGGTCTGTTCGACGGCGTCTCTATCGCCGGTACCGGCGCCGTTCGAACTGCCGGTATTGTTGAAATTCCTCTTGATCTTCGCTATGCAATGATCCGCGGTAAGGAGACGTTTCCTGAGCAAACCTTGCAGCACGGATCGAACGCTCGGTCGGTGAACCAATTGAAGGACGAACAAATGCGACTGCAAATTGTTAAAAATCAAATAAAAATGTCGATTCGCTGGTATACGCGGAACTTACGCAACAACAAGCCGACACCGTGATCTGTATGGTGTTCCTACCGGGTTGGCAGACGTCTTTCAGATACAGGGGCTTGTGGGAAGTTTTGTTTTCGCCTCTATCGATCATCAGGGGCGTGGCGTTCACCGAAACTTGCACCGACGCCGGCCAATTGGTGTTCATCTGTCGGTCTTCGTGATGGAAACACTTCAATTGCAATTCCAGGTCTTGTCGCCACATCAGAGTTTGATGTACGGTCGGTTTTAATTGGAACACGTGATTACTCACCGCCAAATTATGTTCCAATCTGAAGGGGGGTAGTATGATTCCGTCTCTTACGGGGAAAGTCAATCGTAGCTCGTCGTCTAAAGGGATTTTTTGTTAAATACAAATTTGCTGGATTCGAATCTGAGTTTTAGATTGAATAGAATCGAGTCGAAGGCTCGTTTAATATCGAAAATGTATTAAACGGACGGTGTTTAACTGAAAACGTTTCGTGTAGCGGCAATTCGTCTTTACAAACGTCAAAAAGACGTAATTTGAATAGCTTTTGGTCGTATTTTGAAATATCCGACTTTATTTTCATTTGTTCGTAAAAAAATTTCGAAAAATATCATTAAAAACTGTCGGCGACAATAAACATCCACATTTTCCAGGAAAAAAAAAATTTTCCTATTATCTCCGAAATAAAATAAAACGTGGCAACGTAGCCTAATTTGCTATAGTACTTTGTGTATAGACGCGAATGCGATTTTCTTGACATTATTGAGGTTATGTATCGATATTTATTATTAAAATCGTAAATAAATAATAAATATTGAATTATTTGAACAAAATAGGCCTTGTTTTACATTTTTTATTAGAAAAATTTCGAAAAATCTTAATGAAAATAAGCTGCAACAATGAAAATTCATTTTTCTAGAAAAAAGAAAATTTCAATTGTCTCCGAAATCAAATGAAACGTGGCAACATTGCATAATGTGTTATTTCACGCGAAAACGTTCCGTGTAGCAGCAAAACATCCTCATAAACGTCAAAAAGACGTAATTTAATCCGCGTTCTATCAAATTTCGAAATATCCGACTTTGATTTCTAAAAATTTCAATAAAAATTCACATTTTCGAAAAAAATAAAAATTCCGATCATCTCCGAAGTCAAACGAAACGCGGCAACATTGCATAGCGTGTTATTTCACTCGAAAACGTTCCGTGTAGCAGCAAAACATCCTCATAAACGTCAAAAAGACGTAATTTAATCGGCGTTTGGTCAAATTTCAAAATATCCGACTTAATTTTCATTTATTTGTGAAAAAATTTCGTAAAATCTCAAAAAAAAATTCACATTTTCCAAAAAAAAAAAATAATGGAAAATTCCGATCATCTCCGAAATTAAACGAAACGCGGCAACATAGCATAATGTGTAATTTTACGTGGCGAATAAAGTTATGACTTACTTGGTACCGGCAACGGTGGTTTGAGGTCGTTAAAATTGGGCTTAACGTCCGGATTGGGACTAATGTACGGCGGCATACTGCTGGCGGGCGTCAGAGGCGGCGTGGGATTACCCGGAATGGGACTATGTTGGTAACTCATGTTGTTCCTCATCGATACGTCTTGTTGAAACTGCGCCGAATTCGTGTTACCGTATTGAGTATTAGAACCGGCTCCGGCGCCGTTCATGTTGTACTGACCAGAATTGCTCGAAGGGAATTGACCGATGGTACCGTTATTGAAATACTGTCCTTGGTTAGTGTAGGGCGGCGTCGCCTGCCGCAGCTGCCTCGGATTACCCATCGACATCATGTTGCCCGGACCGAAGTTGTTCGACGGTCCGAGGGTTTGTTGCGACGGGTATTGGTTGAAATTGGGCTGCCGCGCGCTGGAATTGTTCATTCTGATACACACTGTATATATATATATATATATATATATATATATATATATTTTTTTTTTTCGAACTCACCTGTTGTAAGGGTATTGACCGTTCGGGTTGAAATTGGGGTTCATACCGGCGGCGATGTTGGGATTCATCGTCGGGCAATTATTGGAATAAGTTTGCGGCGTCGCCCTTTTTTGCGTCATGTGCATCGCCGCCGGCGAAGGATACGGCGTCATCCGTCTGGGATACATCGAAGTGGCATTAGGTCCGGGACCTGGACCCTGCATTCCCATTTTAGGTCCCATATTTGTCATCATGTTGTTGTGGATGCCTCCCATGTTCATATTTTGGAATTGATTCATTCCGTTAATGCCCATCATGCGTTGTTGGTAATTCTGTTGGTATTGCTGGTTGTTGAATTGCGAATTATCTTGTAAGGCGACTACGCTGGCGGTGGCGGTCGCCGTGGCCGTGGCGGCGGCGGCTACCATAGCTGCCGTACTCAACGCGTTTCCGTTCCCGTAACCTTGATCCCCGCCATTCATAACATTATTTGAACCATAACCGCCGATACTGGAAAAATAATAATAATAAAAAAAAAATAATTAAATAAAAATTGTCGATTCCCCTATAATCGGTGGGAACTTACAACACTTCTATTCAATATCGAAATTCTGTGGGAGAAAAATATTTTCGAGTCGACGACGATGGGAAAGGGGGCGGTGCCGATAAAAAATATAAAAGGGGGAACGCTAGTTGAAGATATAGATGCACTATTTGTGGAATAAAATAGGGTTTGAAATAACAGGAGCGGACTCGCCAAAATTGACGTATTTAAACGTACATAAAAAAGTTTATTAGAGCTGCGAAACACTTATCCAAAACACGTAATTTGGTTAAATTTACCTTATTTTCGTTAGTTCGTCAAAAAAACTTGAAAAAATCGTAATGAAAATCCACATTTTCAATAACAAAAAAAATCCCGATCGTCTCCGAAATTAAATTAAACTTGACAACATAGCGTAACGTCTTATTTCAATTTATATATACACGCGAATACAATTTCCTTGTTATTTTTGAGGTTATCTATCGACATTCATCATTAATAACGTAAAAAATGAATAAATGTTGATTTGATCACACAAAAAAGAGTTTTTTTTTTTCATTTTTTTGGTAAAAAAAATTCCGAAAAATCGAAGTAAAAATAAACTGCAACAATAAAATTCACTTTTATAAAAAAAAGAAAATTTCCAATTGTCTCGGAAATTAAATGAAACGTAGCAACATTGCATAGTGTGTTATTTTACCAGAAAACGTTTCGTGTAGCAGCAAAACATCTTCATAAACGTCAAAAAGACGTAATTTAATCGGCGTTTGATCAAATTTCGAAATATCCGACTTTAATTTCGAAAAATTTCAATAATAATTCCAATTTCGAAAAAAAATAAAAATTCCGATCATCTCGGAAATAAAATGAAACGTGGCAACATTGCATAGTGTGTTATTTTATGTAAAAACGTTTCGTCGAGTAGCAAAACATATTCATAAACGTCAAAAAGACGTAATTTAATCAGCGTTTAGTGAAATTTTAAAACATCTGACTTTAAATTCGAAAAATTTCAATAAAAAATCACATTTTCGAAAAAAAAATAAAAATTCCGATCATCTCGGAAATAAAATGAAACGTGCCAACATTGCATAATGTGTTATTTTACGTAAAAACGTTTCGTCGAGTAGCAAAACATATTCATAAACGTCAAAAAGACGTAATTTGATCATCGTTTGGTGAAATTTTAAAACATCTGACTTTAATTACGAAAAATTTCAATAAAAATTCACATTTTCGAAAAAAAAAATAAAAATTCCGATCATCTCGGAAATAAAATGAAACGTGGCAACATTGCATAATGTGTTATTTTACGTAAAAACGGTCCGTGTAGTAGCAAAACATCTTCATAAACGTTAAAAAGGCGTAATTTAATCAGCGTTTGATCAAATTTCGAAATATCCGACTTTAATACATCTGACTTTAAATTCGAAAAATTTCAATAAAAAATCACATTTTCGAAAAAAAATAAAAATTCCGATCATCTCGGAAATAAAATGAAACGTGCCAACATTGCATAATGTGTTATTTTACGTAAAAACGTTTCGTCGAGTAGCAAAACATATTCATAAACGTCAAAAAGACGTAATTTGATCATCGTTTGGTGAAATTTTAAAACATCTGACTTTAATTACGAAAAATTTCAATAAAAATTCACATTTTCGAAAAAAAAAATAAAAATTCCGATCATCTCGGAAATAAAATGAAACGTGGCAACATTGCATAATGTGTTATTTTACGTAAAAACGGTCCGTGTAGTAGCAAAACATCTTCATAAACGTTAAAAAGGCGTAATTTAATCAGCGTTTGATCAAATTTCGAAATATCCGACTTTAATACATCTGACTTTAAATTCGAAAAATTTCAATAAAAAATCACATTTTCGAAAAAAAATAAAAATTCCGATCATCTCGGAAATAAAATGAAACGTGCCAACATTGCATAATGTGTTATTTTACGTAAAAACGTTTCGTCGAGTAGCAAAACATATTCATAAACGTCAAAAAGACGTAATTTGATCATCGTTTGGTGAAATTTTAAAACATCTGACTTTAATTACGAAAAATTTCAATAAAAATTCACATTTTCGAAAAAAAAATAAAAATTCCGATCATCTCGGAAATAAAATGAAACGTGGCAACATTGCATAATGTGTTATTTTACGTAAAAACGGTCCGTGTAGTAGCAAAACATCTTCATAAACGTTAAAAAGGCGTAATTTAATCAGCGTTTGATCAAATTTCGAAATATCCGACTTTAATACATCTGACTTTAAATTCGAAAAATTTCAATAAAAAATCACATTTTCGAAAAAAAAATAAAAATTCCGATCATCTCGGAAATAAAATGAAACGTGGCAACATTGCATAGTGTGTTATTTTATGTAAAAACGTTTCGTCGAGTAGCAAAACATATTCATAAACGTCAAAAAGACGTAATTTAATCAGCGTTTAGTGAAATTTTAAAACATCTGACTTTAAATTCGAAAAATTTCAATAAAAAATCACATTTTCGAAAAAAAAATAAAAATTCCGATCATCTCGGAAATAAAATGAAACGTGCCAACATTGCATAATGTGTTATTTTACGTAAAAACGTTTCGTCGAGTAGCAAAACATATTCATAAACGTCAAAAAGACGTAATTTGATCATCGTTTGGTGAAATTTTAAAACATCTGACTTTAATTACGAAAAATTTCAATAAAAATTCACATTTTCGAAAAAAAAATAAAAATTCCGATCATCTCGGAAATAAAATGAAACGTGGCAAAATTGCATAATGTGTTATTTTACGTAAAAACGGTCCGTGTAGTAGCAAAACATCTTCATAAACGTTAAAAAGGCGTAATTTAATCAGCGTTTGATCAAATTTCGAAATATCCGACTTTAATACATCTGACTTTAAATTCGAAAAATTTCAATAAAAAATCACATTTTCGAAAAAAAATAAAAATTCCGATCATCTCGGAAATAAAATGAAACGTGCCAACATTGCATAATGTGTTATTTTACGTAAAAACGTTTCGTCGAGTAGCAAAACATATTCATAAACGTCAAAAAGACGTAATTTGATCATCGTTTGGTGAAATTTTAAAACATCTGACTTTAATTACGAAAAATTTCAATAAAAATTCACATTTTCGAAAAAAAAAATAAAAATTCCGATCATCTCGGAAATAAAATGAAACGTGGCAACATTGCATAATGTGTTATTTTACGTAAAAACGGTCCGTGTAGTAGCAAAACATCTTCATAAACGTTAAAAAGGCGTAATTCAATCAGCGTTTGATCAAATTTCGAAGTATCCGACTTTAATTTCGAAAAATCTCAATAAAAATTAACATTTTCGAAAAAAATAAAAATTCCGATCATCTCGGAAATAAAATGAAACGCGGCAACATTGCATAGTGTGTTATTTTATGCGAAAACGTTTCGTCGAGCAGCAGAACATATTCATAAGACGTAATTTGGTCAACGTTTTCGAAATTTTCGAATCGAACACTACATTTTTGGTAACGCGTATTTTTGAAAATTTCTGGGAGCAAAAAATTTAAGAAAATATCTTATTTTTGTCGAAAATTGTGCGTATTTTTTTTTGGGGGCGTAGTTATAGGTGCTCCTCGTATTTTTTGAATTGAAAAATACCAAATATTTTCGTCGGTTGTTTCGAAGGTTATTATTTCTCGCAGACGTTAATATGCATATTACAACACAGCGTGTAGTCCACTCCCTGCGCCCTTTATTTCCGTAACAATCCATGTTCGCCCTTTACGTAATCTTTTGTTTCGATTCGCTTTTACCCACGGTTTAAACGATATGAAAAAAAAAGTCTCTTCGATTTTATTTTTTGTATTATTCGGAGTTGCTCTTGCCGTTGAACAGGAAGGGACTTCGCTAAAAATTATATAATGCCATATGGCAACTATTTTACATTATTCTTGAATAAATTGAGACGTTTCAAAATGTTATAGAACATTCTAGAACGTTCTGAAAGATACAAAGTGTTTTATAAAATGTTCTCGATCTATTTAGAAAATTAAAAACGATAAAATGAACATTTTATATAACTAAAAATCATTTTTGGAAACTCTACGATGTTTTAGGAACTTTTTATACTATTCTTGTATATATTGGGAGGTTATGAAATGTTCTAGAACATTCTAAATCGTTCTGGAAGGTACAAAATGTTTTATAAAATGTTCTCGATCTATTTAGAAAGTTAAAAACGATAAAATGAACATTTTATATAACTAAAAATCATTTTTGGAAACTCTACGATGTTTTAGGAACTTTTTATACTATTCTTGTATATGTTGGGAGGTTATGAAATGTTCTAGAACATTCTAAATCGTTCTGGAAGGTACAAAATGTTTTATAAAATGTTCTCGATCTATTTAAAAAGTTAAAAACGATAAAATGAACATTTTATATAACTAAAAATCATTTTTGGAAACTCTACGATGTTTTAGGAACTTTTTATACTATTCTTGTATATATTGGGAGGTTATGAAATGTTCTAGAACATTCTAAATCGTTCTGGAAGGTACAAAATGTTTTATAAAATGTTCTCGATCTATTTAGAAAGTTAAAAACGATAAAATGAACATTTTATATAACTAAAAATCATTTTTGGAAACTCTACGATGTTTTAGGAACTTTTTATACTATTCTTGTATATATTGGGAGGTTATGAAATGTTCTAGAACATTCTAAAACGTTCTGAAAGGTACAAAATGTTTTATAAAATGTTCTCGATCTATTTAAAAAGTTAAAAACGATAAAATGAACATTTTATATAACTAAAAATCATTTTTGGAAACTCTACGATGTTTTAGGAACTTTTTATACTATTCTTGTATATATTAGGAGGTTATAAAATGTTCTAGAACATTCTAAAACGTTCTGAAAGGTACACAATGTTTTATAAAATGTTCTCGATCTATTTAGAAAGTTAAAAACGATAATATGAACATTTTATATAACTAAAAATCATTTTTGGAAACTCTACGATGTTTTAGGAACTTTTTATACTATTCTTGTATATGTTGGGAGGTTATAAAATGTTCTAGAACATTCTAAAACGTTCTGGAAGGTACAAAATGTTTTATAAAATGTTCTCGATCTATTTAGAAAGTTAAAAACGATAAAATGAACATTTTATATAACTAAAAATCATTTTTGGAAACTCTACGATGTTTTAGGAACTTTTTATACTATTCTTGTATATATTGGGAGGTTATGAAATGTTCTAGAACATTCTAAATCGTTCTGGAAGGTACAAAATGTTTTATAAAATGTTCTCGATCTATTTAGAAAGTTAAAAACGATAAAATGAACATTTTATATAACTAAAAATCATTTTTGGAAACTCTACGATGTTTTAGGAACTTTTTATACTATTCTTGTATATATTGGGAGGTTATAAAATGTTCTAGAACATTCTAAAACGTTCTGAAAGGTACAAAATGTTTTATAAAATGTTCTCGATCTATTTAGAAAGTTAAAAACGATAAAATGAACATTTTATATAACTAAAAATCATTTTTGGAAACTCTACGATGTTTTAGGAACTTTTTATACTATTCTTGTATATATTGGGAGGTTATAAAATGTTCTAGAACATTCTAAAACGTTCTGGGAGGTACACAATGTGTTTTTACACTAATCTTGTATATATTGGGAGGTTATAAAATGTTCTAGAACATTCTAAAACGTTCTGAAAGGTACACAATGTTTTATAAAATGTTCTCGATCTATTTAGAAAGTTAAAAACGAAAAAATGAACATTTTATATAACTAAAAATCATTTTTGGAAACTCTACGATGTTTTAGGAACTTTTTATACTATTCTTGTATATGTTGGGAGGTTATAAAATGTTCTAGAACATTCTAAATCGTTCTGGAAGGTACAAAATGTTTTATAAAATGTTCTCGATCTATTTAGAAAGTTAAAAACGATAAAATGAACATTTTATATAACTAAAAATCATTTTTGGAAACTCTACGATGTTTTAGGAACTTTTTATACTATTCTTGTATATGTTGGGAGGTTATAAAATGTTCTAGAACATTCTATGAATTGTTCTCGAACCTTTTTATCGATACTCAATCGATTTTACGAACGCGAAAAAATATTTAAAGTGACGCCGCTGCTTGCAACATTCAAATCGACAAGAGGGTTTGATATTTTCGGTTGACGAAAGCAGATTGCCACCCAACAATAATGAATTTACCCTTACAGAAATCTATTGTTAACATATTTGTACCCATTCTTCAGAAATATGTCCCCGCCAACCGACGTATTTTCATAACTTACACGATACGAAATTGATAGGGATTTAAGATTTAATTTACTGACTTTTTAGTGCGGTAAACGGTTTTTTCATTGTTTAAATCGGTTATTCTGCAATTTAATTCATGTAATTGAGGGCGAATTTCATTTTTTTTCGCGAAATTTGATCGATAGAGCGCGAAAAAACAAAAGTTCGACAACGATTTTAAATGTTATTTTCGAAAAAAACGATTTTATTGGATTCACCCCGATATCGTCGTTTGATTTTATCGACAGCGTATTTTCTATCAGTTATTGATGACCGTCGATTCCACCCTCCTCGTTTTCTAACGTCAACCTTTGTTTAAATCGAAAAAAGCAACCCTAATAGCGCGTACTCCCTATTAAGGGGTTGTTTGGTTTCCAATGAATTCGTAGGTAATAACCGTTACTATATTAACAATGTTTTCATATATTTTTATTATATTCAATGTCTGTACTGTAATTTACAGTTGAAATTTTCCATCCCCAGCGATTTGGATGCCCGAAAAGCCGAAAAAATTGGAATATTGAATCGTCCACATTATACACCTGATTTAGCATCTTTTCTCATCGAAATCATCCAAATTGGAGCCTCTGTTCATTAAAATATGCTTGCTTGATAGTTTTTAGATGGAATTTCGCACCCCCAACGATTTTATACCCCAAAAAAATTGGGGGATTCATCTGATATTACATAGTCCACATTATACGCCCGATTTAGCACATTTTTATATAAAAATCGACCAATTTGACGTATTTATTCATCAAAGTATGTTTGTTTGGTAATTTTTCGATGGAATTTCGAACCCCCAACGATTTGATACCCAAAAAAACCAAAAAAATTGGGGATTCATCTGATATTACATAGTCCACATTATACGCCCGATTTAGCACATTTTTATATAAAAATCGACCAATTTGACGTATTTATTCATCAAAGTATGTTTGTTTGGTAATTTTTCGATGGAATTTCGAACCCCCCAACGATTTCATACCCAAAAAAACCAAAAAAATTGGGGGATTTATCTGAAATTACATAGTCCACATTATACGCCCGATTTAGCACATTTTTATATAAAAATCGACCAATTTGACGTATTTATTCATCAAAGTATGTTTGTTTGGTAATTTTTCGATGGAATTTCGAACCCCCCAACGATTTCATACCCAAAAAAAACCAAAAAAATTGGGGGATTTATCTGAAATTACATAGTCCACATTATACGCCCGATTTAGCACATTTTTATATAAAAATCGACCAATTTGACGTATTTATTCATCAAAGTATGTTTGTTTGGTAATTTTTCGATGGAATTTCGAACCCCCAACGATTTGATACCCAAAAAAACCAAAAAAATTGGGGATTCATCTGATATTACATAGTCCACATTATACGCCCGATTTAGCACATTTTTATATAAAAATCGACCAATTTGACGTATTTATTCATCAAAGTATGTTTGTTTGGTAATTTTTCGATGGAATTTCGAACCCCCCAACGATTTCATACCCAAAAAAACCAAAAAAATTGGGGGATTTATCTGAAATTACATAGTCCACATTATACGCCCGATTTAGCACATTTTTATATAAAAATCGACCAATTTGACGTATTTATTCATCAAAGTATGTTTGTTTGGTAATTTTTCGATGGAATTTCGAACCCCCAACAATTTGATACCCAAAAAAACTAAAAAAATTGGGGGATTTATCTGATATTACATAGTCTACATTATACGCCCGATTTAGCACATTTTTATATAAAAATCGACCAATTTGACGTATTTATTCATCAAAGTATGTTTGTTTGGTAATTTTTCGATGGAATTTCGAACCCCCAACAATTTGATACCCAAAAAAACTAAAAAAATTGGGGGATTTATCTGATATTACATAGTCCACATTATACGCCCGATTTAGCACATTTTTATATAAAAATCGACCAATTTGACGTATTTATTCATCAAAGTATGTTTGTTTGGTAATTTTTCGATGGAATTTCGAACCCCCCAACGATTTCATACCCAAAAAAACCAAAAAAATTGGGGGATTTATCTGAAATTACATAGTCCACATTATACGCCCGATTTAGCACATTTTTATATAAAAATCGACCAATTTGACGTATTTATTCATCAAAGTATGTTTGTTTGGTAATTTTTCGATGGAATTTCGAACCCCCAACAATTTGATACCCAAAAAAACTAAAAAAATTGGGGGATTTATCTGATATTACATAGTCCTCATTATACGCCCGATTTAGCACATTTTTATATAAAAATCGACCAATTTGACGTATTTATTCATCAAAGTATGTTTGTTTGGTAATTTTTCGATGGAATTTCGAACCCCCCAACGATTTGATACCCAAAAAAACTAAAAAAATTGGGGGATTTATCTGATATTACATAGTCCACATTATACGCCCGATTTAGCACATTTTTATATAAAAATCGACCAATTTGACGTATTTATTCATCAAAGTATGTTTGTTTGGTAATTTTTCGATGGAATTTCGAACCCCCAACAATTTGATACCCAAAAAAACTAAAAAAATTGGGGGATTTATCTGATATTACATAGTCCTCATTATACGCCCGATTTAGCACATTTTTATATAAAAATCGACCAATTTGACGTATTTATTCATCAAAGTATGTTTGTTTGGTAATTTTTCGATGGAATTTCGAACCCCCAACAATTTGATACCCAAAAAAACTAAAAAAATTGGGGGATTTATCTGATATTACATAGTCCTCATTATACGCCCGATTTAGCACATTTTTATATAAAAATCGACCAATTTGACGTATTTATTCATCAAAGTATGTTTGTTTGGTAATTTTTCGATGGAATTTCGAACCCCCCAACGATTTCATACCCAAAAAAAACCAAAAAAATTGGGGGATTTATCTGAAATTACATAGTCCACATTATACGCCCGATTTAGCACATTTTTATATAAAAATCGACCAATTTGACGTATTTATTCATCAAAGTATGTTTGTTTGGTAATTTTTCGATGGAATTTCGAACCCCCAACGATTTGATACCCAAAAAAACCAAAAAAATTGGGGATTCATCTGATATTACATCGTCCACATTATACGCCCGATTTAACACCTATTTATATGAAAATAAACGAAATTAACAACCGTATTTATAAAATTATGTTTTTTTGGGTAATTTCCAGTGAAAATTTTCTTCTCGGCGATATAAATTTCCAAAAGTTCCGTATTTTTAGCAAAAGAAACAAAAAAAAATTCGTTGTGAACATTTTCCCATACACATCCGTATTCAAAATACCATTAAAGTGACAAATCTGTTGTTGGCACTTACTCAGAAACTCAGGTAGAATATATTCAATTATTTTGAAAAAAAAAGATCTACAATATTTTGATGTATTCACAGCTGTTGGTACGGCACAAAAGACTTCCAAGTAACTCAATTCAAAAGAGGTCCATCAGGTAATCGAAAATACGAATTTTGTCATGCTTTATTAAAATTCCAAAACACACCACGACTATATTTTTGAAATATATATACGGGGTGTTTCGAATATGTATAACGTTTCCGAACGACTAGGAGTGAATAAAAAAATACGTCACATCAAAAAACGAATGGACTATAACCGATATTTTTTCAAAAAATCATGATTTTTGAAACACATGTCAAACCCTGAATATTTGATTAGACTTTCTGCCGAATGCGCCGATGTTGGATTCGAGTTTTTGACGAATGCGTCGAGACGGTCCTTAATTCGAACATATGACGATTATATCGATGATTTGCCGAATGCGTCGATGTTTAACTGATGTTATGACGAATGCACCGTTGTTTGATTCGATTTTTTGACGAATACGCCGATATTTTATTAGAGTTTTTAACGAATGTGTTTAGTCGGTCCTTAATTCGAAAATATGGCGTTTAAATCGATGATTTGCCGAATGCGTCGATGTTTAATTGATGATTCGGCGAATGCACCGTTGCTTGATTAGAATCTGTGGCGAATGCGTCGATGTTTGATCCGAAGTTTTGGCGAATACGCCGATACTTTATTGGAGTTTTTGGCGAATGCGTCGAGACTGACCTTAATTCGGACATATGCCGAATGCGCCAGCGTTTAAATGGATGATTTTCCGAATACGTAGAAGTTTAATTGATGATTCGGCGAAAGCGCCGTTGGTTGATAGGAATCTTTGGCGGATGCGCCGATATTTGAATCAACTTTTTTGGCGAATGCGCCGTTACTTGGATCGGCTTTCTGGTGAATGCGCCAGCGTTTAAACCGATTATTCGGCGAATGCACAGATATTTGATTAATTTGACGAATATCGATGATTTGCTGAATGCGTCGGTATTTAACTGATGATTTGGCAAATGCGCCGTTACTTGATTCGATTTTTTGACGAAAACGCCAGCATTTAAACCGATTATTCGGCGATCTCGTCGATGTTTGATTGAAGTTTTCGACGAATGCGTTTAAATTGATGATTTGCCGAATGCGTCGATGTTGGATGATTCGGCGAATGGTCGATTCATTTTTTTGGCGAATGCGCCAGCGTTTAAACCGATTATTCGGCGAATGCGCCGATACTTGATTAGATTGTGGGGGAAAATTTTTTATGATTTAATTTATTTGACTCACCCTGGGGGTACGACTTGTCTGTATCCTCCTTGGTAAGCGCCTTGTTGTACTTTTCCTTGTCCTCCTATATAGTTGGAGTTCGCTGTGGGCGTCGGGCCGCCCGTGTAGGCGCCCCCGTGGGGGCCCGACTGCGTCGTGGTACTCACTCCCCACACCGTGGTCACGACCGACAACTGTTGTTGGGCCCCAGCACCCGGTCCTGTCCAATCCCTGCGAACGAAAAATTTAACAAAAATCAAATATTTTAATTTCCATAGATAAATATCGATAATTCAAAGGTAGCGATATCGAAACCGAAAGTTCAAATTTTGTTTATGGAACCAGAATTTGAATATACAAAATTTTCGGGTAAATCGCAGTATATTTTTCAAGTAAAAAGGCAGTATTTTTATAAAAACTACAATATTCTCCGGCAAAAAGACAGTATTCTATGGAAACATCAATATACGGTGTTATTTTTGTGAAGACGCGCAGTATTTTTAATAGCAAAGGCAGTATTTTTCGTGAGAGCGCAGTATTTTCAATAAGAAGCAGTATTTTTAATAGCAAAGGCAGTATTTTTCGTGAGAGCGCAGTATTTTCAATAAGAAGCAGTATTTTTAATAGCAAAGGCAGTATTTTTCGTGAGAGCGCAGTATTTTCAATAAGAAGCAGTATTTTTAATAGCAAAGGCAGTATTTTTCGTGAGAGCGCAGTATTTTCAATAAGAAGCAGTATTTTTAATAGCAAAGGCAGTATTTTTCGTGAGAGCGCAGTATTTTCAATAAGAAGCAGTATTTTTAATAGCAAAGGCAGTATTTTTCGTGAGAGCGCAGTATTTTCAATAAGAAGCAGTATTTTTAATAGCAAAGGCAGTATTTTCAATAAAAAGCAGTATTTTTAATAGCAAAGGCAGTATTTTTCGTGAGAGCTAAGTATTTTCAATAAGAAGCAGTATTTTTAATAGCAAAGGCAGTATTTTTCGTGAGAGCGCAGTATTTTCAATAAGAAGCAGTATTTTTAATAGCAAAGGCAGTATTTTCAATAAAAAGCAGTATTTTTCGTGAGAGCTAAGTATTTTCAATAAGAAGCAGTATTTTTAATAGCAAAGGCAGTATTTTTCGTGAGAGCTAAGTATTTTCAATAAAAAGCAGTATTTTTAATAGCAAAGGCAGTATTTTTCGTGAGAGCTAAGTATTTTCAATAAGAAGCAGTATTTTTAATAGCAAAGGCAGTATTTTTCGTGAGAGCTAAGTATTTTCAATAAGCAGTATTTTTAATGGCAAAGGCAGTATTTTCAATAAGAAGCAGTATTTTTAATAGCAAAGGCAGTATTTTTCGTGAGAGCGCAGTATTTTCAATAAAAAGCAGTATTTTCAATAAAAAGCAGTATTTTCAATAAAAAGCAGTATTTTTCGTGAGAGCTAAGTATTTTCAATAAGAAGCAGTATTTTTAATAGCAAAGGCAGTATTTTTCGTGAGAGCTAAGTATTTTCAATAAGAAGCAGTATTTTTAATAGCAAAGGCAGTATTTTTCGTGAGAGCTAAGTATTTTCAATAAGCAGTATTTTTAATGGCAAAGGCAGTATTTTCAATAAGAAGCAGTATTTTTAATAGCAAAGGCAGTATTTTTCGTGAGAGTGCAGTATTTTCAATAAGAAGCAGTATTTTTAATAGCAAAGGCAGTATTTTCAATAAGAAGCAGTATTTTTAATAGCAAAGGGAGTATTTTTCGTGAGAGTGCAGTATTTTTAATAAGAAGCAGTATTTTTAATAGCAAAGGCAGTATTTTCAATAAGAAGCAGTATTTTTAATAGCAAAGGCAGTATTTTTCGTGAGAGTGCAGTATTTTCAATAAGAAGCAGTATTTTTAATAGCAAAGGCAGTATTTTCAATAAGAAGCAGTATTTTTAATAGCAAAGGCAGTATTTTTCGTGAGAGTGCAGTATTTTCAATAAGAAGCAGTATTTTTAATAGCAAAGGCAGTATTTTCAATAAGAAGCAGTATTTTTAATAGCAAAGGCAGTATTTTTCGTGAGAGCTCAGTATTTTCAATAAGCAGTATTTTTAATAGCAAAGGCAGTATTTTTCGTGAGAGCTCAGTTTTTCAATAAGAAGCAGTATTTTTAATAGCAAAGGCAATATTTTCAATAAAAAGCAGTATTTTTAATAGCAAAGGCAGTATTTTTCGTGAGAGCTCAGTTTTTCAATAGGAAGCAGTGTTTTTAATAGCAAAGGCAGTATTTTCAATAGGAAGCAGTATTTTTAATAGCAAAGGCAGTATTTTCAATACGTAGCAGTATTTTTAATAGCAAATGCAGTTTTTTCAATGGCAAAGGCAGTATTTTTCGTGAGAGCACAGTATTTTCAATAAGAAGCAGTATTTTTAATGGAAAAGGAATTTTTTATCGTAAAAAAATCAGTATTTTTAATAGCAAAGGCAGTATTTTTAATATTATGGTAGTTTTTCGTGTAATCCCAGTGTTTTTAAAAGAAAAAGCAGTATTTTCTATAATAACAAAGTATTTTCAATCATATATTAGTTTTTCGTAAAAGTGCAGTATTTTTAATAAAAAAGGCAGTATTTTCAATAAAAAGCAGTATTTTTCGTGAGAGCTAAGTATTTTCAATAAGAAGCAGTATTTTTAATAGCAAAGGCAGTATTTTTCGTGAGAGCTAAGTATTTTCAATAAAAAGCAGTATTTTTAATAGCAAAGGCAGTATTTTTCGTGAGAGCTAAGTATTTTCAATAAGAAGCAGTATTTTTAATAGCAAAGGCAGTATTTTTCGTGAGAGCTAAGTATTTTCAATAAGCAGTATTTTTAATGGCAAAGGCAGTATTTTCAATAAGAAGCAGTATTTTTAATAGCAAAGGCAGTATTTTTCGTGAGAGCGCAGTATTTTCAATAAAAAGCAGTATTTTCAATAAAAAGCAGTATTTTCAATAAAAAGCAGTATTTTTCGTGAGAGCTAAGTATTTTCAATAAGAAGCAGTATTTTTAATAGCAAAGGCAGTATTTTTCGTGAGAGCTAAGTATTTTCAATAAGAAGCAGTATTTTTAATAGCAAAGGCAGTATTTTTCGTGAGAGCTAAGTATTTTCAATAAGCAGTATTTTTAATGGCAAAGGCAGTATTTTCAATAAGAAGCAGTATTTTTCGTGAGAGTGCAGTATTTTCAATAAGAAGCAGTATTTTTAATAGCAAAGGCAGTATTTTCAATAAGAAGCAGTATTTTTAATAGCAAAGGGAGTATTTTTCGTGAGAGTGCAGTATTTTTAATAAGAAGCAGTATTTTTAATAGCAAAGGCAGTATTTTCAATAAGAAGCAGTATTTTTAATAGCAAAGGCAGTATTTTTCGTGAGAGTGCAGTATTTTCAATAAGAAGCAGTATTTTTAATAGCAAAGGCAGTATTTTCAATAAGAAGCAGTATTTTTAATAGCAAAGGCAGTATTTTTCGTGAGAGTGCAGTATTTTCAATAAGAAGCAGTATTTTTAATAGCAAAGGCAGTATTTTCAATAAGAAGCAGTATTTTTAATAGCAAAGGCAGTATTTTTCGTGAGAGCTCAGTATTTTCAATAAGCAGTATTTTTAATAGCAAAGGCAGTATTTTTCGTGAGAGCTCAGTTTTTCAATAAGAAGCAGTATTTTTAATAGCAAAGGCAATATTTTCAATAAAAAGCAGTATTTTTAATAGCAAAGGCAGTATTTTTCGTGAGAGCTCAGTTTTTCAATAGGAAGCAGTGTTTTTAATAGCAAAGGCAGTATTTTCAATAGGAAGCAGTATTTTTAATAGCAAAGGCAGTATTTTCAATACGTAGCAGTATTTTTAATAGCAAATGCAGTTTTTTCAATGGCAAAGGCAGTATTTTTCGTGAGAGCTCAGTATTTTCAATAAGAAGCAGTATTTTTAATGGAAAAGGAATTTTTTATCGTAAAAAAATCAGTATTTTTAATAGCAAAGGCAGTATTTTTAATATTATGGTAGTTTTTCGTGTAATCCCAGTGTTTTTAAAAGAAAAAGCAGTATTTTCTATAAAAGTATTTTCAATCATATATTAGTTTTTCGTAAAAGTGCAGTATTTTTAATAAAAAAGGCAGTACTTTTCCTAGAAACCCCGTATTTACAAACCGCAGAATTTCTTTAAAAAATTTTTTCATGAAATTTGTAGTATATTTAATAAAATAACAAAAGTATTTTAAAGAAGAGCAGTATTTTGTGCGCAGTACAATATTTTTTAATAAAAGTGCAGTATTTTCAGAACAACTCCAATATTTGTAAATATAAAAACAGTTTTTTGTGAAAATCGCGATATTTCTTTTATTACAACGACAGTATTTTCAGTATATTTACGAAAATTGCAGTATTTTTTAGCCAAAGAGCAGTATTGTCACAAAAAATTCAATACTTCATCATAACTGTCATGATTTTTATCGAAACATCAGTATTTTTATAAAAACGAACAATATTTTGATATAAAGCAGTATTTTATGAAAACCGCAGTATTTTATGAAAACCGCAGTATTTTATTATTATTAGGGTAGTATTATGATAGAAATTGATCTAAATAAAAGTGCAGTATTTTAATTCTATATAGCAGTAATTTCACAAAATATTTAATACTTTATCAAAACTGTCATGATTTTTATAGAAACATCAGTATTTTATGAAAACCGCAGTATTTTATCATTATCAGGACAGTATTATGATAGAAACTGATTTACCAGTAAAAGTGCAGTATTTTCTGAAAAATTTATTACTTCAAAACTGTCATGATTTTTATCGAAACATCAGTATTTTGATGGAAAGCAGTATTTTTGGAAAACTAGGATATTTTTTATAGAAACGGCAGTATTTTTCAAGATTAGAGCAGTATTTTAATTAAAACCCTGATAATTTTAGTAAAATGCAGTATTTTTATGAAAACTCCAGTATTTTTTGTAAACATGCAGTATATTTTTCAAAGCAGTATTTCAACAATATTTTATTAGAAATCAGCGATATTTTTATGAAAATGAAAATATTTTTGAAATAAAACAACATTACTTTAACTTACTTAAACTCGCAGTATTTTTAAAAACCCGTCAGTACCAAAAGACATTTTTTCGTAATTTACATTTATATTTACGATGTCATCGAGCATCGCACGATATCAATAAGGCAAATGATGAATTACATAGATTTTGTATGGTACACTTATCTCAATATTGACATTGAAAAAAAAAACAAGAAAATTGTTTCCATATCATCAGGTAGCCAGGGTCAAATTAAGGTCGAACGTAAAAAATAAATTACAAAATCCGAAATTTATTTTCGATATATATTTATTCTATTGAAAAACTAACCTTAAAAATGCACGTCAAAAATTATTTATTTAAACTTGATACGTTTAATACTAATCCTACCTTCGCTATTTGAAAAAAATAATCCGCAATTTCGATTTTCGAGATATTAAAATGAACGCAATGGAGATATGAGTGTAACCGATATGATTCGAGTATTATTTTCATTTATTTAAAGAAACAAACACACACACACACACACACACACACATACACACACATACACTTAAACTACACTTTTGTTTATAAAACGACTACACTTTTATTTTTCCACAAAACCACACCACTCGAAAAAAATATCTCGACCAACACTGTAACCACGGAAATCACTATTTCGTAGGGTATCCATTAAACACGACATTTCCCGCATTCCTCCGTCCCATCGCCCCACACTCACATCTCCATTTTAACGACAAAAAAAGAAAGAAAGAAAAAACGAAAAAAACGAAAAATAAATATAAAATTACCTGTAGGAAGTATAACCCAGCATTTGTGGGTAAACATAAAGAAGATCGATTTAATTGTGCACTATCCACTTAAAAAGCATAATAATCCCAAAAAAGTGTTTAGATTTAAATCCAGATAATCAGACGCGCTCTCGACGTACACACGACTACCGCGAAACACGACGTTCGACTGTCTGCCTGTGGGAGAAACAACGGCACGTAGTCCTAGTTGGTGGGGGGCGTAGGGGAAGTTTGACCCGACTGAAGCTCGTTTCTCTCCACCATTCCGTGCGGCCACAATATCGGTTATGGCGTGCGGCGTTGCCGGATTTATAAGAATCGAACGATACCGTGGGTGGGTTGATACGAGACTATTATTTCTGACTTTTTACATTGGCGTACGCCAAATATATACTATACGGATATTAATATTAGTTTTATTTTAGTTTATACCATAAGTATTTATAATCGACGATATCGTAAATATAAATGATACCGTAATATATTTCGCATCGGAGTTTTTTTTCTAAATATACTATGAAAACTAGTGGGGGATTTAGAATTATTGATGTTCTGTTCTGAAATATCATAGTTTTTTATAAAATATTGCTTTTTTACCGGATTACTATTAGTTTTTCATGAAAATACTACTGCTTAACTTATTATGAACTTACTGCATCAAAAATTTACTGATTTTTTTATGAAAATACTGATCTTGTACTAAAAAATGATGGAATTTCCATAAAACACTGCACTTTCACACAGGAATACTGCGGTTTTATGATAAAATTATCGAAATTTTGAAAAATATACTGGCTTTTTACAAAAAATACTGGAACTTTCATAAAAATACCGGATTTTTCGTTTTTACTAATAAATATTGCGTTTTATTGAAAATACTGCGCCCTTTTTAAAAGTACTGCTCTTTTATTAAAAATACTGCGCTTTTTTCGAAAAAAATACGGTTTTTTATTGAAAATACTGCGCCCTATTTAAAAGTACTGCTTTATTTATTAAAAATACTGCACCCTTTTCAAAAGTACTGCTCTTTTATTGAAAATATTGTGCTTTTTTCGAAAAAATACGGCATTTTATTGAAATTACTGCGCTTTTTTAAACGTACTGCTTTATTTATTGAAAATACTGCACCCTTCTTAAAAATACTGCTCTTTTATTGAAAATACTGCGCTTTTTTTAAAAAAAATCCGCTTTTTATCGAAAATACTTCGCAATTGTTGGAAAATACTGCTTTCATTATTAAAAATACTGCTTTTTATTAAAAATACTGCACCTTCTTTAAAAGTACTGCTCTTTTATTGAAAATACTGCGCTTGTTTCGAAAAAATCCGCTTTTTATCGAACGTACTTCGCAATTGTTGGAAAATACTGCTTTTTATTAAAAATACTGCACCTTTTTTAAAAGTACTGCTCTTTTATTGAAAATACTGCGCTTGTTTCGAAAAAATTCGCTTTTTATCGAACGTACTTCGCAATTGTTGGAAAATACTGCTTTCATTATTAAAAATACTGCTATTTATTAAAAATACTGCACCTTTTTTAAAAGTACTGCTCTTTTATTGAAAATACTGCGCTTGTTTCGAAAAAATCCGCTTTTTATCGAACGTACTTCGCAATTGTTGGAAAATACTGCTTTTTATTAAAAATACTGCACCTTTTTTAAAAGTACTGCTCTTTTATTGAAAATACTGCGCTTTTTTCGAAAAAAATCCGCTTTTTATCGAACGTACTTCGCAATTGTTGGAAAATTCTGCTTTTATTATTAAAAATACTGCTATTTATTAAAAATACTGCACCCTTCTTAAAAATACTGCTCTTTTATTGAAAATACTGCGCTTTTTTTTAAAAAAATCCGCTTTTTATCGAACATACTTCGCAATTGTTGGAAAATACTGCTTTCATTATTAAAAATACTGCTTTTTATTAAAAATACTGCACCTTCTTTAAAAGTACTGCTCTTTTATTGAAAATACTGTGCTTTTTTCGAAAAAATATCGCTTTTTATTGAAATTACTTGACTTTTTTTGGAAAGTACTGCTTTCTCTAATAAAAATACCACTTTTTATTGAAAATACTTCACTATTTTGGGAAAATACTGCTTTTTCATTAGTATGTTAATACTGCGGTATCAATGAAAAATATATTTCCTATGAAAAATAATGCTTCTAATTAATAATAAAATGCTTTAAATGC